>NC_138301.1:35490000-35875000 GCF_965601325.2 Salmo salar
ATACATACATACATACATACATACATACATACTGACTAGTTGTAATGCTACATTGTGACATGCATGCATACATACATACTGGCTAGTTGTAATGCTACACTGTGACATACATACGTCCTGGCCTGCTGTAGTCCTACACTGTAGCATACCTGCGTCCTGGCTCACTGTAGTCCTACACTGTAGCATACGTACGTCCTGGCTCTCTGTAGTCCTACACTGTAGCATACGTACGTCCTGGCTCGCTGTAGTCCTACACTGTGTCGTACGTCCTGGCTAGTTGTAGTCCTACACTGTGGCGTACGTATGTCCTGGCTAGCTGTACTCCTACACTGTGTCGTACGTCCTGGCTAGTTGTAGTCCTACACTGTGGCATACGTACGTCCTGGCTAGCTGTAGTCCTACACTGTGGCATACGTACGTCCTGGCTAGCTGTAGTCCTACACTGTGTCGTACGTCCTGGCTAGTTGTAGTCCTACACTGTGGCATACGTACGTCCTGGCTAGCTGTAGTCCTACACTGTGTCGTACGTCCTGGCTAGTTGCTTCACATTTTAATATCTTTTATTCAGGCTTTTCTCATTTTCATAGGAGCTCCTTACTGTGAATCAAGTTATGTTATGCAGATGTTCTTGCCTTGGAGGCTTGTCCAAGTTACATAACTGGAGAATTGAAAGAATGGCTGAGAACTTGACTGAGAATGTAGTAGTTACTGTTGCTAGCAGATCAAGTTCTGGGAAGTTGTCTTGGAGACAGACGGGAGTGTGTGAGAGGGGGGAAGAGTGTGTTTGAAGGAGAGAGAGAAAGGGGGAGTGTGTTCGCGTGTGTGTGTGTGTGTGTGTGTGTGTGCGCGTGTGTGTGATCTCGCCATGTTGCAGCAGCAGCAGAGAGAGAGGAAGTCTTTGGTTTTGAAGGATATTTCATCTGGACAACTCCCTGTTAGCCTGTAGAAAAGAGTGTTGATAAGTTATTCAGAGTGAGGCGCGCGCCACCCATCACACTCTTAAAATAAAAGCGTGCACACACACACATTCCCTCCGCTCCAGTATTTGAATTTATTAGGGATCCCCATTAGCTGCTGCCAAGGTAGCAGCTACTCTTCCTGGGGTCCAAACACATTAAGGCACTTATATTACACATAAGATAAAACAGTATATCATATAACATTATTACACCACTACATATCTACAATACAAAATGTAGAATAAGTTATTTCAATGTGCGTGTGTCTGTGCCTGTATGTGTCTCTTCACAGTCGCTGCTATTTCATAAGGTGTGTTTATATATATGTATATATGTATGTATGTATGTATATATGTATATATATATTTTTTTTATCTGATTCTACTGCTTGCATCAGTTACCTGATGTGAAATAGAGTTCCATGTAGTCATGGCTCTATGTAGTACTGTGCACCTCCCATAGTCTGTTCTGGACTTGGACTGTGAAGAGACCTCTGGTGGTATGTCTTGTAGGGTATGCATGGGTGTCCGAGCTGTGTGCTAGTAGTTTAAACAGACACCTCGGTGCATTCAGCATGTCAACACTTCTTACAAAAACAAGTAGTGATGAAGTCAATCTCTCCTCCACTTTGAGCCATAAGAGAATGATATGCATATCATTAACTTCAGCTCCCTGTGTACATCTAAGGGCCATCCATGCTGCCCTGTTTTGAGGCAATTGTAATTTTCCCAAGCCTCCCTTTGTGGCACCTGACCACACTACTGAACACTAGTCCAGGTGTGACAACACTAGGGCCTGTAGGACCTGCCTTGTTGACTGTGCTGTTAAGAAGGTAGAGTAACGCTTTATTATAGACAGACTTCTCCCCTTCATAGCTACTGTTGTATCAACATGTTTTGACCATGACAGTTTACAATCCAGGGTTCCTCCAAGCAGTTTAGTCACATCCACTTGCAAGGTTTAGTTGCTGTTTAGTGAATTATTTGTCCCAAATACAATGCTTTTACATTTTTCTTTTATATTCAGGACGAACTTATTCCTTGCCACCCATTCTGAAAAGAAATGCAGCTCTTTTGTTAAGTTTTGCAGTCATTTCAGTCGCTGTGGTAGCTGACGTTTATAGTGTTGAGTCAGTATCTCTGGAGAGGAAGGGACTAACACACATAGTAGTAGGCTCTCCTGGTTTTTGGCTCTGTGTGTGCAAACAGGTCCTTTGTTTGTGTAAATAGAGGTTGCTCGTGTGTGTGTGTGTGTGTTTTTTTAGGTCTGGATACTGAGTCAGCAACACCCTGCAGCATATGATCTTCACACTGGGAGAAGGAAGAGGCCGGGGCAGAGGAGTATCCTCCAGCCAAAATGTGTTTTCACTCGGCAGGCAATTCCCGCCCCCACCCCCCCCCCTACACGCCAGATGTCCCTCACAGTCGAAGCTTGTTTTTCACTCGAGTCGGACTGGTCGAGTCTGCCAAGATCAGACAGGCGGTGAAAGAGAGCCGAGGAGATTTCATTACGCCCTCTCTTCTAGAACATCATCTCCTTTTCATCCCCTCTTCTCTCTTTACTCAGGGTTTTCTGAAGCACTGTAGATTTTAGCAGCAGTGGTTGGACTGTACTGTAGTTGTTTTACTAACCGACTACTACAGTATACACTCTGACTATCCTCCCATTTCTCTCGTTTATTTCAACACCCTTCACTCCATGTGGGTTTACTAACTGAATGAACTGAAGAAGGCTTTTAGTTGAAACGTTTGTAGTCGTCTGCATGCTTGTTCGGGTGCAAAGCATTTAGCTGAAGTCTACCCTCCTCGGCAGTTGGTCAACAGTAGGGGTTCTTCAATGAAGTGCCTGTTGTCATTCAACGAGAGACGACTTGTCCTAATGCACATACTTTCACTTGAAATACTGCACCAAACATCCTAGTCAAATGAAAAATTGCCCGACTGCAAAAACATAAAATGAATGACAGATTTAATTTGTCTCACGCTGAATAACTTACCAGCACCCTGTTTGCCACAGGCTGCCAGGGAGTCATCCTGTTGAATTATGGGGGATGGAACATGCAACTCAATATCCATCCAAATCAAAGACTTCCTCCCTCTGCTGCTGAAGCCCAGCGAGATCACGCACACACTCTCCCCCTTTCTCTTTCCCTTTCTCACACACACCCGTCTGTCTCCAAGACCAACAATAGACAACTTCCCAGAACTTGATCTGCTAGCAACAGTAACTACCACGTTCAGTCAAGTTCTCAGCTATTCTTTTAATTATCCAGTTTTATGTAAGTTGGACAGGCCTTCAAGGCAAGAACTGAAACATCTGCATAACACGACTTGAACAGTAAGGAACTCTTTATGGGAAAAGAAAAGGTTGAATAAATATATATTCATGTGATGCAACTCTCAGAGCACCTCACCTAGTCT
Source organism: Salmo salar (assembly GCF_965601325.2). Classification (NCBI taxonomy): domain Eukaryota; kingdom Metazoa; phylum Chordata; class Actinopteri; order Salmoniformes; family Salmonidae; genus Salmo; species Salmo salar. Next base: position 35,493,380 of record NC_138301.1, read on the forward strand.
GCTCGATCCAACACTCTTAACCGCTAGGGTACCTTCTGGCTGTTTACTTATGGATCCTTCAAAAGCTGAAGATGACCACAACACCAAAGTATTCAGTTAATCTAATGGTGCTTTTTTTAATAAAAAAAACAAAGCTGTGGCAAAATAAACCATATATATCGTTGAACAATCTGTCGACGTACCCTTGAGCAAGGCACTTCACCCTAATTGCTCCTTAAGTCACTCTGGATAAGAACATCTGCTAAATGACAAATGTATTGAAGAGGGTGGACAAAGCTTTGTGTGAATGCTCTCTTTTGTCTTCTCCCTCTTTCTCCATCTACCTCTTCCAATCCATTTCCTGTCTATTTTCTTTCTCTACCTTGCCATCTGTCTTTCTTTGTACCTTACTTTCTTCTCTCTCGCTCTCCCTCCCCCTTTCTCTCCATCATTATTTGTCTCTCTCTTTCTCTCTCTTTCTCTTTCTCTCTCTCAGCAGCCCACTTCGAGCGTTATTAGCCCTGAGCAGATCTCCCCCCAGTGGTAATCCATCCGTTCCTTCTGGCTTTGCGGACCAGGAACATGCATGTCATAATGTCTCCCGGTTGCCCCGTTGCGTTGTCATGTAACTTTATTGATCACATCAACATAGAACATGTTTTGCTAATCCCTGTCTTCTAATCAGCCATGTCAGCTGGCCTATTAAGAGGACCGCTCCGTGTTCTTGTTTTTCAGAGCTTTCAGGGTTAGGCGATAGGCAGGATGCTAATCCCTTTTTAAATTGCACTGCGTTACCCTTAGGCTGACCAAGACAAATGTCTGTCTGTCTGACAATTGCTCCAGGCTTCACATATGAAAAATGATTGGAAGTTGCTTTGCAGCATGTTATTATATTATCATCATCACATGTCCTGTCGTTGCAGCGAGAGCTTTCCACTCAGTGATATCTATCTACACCTATATATTATGTAAAGGTTACTTTATTGCACTGTACACACCTTTTTTCTATTCATATACTGTCTTTACACACCATTGTATATTTAAGCAATAAGGCCCGAGGGGGAGTGGTATATGGCTGTTCTTATACACGACGCAACACGGAGTGCCTGGACACAGCCCTTAGCCGTGGTATATTGGCCATATATCACAAACCCTCAAGGTACCTTATTGCTATTTTAAACTGGTTACCAACATCATTAGAGCAGTAAAAATAAATGTTTTGTCATACTCATGGTATACGGTTGGATATACCACGGCTTTCAGCCAATCAGCATTCAGGGCTCGAACAAACCAGTTTATAAATGTATATACATTATATGTATATTTATATTCCGGTCTCTGACATTCCTCGTTCAGATTTTTTTATTTGTCTGGATTGTGTGTGTTACATTGTTGGGTATTACTGCACTGTTAGAGCTAGAAACACAAGCATTTAGCTGCACCTGCGATTAACATCTGAAAATCTGTGTATGCGACCAATAAACTTTGATTAGAAATGTTGGCTGAGCCACATGAGCGATTTCTATTTAATATAATAATCATCTAATATTATTTGTGTCCTAGTTGTTCTTGTTTGTGGTCAGACAGTGAGCAGAGCAGTCATCTCTAAATTATGAATCAGTCATTTCAGTCCAGGGAGAGGGTTACTCTCCTTGATCTCTAGAGCAGGTATTCTCAAATGTATGTATGTATGTATGTATGTATGTATGTATGTATGTATGTATGTATGTATGTATGTATGTATGTATGTATGTATGTATGTATGTATGTATGTATGTATGTATGTATGTATGTATGTATGTATGTATGTATGTATGTATGTATGTATGTATGTATGTATGTATGTATGTATGTATGTATGTATGTATGTAGCTCAAAAAAATAAAGCGAACACTTAAACAACACAATGTAACTCCAAGTCAATCACACTTCTGTGAAACCAAACTGTCCACTTAGGAAGCAACACTGATTGACAATAAATTTCACATGCTGTTGTGCAAATGGAATAGACAACAGGTGGAAATTATAGGGAATTAGCAAGACACCCCCAATAAAGGAGTGGTTCTGCAGGTGGTGACAGACCACTTCTCAGTTCCTATGCTTCCTGGCTGATGTTTTGGTCACTTTTGAATGCTGGCGGTGCTTTCACTCTAGTGGTAGCATGAGGCGGAGTCTACAACTCACACAAGTGGCTCAGGTAGTGCAGCTCATCCAGGATGGCACATCAATGTGAGCTGTGGCAAGAAGGTTTGCTGTGTCTGTCAGCGTAGTGTCCAGAGCATGGAGGCGCTACCAGGAGACAGGCCAGTACATCAGGAGACGTGGAGGAGGCCGTAGGAGGGCAACAACCCAGCAGCAGGACCGCTACCTCCGCCTTTGTGCAAGGAGGAGCACGAGGAGCACTGCCAGAGCCCTGCAAAATGACCTCCAGCAGGCCACAAATGTGCATGTGTCTGCTCAAAAGGTCAGAAACAGACTCCATGAGGGTGGTATGAGGGCCCGACGTCCACAGGTGGGGGTTGTGCTTACAGCCCAACACCGTGCAGGACGTTTTGGCATTTGCCAGAGAACACCAAGATTGGCAAATTCGCCACTGGCGCCCTGTGCTCTTCACAGATGAAAGCAGGTTCACACTGAGCACATGTGACAGACGTGACAGAGTCTGGAGACGCCGTGGAGAACGTTCTGCTGCCTGCAACATCCTCCAGCATGACCGGTTTGGCGGTGGGTCAGTCATGGTGTGGGGTGGCATTTCTTTGGGGGGCCGCACAGCCCTCCATGTGCTCGCCAGAGGTAGCCTGACTGCCATTAGGTACCGAGATGAGATCCTCAGACCCCTTGTGAGACCATATGCTGGTGCGGTTGGCCCTGGGTTCCTCCTAATGCAAGACAATGCTAGACCTCATGTGGCTGGAGTGTGTCAGCAGTTCCTGCAAGAGGAAGGCATTGATGCTATGGACTGGCCCGCCCGTTCCCCAGACCTGAATCCAATTGAGCACATCTGGGACATCATGTCTCGCTCCATCCACCAACGCCACGTTGCACCACAGACTGTCCAGGAGTTGGAGGATGCTTTAGTCCAGGTCTGGGAGGAGATCCCTCAGGAGACCATCCGCCACCTCATCAGGAGCATGCCCAGGCGTTGTAGGTAGGTCATACAGGCACGTGGAGGCCACACACACTACTGAGCCTCATTTTGACTTGTTTTGAGGACATTACATCAAAGTTGGATCAGCCTGTAGTGTGGTTTTCCACTTTAATTTTGAGTGTGACTCCAAATCCAGACCTCCATGTGTTGATAAATTGGATTTCCATTGATTATTTTTGTGTGATTTTGTTGTCAGCACATTCAACTATGTAAAGAAAAAAGTATTTAATAAGATTATTTCATTCATTCAGATCTAGGATGTGTTATTTTAGTGTTCCCTTGATTTTTTTGAGCTGTGTGTGTGTGTGTGTGTGTGTGTGTATATATATGTATATAACTCCATGAGGGTATATATATTATACAGTACCAGTCAAAAGTTTGGACACACCTACTTATTCCATGGTTTTTCTTTATTATTACTGTTTTCTACATTGTAGAATAATAGTGAAGACATCAAAACTATGAAACACATATGGAATCACGTAGTAACCAAAAAAGTGTTAAACAAATCAAATTATAATTTTGATTCTTCAAAGTAGCCACCCTTTGCTTTGATGACAGCTTTGCACTCTCTTGGCATTCTCTCAACCAGCTTTATGAGGTAGTCACCTGGAATGCTTTTCCAATAGTCTTGAAGGAGTTCCTACATATGCTGAGCAGTTGTTGGCTGCTTTTCCTTCACTCTGCTGTCGAACTCATCCCAAACCATCTCAATTCGGTTGAGACCGGGTGATTGTGGTGGCCAGATCATTTGATTGCAGCACTGAATCACTCTCCTTCTTAGTCAAATAGCCCTTACACAGCCTGGAGGTGTGTTTTGGGTCATTGGCCTGTTGAATAACAGATGATAGTCCCACTAAGTGCAAACCAGATGGGATGGCGTATCGCTGCAGAATTGTGAGATTGTGAGGACCCCCTGCAGGAGGCCAGATCTCAAAATATTTAAAAACAAATAATAAAATGTATTTTTCAATATGAATAATACTAACGACATTTTTTATTGATATGGAATAGGTTTAGAGCGTGTAATACATTGTATTACATTACATTGTATCTTCATAACCCTTGGCAACGTGGGCCTGGGAGGTTCACAGGGATATTGGTTAGAGGTCGACCGATTATGATTTTTCAACGCCAATTAAGGATACCGAATATTGGAGGACCAAAAAAAGACGATGCCGTTTAATCGGCCGAATGTTAATTTTTTACATTTTTTTTTTTACATTTTTTTATTATCATTTAAACATTTAAAAAAAATATATATATATATATATATATATATAATATATATATATATATATATATATATATATATATATATATATATATATATATATATATATATATATATTTTATTTATTTGTAATGACAATTACAACAATACTGAATGAACACTTATTTTAACTTAATACATCAATAAAATCAATTTAGCCTCAAATAAATAATGAAACATGTTCAATTTGGTTTAAATAATGCAAAAACAAAGTGTTAGAGAAGAAAGTAAAAGTGCAATATGTGCCATGTAAGAAAGCTAACGTTTAAGTTCCTTGCTCAGAACATGAGAATATATGAAAGCTGGTGGTTCCTTTTAACATGAGTCTTCAATATTCCCAGGTAAGAAGTTTTAGGTTGTAGTTATTTACATTTACATTTTAGTCATTTAGCAGACGCTCTTATCCAGAGCGACTTACAGTAGTGAATGCATAATCTTTTTTTTTTGTCCTTGTATGCGTTTTTATTTGTATTTTTTTTTTTTAAATCTCACTCATTGTTTTTTGATTTGTGGGGGTCCCTGATGAATTTTCTATCACAAATAGGGTCCCTGGACCTAAAAAGTTTGAGTACCCCTGATCTAGAGTACAATTCTGATTGCCTTAATACAGACTGGACTGAAAAAACCTGTTGGGACAGGATCTCCTTCCATTATGTCCTCTCATACACTGGTCTGAGATTATGGCCAAAAAATCATATAAAACATGTTTTTCTTGGATTTATGGGCAATTCATGATATACAGTATATCTCTCAGCTTTGTTGTACAATTTTAAAGTTCAAATACAATGCATTTCAAACAGTCAGCAATAAACAAATGAATTCAGGACTTGTGAAATTATACTAATCCTAGATATAAGCCTTGCACATCCATAAAACAGAATAATAATTATATCAAAATAGTTTAACCTGCTTTTTTTGTAATAATCACAGATCTGTCTTTCAAGTCTGTCTATGAAAAAAAAAAAAATTGTTACAAATGTAACCACAACCATGCATAATGCACATTCACTAATAATGACTAACTTGTTGTAGCAGGCATTCTAGATAATTAACACCGGTCTCATAAACACACTCAAGCACAAGCCCACGTGCTAGTGAGTAGACAACTAATCTTTATATTTGAAGTTCAGCCTACTTGGATCTATTTGCTAGCTAACAAGGTAGAACAGTTGAATTGTTATGATCACACCCTTCTGTCCGTCTCCAACTGTTTGAACAGCATGCTAGCCTGTCTACTTTGTTCAGATGTTGAAATCAAGTGACCTAACTTATTTCTCAAAATGAGTTGCCAATTTGTTATATAATTGATTTATAAAACACTGACTAGACAGCTAGTATAACAGTCTGGCTAAAATGCTGCTAGCAGTATTGCGCGTGACAAATTAAGCATTCGTTTTCCAGGCATTTGGAATATCGCACGGAAACATGCATTCAAATGAATGTGATATATTGCCTAGCCCTTAGTGTGTGTGGTGTTTTGGTTTTCAAACTAGGTAGCTTTTCTCCTGATTGCAGCGAGCCAGAGTCACTGAAGGAGATCTGTGCTAGGGGTTGCCAGGAGGACACCAGGCTCCATCTGCCCCAGCCAGCCAGTCACTCTGTAGAAATGACTTCATTTAGCCAGACCCTGTACAAATGATGGCTGGTAATGAGAGTAGTCTAAGTCCCTATTAGAGATGGGAGGCACTCCAACATATTTATTTAGCTAAGTTTCTGTTTGATTTTCAAAATACATTTAGAAAATCAGTGTGTGTGCTAATGGTGCATCATTTCTGCTTACTGGTAGGCTTCTTAATGATAGCTTTTCTTCTTGAAAAGCCCAGAGATTTTGGCTGCTAGAGGAACATATTTGTAGATGCACTAATTTGTCTGGTATCGTCGTCTCCGCACTTGAACCATGTGATAGAATCAAGTCCTATTTTGCTATTGAGTGAGTTCCGCCTGTCCTTTCTCAATGAAAAGCGCAGAGACCCTCTTACCTTAGGCTCATCTCACTCTAATGAAAGTAACTGAAGATCTAAAGCCATCTATAGTCTGACTCTACATTGCACTTCACTCCCTGCTGCTCTCTAGACAATGTCAGGAACTCCTCTCCGGTGGTTGGGACTAGTCCAGGCAGCCATATTGTTCACAGAACCTCACACCAGCCGCTCACTGTGCTTTGTAATGAACATTTTTCTGAGTGTAAATTTATACAGTCCCATATCGCGTGTGCGCGTATAGAGAAATCTTTCATCTAGGTAGAATATGCAATCTCATACTCAATTTGAATCAAACCAGGAATTAGACTAGAATGTAGTAATAGAATAGTTAAGTAGTTTTACTGTTAGGAAATGTAGTCCACTGTTATTTAGAAATGCAATAAATGTAATGTTTTGTTATGGCAGAGTTGAGTTCCATTATTGTAAGTTCCTTGACTCAGCCCCACATGGAGAGCTCCCCGTACGCAACAGTGTACCTGTCCCCTCCGCCGGACAACAACTGGAGAAGGTGAGTGGCTTTACAGATACTAGTATTTGTAATGCCGTGTAAAAACAACTAACAAAAAAAAGCTGTTTTTAACATAATTGTAATTTTTGATAGACATGGAACACTGGACAGCTACTTTAACATACTCTGAATCAAGCATGTGGTAATCAGTGGCCCAGTAATACCCTTGTACAGCAGGTAGATTTGCATTAAGCATTGGTTGCAGGCACTACTTTTGACCTGGGCCAAGGGCTCGTGACTATATAGTGCACTACTTTTGACCAGGGCCAAGGGCTCGTGACTATATAGTGCACTACTTTTGACCAGGGCCCAGGGCTCGTGACTCTATAGGGCACTACTTTTGACCAGGGTCCAGGACTCATGACTATAGAGGGCACTACTTTTGACCAGGGTCCAGGACTCGTGACTATAGAGGGCACTACTTTTGACCAGAGTCCAGGACTCGTGACTATAGAGGGCACTACTTTTGACCAGGGTCCAGGACTCGTGACTATAGAGGGCACTACTTTTGACCAGGGTCCAGGACTCGTGACTCTATAGGGCACTACTTTTGACCAGGGTCCAGGACTCGTGACTCTATAGGGCACTACTTTTGACCAGGGTCCAGGACTCGTGACTCTATAGGGCACTACTTTTGACCAGGGTCCAGGACTCGTGACTCTATAGGGCACTACTTTTGACCAGGGTCCAGGACTCGTGACTCTATAGGGCACTACTTTTGACCAGGGTCCAGGACTCGTGACTCTATAGGGCACTACTTTTGACCAGGGTCCAGGACTTGTGACTCTATAGGGCACTACTTTTGACCAGGGTCCAGGACTCGTGACTCTATAGGGCACTACGTTTGACCAGGGTCCAGGACTCGTGACTCTATAGGGCACTAATTTTGACCAGGGTCCAGGACTCGTGACTATAGAGGGCACTACTTTTGACCAGGGTCCAGGACTCGTGACTCTATAGGGCACTACTTTTGACCAGGGTCCAGGACTCGTGACTCTATAGGGGATAGGATGCCATCTGAGATGCAGCCATTGATGCAGCCATTGATGCTCAGTGAAGGGATCAGATCGCCACGTGGGGCACCCGGGTGGGCCACGCGTCTACAGAGGTGCTTCTGACAGATAGCCTTTTGGTTTAAAGGTCAGATGCCGTCATTCTAATGCTCTACCTGCCGCTGTTGTGACTCATTGTTGTCACAGGGTGAATCCGGCCCACAAGTCTTTGCGGTCCTACTGTGCTTTGCTTAAGTATCTCCAGCTTAAAGGGGAAATCAACACCGTTTGCTGAAAATGTGATAATGGCATGGCTTATTAATGCTCGTTAGGTACCACTACTATGTGTGTGCATGCGTGTTTGTCCGCGTGTGTTTCTTCAGTTAAACTGCCTGCCTGGTTTTACCTACCTAGAGAAGGCCCGTGTGGCTCAGTTGGTAGAGCATGGTGTTTGCAACGTGTTTGCAACGCCAGGGTTGTGGGTTCGATTCCCACGGGGGACCAGTATGGAGAAAAAATGTATGAAATGTATGCATTCACTACTAAGTCGCTCTGGATAAGAGCGTCTGCTAAATGACAAAAATGTAAGGCAGCAGTGTAATTACTGGACAGTTTTCTCTCCCTCCAGGGTTTACAAGGCAGTGAATTGCAGTCTCTCTCTCTCTATCTACACACACACACACATACGTACATACATACATCCGTACGTACGTACACACAGTTGTGTGTTTTGAATGTTGGCTTGGCCGGCTGCCAGTCGCCCTGCCTCATGGCCTCCATCTTTGCTCTTACTGTACTGGAGGACAGTGTCATAAAACCTGGTTTCCCCAATCCTAACCTTAACCAATAGTGGGGGAAATCCAAATCTGTCCCAAGATCAGTGTGTAGGTCGGCAGGTCTGTCGTTGTTGACAGACAAAAACAGGTTGGCCTGTGATGACAAACCTCCTGACCGAGCAAACAGATGTTGCTGTGACCTTGTGTTCCCAGAAAGAGCAGGGAGGGAGTGACATGTGCATCATACACACAGGCATGTGCTACACGGACACACACAGATTTACTCTGTGGATTTGGGTTGGGATTGATTCACACTGCCTCTTGGCTCCATCACAATTGACCCGTTGTGGGATAGTGATAGCCTAGATAAAATCTGATTGGGTTTGGTTGAACAAGATGAAGTGTTGAAGTTTTAAACTTTTTGACAGAGCCTCTATTACTGTTTAACCAAATTGTTTATGTAAAGACATTTCTGAAGCATCGCTAATTACGCACATAAACAATAAAACCAGAGAAGGTGGGCCTATGTTTTAGTTGAAAAATAAGGTTATGATTATGAATCCGACTGCGTTAGGACATTAAATCAGGATTTCAGTGTATTTATACTTCAGTGTTTTACTTTAAGAATCTCAACGTCTCCCTTGGGGCTAACTTGTTAGATCAAATAGGACCATATTTAACCCTTAGACGGTGAACAGTGATGTATTTGTTTTGGAGCATTCAGCCTCGGCAGACAAACACAATTCTTCCCACTCCCTCTTCAGTTACTGCCCTGAACTTGTTAAACCAAATCAAATCAAATGTATTTATATAGCCCTTCGTACATCAGCTGATATCTCAAAGTGCTGTACAGAAACCCAGCCTAAAACCCCAAACAGCAAGCAATGCATGTGAAAGAAGCACGGTGGCTAGGAAAAACTCCCTAGGAAAAACTCCCTAGAAAGGCCAAAAACCTAGGAAGAAACCTAGAGAGGAACCAGGCTATGAGGGGTGGCCAGTCCTCTTCTGGCTGTGCCGGCTGGATATTATAACAGAACATGGTCAAGATGTTAAAATGTTCATAAATGACCAGCATGGTCAAATAATAATAATCATAGTAGTTGTCGAGGGTGCATAGCCGCAGGCAGAACAGTTGAAACTGGAGCAGCAGCACGGCCATGTTGACTTGGTAACCAGTGTTTTATGTGTACATCCCTCATTCAGATGGCCGGTAATCAAGTGCTTCCAGGGGCCACCCAATGGATTTGCAGCAAACCAAGTGATCCTAGGCATTATGTGACATGCTAGCTACACAGTATAGAATACATCATATGAGCAAAAGTGACTTGGCTAATGATGAATGTCTTTGAGGTCCTCATGTTAAGGATCTTTCAACATGTTCTTTGGATTGATTGAATGACTCTTGTTTTTGTGGTTGCTGAAAGACATGTTGTTAATGCCTTGTATTGATGCACAGTGCTAAATGTCTGTGTGTTATTGATGTCTATGACCTGTCTTAATGCTTCTCTCTACTGGACCAGAGGCCCTGGTGTCCACCCAAGTACTAACCACATGCATTCTTCTCTGACTAACACACTTCCACCCCTCAAGGACAGAGTTGTGTGGCCAGCATACCGGTCTCTCTAGTCTATTGCTTTCTCACTTCTCTTTTAGGTATTTCTTTTAGATATCTCTCCATATCTCTATCCTTTCCTCGCTCTCTCTCTCTAAGGTATCTCGCCCCATGAAATATAAATTACATAATTGAACATTTTATTTCCGTCTTTCTCACTCAGCATTATTGGCACTAACCCATCCATGGCTCTGCTGGCCAATCCTAGCCTCCCGCTCCACTCCACAGTGTTACAGGGATATGCTCCCCTCAGTGTTGGCTCTGACCACTGTGTACCGCGTGTGTTAAGGTCAAATCGGTCCCTCTGTTTTTTGGTGCTCTCGGTAGGGTCAAAGGGTGAAGCGAGCTCTGCAATCTGTTCCAGTTCATCTGTGACTCCACTGTTTATAGTTCATCTGGGACTCCACTGTTTATAGTTCATCTGGGACTCCACTGTTTATAGTTCATCTGGGACTCCACTGTTTATAGTTCATCTGGGACTCCACTGTTTATAGTTCATCTGGGACTCCACTGTTTATAGTTCATCTGGGACTCCACTGTTTATAGCTCATCTGGGACTCCACTGTTTATAGCTCATCTGGGACTCCACTGTTTACAGCTCATCTTTTCAGTTGTTCTTGGAATTTTCCACCACATTGACTGTGTGATTGGACGTCTGGCTGGGTTGTGCGTTTTTTTTTCTCGATTCTCATGTCACCACTTAATGTTAACTGATGAAGGAAAACATAACATAAGTTTGTACACTGAACAAAAATATAAACGCAACATGTAAAGTGTTGGTTTCATGAGCTGAAATAAAAAATCCCAGAAATGTTCCGTACGCACAAATTTGTTTACATCCCTATTAGTGAGCATTTTTCTTTTGCAAAGGCCATTACACAGGTGCACCTTGTGCTGGGGATAATAAAAGGCCAAATGTGCACTTTTGTCACAATGCCACAGATGTCTCAAGTTTTGAGGGAGCGTGCAATTGACATGCTGACTGCAGGAATGTCCACCAGAGCTGTTGCTCGAGAAGTGAATGTTAATTTCTCTACCATAAGCTGCCTCCAATGTCATTTTAGAGAATTTGGCAGTATGTCCAACTGTCCTCAACCGCAGACCACGTGTAACCATGCCTGCCCAGGACCTCCACATCTGGCTTCCTCACCTGCGGAATCGTCTGAAGGGGTTGGGGGGGGGGGGGGAGTATTTCTGTCTGTGATAAAGCCCTTTTGTGGGGAGAAAGTCATTCTGATTGGCTGGGCCTGGCTCCCCATGGCTGCACCCCTGCCCAGTCATGTGAAATCCATAGATTAGGGCCTAATTAATTTTTGTAATTTTACTGATAATTCAGTAAAATCTTTAATTGTTGCAAGTTGCATTTATATTTTTGTTCAGTATATTTATTTTCCCTCTCAAAGTCACTGTGAAGCTCAAGCTAGATTGGTGAGAAGATCTGGGAATAATTTGGGTCTGTCTTGTATTTGAAGTGCATTTCAGTGGTAGCCCCTGTCATCAAGTCAAATGTTATTGGTTGCATACACTTATTTAGTAGATGTTATTGTAGGTGTAGGGAAATGGAGAAAGGCCAAGGTTGGCTATGAATCTGCTCTCTGTGTAGATTGTGTTTTCAATGAGCAACTATTGTGCAACTACACTGTATCAGGAAATGACACTGATCACACTTTTTCACACTTTAACAGTGTTACTTTCATCAGCTGTTGTACAAGATGATACAAAACACAGGAAATACATAATGTTGTCTGTACTGGGCTTTTAACATTTTTTATTTATTTAACTAGGCAAGTCAGTTAATAACAAAGTCTTATTTACAATGACAGCCTACCCCGGACAACGCTGGGCCAATTGTGCACCGCCCTATGGGACTCCCAATCACGGCCGGATGTGATGCAGCCTGGATATGAACCAGGGACTATAGTGACGCCTCTTGCACATGCAGTGCCTTAGACCGCTGCGCCACTCGGGAGTTTTAACGGACCATATAGTTTAGTCTGCTTCATGTTATGCTGTATGGTAGATACTGGTATCGTGAGCGACAGCACTAATGTGCAGGGCATAGGTCTGCTGGGACCCTGCTTCTCAACTGGTGGATCAGAAGCCATTTGTGGCCGATTCCTTCTGGGTCACAGCAGGTTGTTGACGTTATTCTGTCGATCACATGTAGTCTTGTTGGGTCCCTGCACAAAAACATTGGGGAAACACTTAAACTAGGGGAGCGCTAAGTGGAGTGCTAAACTGAGGAAGAATCTTAACTGCATACTCCTCGCGTCCCCTATCCTCGCCGCCTCAAAACCCATTGGACGAGAAAGCCAGAGGTCCCTCCCTTCTGACCTTTTCCTCCAATGGGTTTTGAGAAGGTGAGGAGAGAAGATGCGAGGAGTATGCAGTTGAGATTCTCAGTGAGTCCCATCCTGTGAATGCACAAGGCAGATGGGGCCATCGACACTGACACGGAGTTCACGTGGGCATAATACCAGCAACACATGATTGCACAGTCTAGCATGGAAAATAGACACCCACTGACAAGAATGTATTGCGTCGGAGCTTGGTGTATGGGTTTCTGCATCAGCTGCAGGCTCTCATGTAAAACAAAGGACGCTCAGGGGGTGTAAGTTTCTGTGACCGACAGAATAACCACAACAACCTGCTGTGACCCAGAAGGAATCAGCCACAAGTGGCTTCTGATCCACAGACCTATGCCCTCCACATTAGTGCTGTAAGAACAGATCTAGGATCACCTTCCTGAATCCTAACCTTAACCATTAATGGGGAAAATAGAAAACTGACCCAAGACCAGCACCTAGAGGCAACTAAACCTTACCCCAACAAAGTAGAACTAGCTACTTAGCGGTTAGCTTTGCGTCTGCTGACTGTCAGTCCACTGTTGAATGGCTGAGTTTCAAGCCCACAGAACCTTGGTGTTTGTTGACATAGGCCTTGTTCTATTTTTGACCCTGAGGTTGTGTACTTACATGTGTTGTGGGGATAGTGTAGTGCCCATGCCATGTTACATTCTTCAAATGCCAATGGGAAGTAGTTTCCTCTTTAGATGTTTTCCTTGACCTAAGAAGTTCTCATCTACAGGCTATAAACAGGGACAATTTGTATTGAAATCAACTAGCGTCAGAATGTGTTTCAGTGGGCGGCAGCAGATCTGGTCTGTGAGGTGGTCTGTTCTTCCTAGATAATGGAAAATATATTTGGCATTTTGGTCATTAAGCAGATGCTCTAACACTGATGAGAAGGCAGCATTCGGTCTGTGAGTGTGTAGTTCTTGGGAGTGTATCGTTCTGGTAGTATTTCAGGTCTGTGTCAATAAGGGTCTGGTAGTGTTAGTGGTGGTGGTGTCTGTTTTGTGGCTGTCAGTTTGGATCTGTCACTGTGTTTTTGTAGTTGAATTGATTTGTTAATGTGTCTCTGCTTGACTCTGTGGTCTTGTTGCTGAGATTCAGTCTGGGTCTGGGAGACAGATGCTCCAGTGCTGGTCCATCTCGGGGGAGATGGCAGAGTGGGAAGTGTTTACAGCGCCGGCCACATCTGCACTGCATTACCGCCTAGGCAGGTTGCCTGGAGATGGGCCACAAATCCCCTTAACCCTTTCAGCTCTGTCCGCGCCCCAGAGAGAAGATCAGAGCCCGCTGTCTACACACAGGCTTAGTGTCTCCGGCTGTCATCAAACAGACAATTACGAGAGGATGAAGTGCAGATCCAGTGTACATAGCAAGTGTTTCTGTGTGTGTGTGTGTGTGTGTGTGTGTACATGTCTGTGTTTTTCTTTGGATGTTTTGTAACCATTAGTATTGTATGGCGGTCTGTATGTATACTACACGTACGTGTGTGTGCTCTGTCTAACGTTGTGAAACCACTCCAGTGCGTCGGAGATGCATTGCAGGCTGCTGGCTTGTCTAAAGCCTGCTTTCAGATCAGTGGGCTTAGAGACCAATGGGGTCAATGCTTTGGGATTGGCAGCGCGGCCAGACAAGCACGACAGATATGCAGCAAGGGAACCGCACCGTTCACACACACACACAGTCCCTGGTTATGTCCCAAATGGCACCCTATTCCCTATGTAGTGCACTGTCCTCTTTCTCACTAGCTGTCGGGACAACAGGTTTTATCATTATCTCCCCCTTCAGATTGTTATTTTAGGGTTGTGGTTCTCTCACATCTAAATATGGCTGCCTGACCTGTTAATCTCTCCGGAGAAGTTTATCAATTTGGTGCAAAATACCCTCTTTTCCTCTTCCTTTCTTTTGGTCTCTCCATCTCTCGCTCTCCCTTTCTCCCTCCCCCTCTTTTTCTCTCGCTCGCTCCCTCCCTTCTCCCTCTTCTCATGGCCTGTTATTGTGGGTGTTCAGTGTGTCTGGTGTGACGCCAGTGAAGAAGGGGTCAGGTTGTGTATTTGGTGCTGGTTTCTCAGTACACTACTCCCCAAGAGGGAGCCATGGTCTCACCAGTGGGGTTTCAGTCCCACCGGTGTCTGGGTAGAGGGGTTCCTTGGCTAGGGCCCTGCACCCTGTGTCTGGATTCACACCCTTTGTACAGCCTAATTTAAATTGGATTATAATTATATTTTGTGTCACTGGCCTACACACAATACCACATAATGTGAAGGTTGAACAATGTTTAACATTTTTACAAATTAATGAAAAGCTGAAATGTCTTTAATTGATAAGTATTCAACCCACTTTATGGCAAGCCTAAATACTTTCATGGGTAAAAATGTGCTTAACAAGACACAAGTTGCATGGACTCACTCTGTGTGCAATAATATTTTTTAATGACTACCTCATCGCAGTATCGCACACATACAATTATCTGTAAGGTCCCTCAGTCCTGAATTTCAAACACAGATTCAACCATAAAGACCAGAGAGGTTTTCCAATGCCTCACAAAGGGCACCTATTGGTAGATGGGTAAAAAGAAAAAAGCAGACATTGAATATCCTTTTGAACATGGTGAAGTTAATAATTACACTTTGGATGGTGTATCAATACACCCAGTCACTACAAACATACAAGTGTCTTTCCGAACTCAGTTGCCGGAGAGGAAGGAAGCCACTCAGGGATTTCACCCTTTTTAACAGTTAGAGTTTAATGGTTGTGATAGGAGAGATCTGAGGATGGATCAACAACATTGTAGTTACTCCACAATACTAACCTAATTTAACAGAATGAAAGAAAGGAAGCCTGTACAGAATACAAATATTCTAATACATGCATCCTGTTTGCAATATGGCACTAAAGTAAAAAAGTGTTATGTTTGGGGCAAATTCAACACTAAGTCCTGCTCTTCATATTTTCAAGCATTGTGGTGACTGCATCATGTTATGGGTATGCTTGTCATCGGCAAAGATTAGGGAGTTTTTTTTAATGATAAAAATAAACTAAATAGAGCTAAGCACAGGCAAAATCCTAAAGGAAAACCTGGTTCTCTGCTTTCCAACAGGCACTGGGAGATAAATTCCCCTTTCAGCAGGACAATAACCTAAAACATAACATCAAATCTACACTGGAGTTTACACAAATCTATACTTCTACAAGAAGACAGTGAATGTTCTTGAGTGGCCTGGTTACAGTTTTAACTTAAATTGGCTTGAAAATCTATGGCAATAAATGAAAATGTATGTTTAGCAATGATCAACTTGACAGAGCTTGAATCATTTTAAAAAGAATAATGTGCAAATATTGTACAATCCAGATGTACAAAGCTCTTACAGACTTACCCAGAAGGTCTCACAGCTGTAACTGCTGCCAGTGGCGATTCTAACATGCATTGACTCGGGGTTGACGACTTATCTAATCAAGATATATTAGTGTTTTATTTTCCATAAATGTTTTACAAATGTTCAATTTTTTTTCTTCCACTTTGACAAAGAGTATTCTGTGTAGATAGTTGACAAAAAATAACAATTAAATCCATTTTAATCCCACTTTCTAACACAATGTGGAAAAAGTCAAGTGGTGTGAATACTTTCTGAAGGAACTGTACACACCACCCATCTTTCCATGGCCCTGCTCTCTTCCCAGCCTGGCCTGTTCTCCACAGGGATCTTACACTGACCTCCCCCGGGGATAGACTAACAAAAAGGCCTTCCTGGGAATGGGATCTTACACTGACCTCCCTCGGGGATAGACTAACTTAAAGGCCTTCCTGGGAATGGGATCTTACACTGACCTCCCCCGGGGATAGACTAACAAAAAGGCCCTCCTAGGGATGGGTTTTAGACATTCCTGTGCTCTCTCTGGGTGAGCGTGTGATGTATTTCTGATTCTAGAGACCCTTTATCCTCTGCTTAGGTGGTCTGTTTAAGTATTTACCACCACCCACCCATTAACAACAAGCCTCTATTTTGGTTAACGTATGTTAAGATCACTTCCTCTCTCTCACACCAGCTCAGTGTGCCCTCAATGGCACCCTATTCCCTAGGTGCACTGCTTTTGACCAGGGTCCATAGGGCACTACTTTTGACCAGAGCCCTATGTAGGGAATAGGCTGCCATTTGGGGCGCAGGATAAATCAGTGAGCCCAGCCGTTAGCTAAAAAAAGACCATTGACAACGAATGGCATCAGACGGCCAAAGCAGCATGCTCCATGCACGCGATCCTCTGAGCAAATTTGACCGCTTTGGTTGTGTGATTCGTGGCAGCTAATCCTCATCTGTGTGATTCTGTGATTCTCCTCTGTCCTCTGTACAGCCTCTAATCGTCTGGCGGGCCGCATTGTTATCACAAGTCTTTTCATTTCCAGATTTGTTTCTATCCTCTGGAGGGATGGGGAAAGAAGGATATTGTGTTTTTATTTATTCATCCTTTATTTAACGAGAGATGACCCATTGAGACATCTCTTTTCCAAGTGAGCCCTGGAGAAGCAGCATACATATAGTTCACAATGAATAGAAGTTAAAACAGTGCATAAGAGAGCTTAAAATAACAGGTTTCAAAACATATGCAGTATGTTGTCAGCAGCCCTCCAATCTGGGATTTAAAATCGTCAATCAGAATAAAAAGATCCAGTTTTAAATCCTTTTGTAAAATGTTCCACAATGACGGGCCAGCAAAGCTAAAGCCCCTCCTACCAAACTCTGTTCTTGTGTTGGGAATATTATATGAAATGCATTTCTGCGATCTCAGATGGTAATCTCCATGATTCTGTAGGGTGAATATTAAATATACTGGCAGCTGCCCTAAGATGGTCTTGGAGACGAACCAGTACCGGTCAGTCTGTCGGCCATCCTGCTAACTGGGATGGATGGATGGAGAGAGAAAGACAGAAGCACAGGGATGGTGAGGAATGGACCGAGAGAAAGGGAGAGATGAATAGAGACAGAAAGGGAGAGATGAATAGAGACAGAAAGGGAGAGATGAATAGAGACAGAAAGGGAGAGATGAATAGAGACAGAAAGGGAGAGATGAATAGAGACAGAAAGGGAGAGATGAATAGAGACAGAAAGGGAGAGATGAATAGAGACAGAAAGGGAGAGATGAATAGAGACAGAAAGGGAGAGATGAATAGAGACAGAAAGGGAGAGATGAATAGAGACAGAAAGGGAGAGATGAATAGAGACAGAAAGGGAGAGATGAATAGAGACAAAGGGAGAGATGAATAGAGACAAAGGGAGAAAGAAAGGGAGCGATGAATAGAGACTGAGAGAAAGGGATAGAGACAGAGAAAGGGAGAGATGGATAGAGACAGAGAGAAAGGGAATGAGAGAAGGGCAGGGGAAGGCATGTTTGGCTGTTCCAACTCCATATGGCCCATGCTGCTAAGCCCCAATACAGTACAGGGGGAGGAGGGACACACAGCTTTACATGGAAATGTGTAATAAAGCTGCTGTCATCTGGGGAAAGCAGCTCATGAGACAAGTGTGTGTGTGTGTGTGTGTGTGTGTGTGTGTGTGTGTGTGTGTGTGTGTGTGTGTGTGTGTGTGTGTGTGTGTGTACTGTCATAGCATTGCAGAACACCCAGCTGCAGTGTGTACTGTCATAGCATTGCAGAACACCCAGCTGCAGTGTACCTGCTGAAAGTGCAGGGTGGGTGGAGTATTTGGTATGTATCCCACTGGCTCCAAAGTCCGTCTTCCTGGAGTGTGTACTTTGCTGGGTGAGTCTAAATACAGCACCCCCAGTGTGTCTAGGAGCTTAGTGATATGACAGGTTGGTGTGGACCATTTTTATTAGCCTCCCGCCACACTTTTTAATAGAAGGGAGGTGACGATGCAGTGCAAAGCGCCCCTCAGGAGAGAAGCAGAGATCGCCCCCTGTAGGCAGATGGGAGAGCTGCTGGCCTTGGCAACGATGGATCCCATCTAAGAAGAACCTGTTTGGACTGGGAAGTTGGCTGTCCCCCTTACTCTGGCCCTGAATCCCAAATCAAACCCTACCCACGGCCCCTAGGCAGTGTACTTAGGTAGATTTGAGAGGATTGCATAGGTGTAAACAGTATGCCGACCATTCCCCTGGTCTATCAGAGGGCGAAATGGATCTCTGACACAAGGGTAATTCCACTGCAACAGAGTGACACTGAGACTCAGATTTTTCACATTACAATATATGTCAAACAAAAATAAATGATTGCAAAGTTAAAACCATACAACTCTATGCACAAGGACTATTAACATTTTCTACAGAACATTTTACAAAAAGACATTTACTTGAACAGTGCAGATGCAGTGTTTGGTAACATAATTAAGTTTTGTGCAGTTTGTGCAGTCCTTCTGTTACCAAACCTTGCATCTGCGCTGTTCTTCAAGTAAATGTTTTTGTAAAATCTTCAGTGAAAATTGTTAAAATAGTCCTTGTGCATTGAGTTTTATGGTTTAACTTTGCAATCATTGCTTTTTGTTTGAAATGCAATTCAAAGATGATACATCTAAAAAATCAGTGCCACCATATTTCTTACATTTCCGATCCTCAGATCTACACAAGTGACTGGGGGTAGGGGCTATGGCTAGGGGCTGATTTGGGATTCACAGAGGCCACTTCCAGTGAGCTTATTGTATTACACACTATCAGACCACAATGTGTGAGAGTAGCAACCATGAGTGTCACAGGATGAGCATGTAATCGCTAAATTCAGTCATCTAAATGTAGTCATGGTTGAAAATCACTGGGTTTCTCCTGCAGAGAGTCTCTATTCTCCTTCAGTTGGTGTCTTCCACTGTCACAGCAGCTGTTTGCTAGTCATCTACAGTGAGGCCTTCAGATGTCTGTTATTTACAGAGATGGAGATTTTGCATTGGTTTTTAACTTGATTCTTTGCTAATTTTCACAGATACTTGTGTTCGTCTCTGCCATGTGGAAAAGTGTGGATGTAGCCCAAGGGTTGTAAGGAATAGTGATACAATTAATTTGTCAAATGAAAAGTTGAAGTGGTTTTTTTCCCCTGGTTTTACTTAGTTTATGTTCTGATTTGATCTACAGTTGTCTTACAGTACCTGGTGCTCTAGGGATATGGCGAGAGGGAGGAGGCAACCGCAGGGTGGCTGGCATCAATATCTCAGGCACCACCTACACATGTGCCCTTGAGAAAGACACGTAACCCCTAACCTGCTCTAGGGGCACTGCTCTGTGCCTCACCCTGTGCTGCTCCCTCCCAGCCAGTAGTGTAGGACTGCAAGAATAACCACAATCCCCTGTTGTCTGGATCAATGAAGATGGATTGTATAATCTACAGAACTGTGACACAGTTTAGTGCTCCTGTTTCATCCCTGTGAGTAGGGCTGGTCCCCCGTAGTTTAACTCTGCTTGTTGCTTCGCATCAACTCCCAGTTCAATCCCAGTCGTCCAACATGGGGATTCTGTTGAAAACGGTTAACACCGGGCTCTCCACAATCTCATGGGTCTGTTTACACCCACACACTTGGCACGGTCTGGTAAACTATTGCAAATTAAACCAGAACACTGTGCACACAGTGAGCGTCTAGATCAATGCACTTGTTTTGGCAGACACAACTAGTATCCAAAAGCAAGTGCAATAACAGCACACTGAACAGATTTGAGTTGTGAACATGTTTTACTGGATGTAAGACTTGTATCTGTACAAAATATAATTGGTTAATTGGTTTGACTTGATTATGTACACTTGGGGCAATGGACATTTACAGACTGTTCAGATAGAAATGTATTGTCTAGATCAAATATGACTGTCAGATTGGAATAGTATAGGAAATGGTGTACTATCTTCAACATGCAGTTCCAGATATAGCCCTGTCATTAGTTGAAGGCAGGCAATCCATCATTTCAGAAAAGTAGTTACTTTCTGAGATCTGTTAAAAAAAATACATATGTTGGGGGGGGGTCTGTATTCAAATAGGTGTAGTCATTTCTGCCTGAAAAATATTTACTTTCCACAAAGCATGGTTGAATGTCTGATGGACATTATTTGTTTTTTAGGGGGTTCCTTAACTTACTCCATACGGTTGGACAGTTTTGTAGCCCGGTTTCCAGACCTGTAGTCAGTCCACTTTAGTAGACCTGTTTCCAGACATGTAGTTAGTCCACTTTAGTTGGCCTGTTTCCAGACCTGTAGTTAGTCCACTTTAGTTGGCCTGTTTCCAGACCTGTAGTTAGTCCACTTTAGTTGGCCTGTTTCCAGACCTGTAGTTAGTCCACTTTAGTTGGCCTGTTTCCAGACCTGTAGTTAGTCCACTTTAGTTGGCCTGTTTCCAGACCTGTAGTTAGTCCACTTTAGTTGGCCTGTTTCCAGACCTGTAGTCAATCCACTTTAGTAGACCTGTAGTCAGTCCACTTTAGTTGGGCTGTTTCCAGACCTGTAGTCAGTCCACTTTAGTAGGCCTGTTTCCAGACCTGCAGTCAGTCCACTTTAGTAGATCTGTATCCAGCCCTGCAGTCAGTCCACTTTAGTAGATCTGTATCCAGCCCCCTCATCCAGATTTCCCTCCTCACCTTAGAATTTCCAACCGATTCTCTTCTCTCTCAGCACCCAAGTCTTTTCTGAGCTCAAGTAAACTACGAAGCGAGCGTGATGTTTCTCTCTCTTTCCCTCTCCCAAGGGAGCAGCAGCTGTGGGCCGAGGAGAAACGACCAGGATTTAGATTAATATCACAGCTCAACAGGTGACCTTTGAACTCTTCAGCCTCCTCTCTTGCTTTCTCTCTCACATGGACCAACCACTCTGCCGGACTGCTCTGTCTCTCTTCTCTCTGTTGTAGACTTCCCAATCCTTCCTCTCATTCTCACTTACTCTCTCACCACCCCCCCTCTCTCTTGCTCTCTCACCCCCCTGCTCTCGCTCCTCTCTATTTCAATCTCTCGTGTCCTCTCTTGCTCTATCTTTTGTATGCCCTCTTCCACTCCTCAATCACTCTCTTGTTTTCTTTTTTTTTTAGATATCTGTTCATCTGTCTATCTCTAGCAAGGCTTTGAGACGCGGAGTTGGAGCACAAGACAGACTACTGTGTCTGTTAGCTTTCACTCTCTCCCTCTACCTCGCTATACTAGTAACACTAATCAGTCTTTTTCTTCTGTCATTGTCACTAACCCAGCTGTAGGACCGTGTGACTGGGTGGGTAAGGCTGTCGCCACCTACCCTGTTGCTGCTGCTGCCACCCATCGCTACCTAACACTGTGCCTCCTGACTCACTGTGGATTTATTCACTACTATTTAGTTTATTCACATTCATCGTTTGGTCTTTCTTTGGACCATCTGTCTGTTTCCTGATGTGATGCTGGTGTTACGATGTTTATTTGCATATGAATGACATGTTGTTAATCACCAATGTTATGTAAATTGTTATTGATGATATGCTGTTAATGAATGAATTGACTCTCTGTTATCCTCTTGGGGCCACCCCTTCCCGTTCTGATCCCTGTGACGGGATTGCTTGACAAGATACATGGCGCGAAATTCAAAACAGCAAAAATCTAATAATTTCAATTTCTCAAACAATCAAGTATTTTACACCATTTGAAAGATAAACATCCCCTTAATCCAACCACGTTGTCCGATTTCAGAGGCTTTACGGCGAAAGCATAAAGTTAGATTATGTTAGGACAGTACATAGACAAAACATTACACACAGCCATTTTCAAAGCAAGCATATATGTCACAAAAACCAAAACCACAGCTAAATGCAGCACTAACCTTTGATGATCTTCATCAGATGACACTCCTAGGACATTATGTTAGACAATACATGCATGTTTTGTTCTATCAAGTTCATATTTATATCCAAAAACAGCATTTTACATCCGGCGTGTGACGTTCAGAAAATGTATCTCCCCAAAACTGCCGGTGAATTTACAAAAATACTCATTATAAAACGTCGATAAAATATGAAACTGTTATTCAAAGAATTATAGACTAACATCTCCTGAATGCAACCGCATTGACAGATTTCAAAATAACTTTACTGGGAAAGCACACTTTGCAATAATCTGAGTACTGTGCTCAGAAAAATACACTACGCAATACAGATAGCCGCCATGTTGGAACTATCTAAAATCATAAATAACATTAGAAATATTCACTTACCTTTAATAATCTTCATCAGAAGGCACTTCCAGGAATCCCAGGTCCACAAAAAATGTTGTTTTGTTCGATAAAGTTCATAATTTATGTTTAAATAACTCCATGTTCCATGTTAGCGCATTCAGTAGGCTACTCAAAATGTAGGGCGCGCGAGGGAAATGTCACGACGAAAAGCCCCCCAAAAAACTCTATTTACGTTCGTTCAAACATGTCAAACGTTGTATAGCATCAATCTTTAGGGCCATTTTAATGTGAAACGTCAGTAATATTTCAACCGGACCTTTCCTGTGTCTTGAAAAACGTTTTGGAACACAAGGTCTCATCTCACATGAATGCGCGACAATGAAGTGATGGGACATCAACTCCCATGCCTTCTCATTCGGTCTCTGTTCATCATAGACGCTTCAAACTACTTTCTAAAGACTGTTGACATCTAGTGGAAGCCTTAGGAAGTGCAAAATGAATCCTTTGTCACTGTGTGTTCCATTGGCAATGACTTGAAAATAGTACAGCCACAAGATTTTCATTTCCTGCTTGTATTTTTCTCAGGTTTTTGCCTGCCATATGAGTTCTGTTATACTTACAGACACCATTCAAACAGTTTTAGAAACTACTACTAATAATATGAATATTCTAGTTTCTGGGCCAGAGTAGTAACCTTTTCAAATTAGGTACGTTTTTCATCCGGCCGTGAAAATACTGCCCCCTAGCCCCAACAGGTTATGAACCATACTGAGCTCTAGGGCGTGTTCAGTGGGAGGGAAAAGTTCAGAAACGGGGAGCTACAATCTACCTGTACTTGTCCAATAAGAAACACTTGTTTTTGTTTTCCATTGCAAAGCGCTTTGCTACAGTGTGCCCTAATGAACATGGTGTGGTCTCAGATAGTTTAGGGACTGCACAGAGAGATGTTATAACCACCCTGTGAAAGAGGGTGTCCATCTTGAGAAGGAGAGTGTGAGAGATGCATCCTTAAGGGAAAGAGAAAGTGAGGGATGGGGAGAGAAAGAGGGAGGGAGAGATTTGTCCTTAGAGGGAGAGTGAAGCATAAACATAGCCATTGGTGCTTAATGAAGAGCACTTGAGAAAGCCCTCAGCTGTAGCCAGTGAAAGAGGTGTGTGTGTGTGTGTGTGTGTGTGTGTGTGTGTGTGTGTGTGTGTGTGTGTGTGTGTGTGTGTGTGTGTGTGTGTGTGTGTGTGTGTGTGTGTGTGTGTGTGCATCTGAGAGAGAGGGGGGGGGGGCTGAGTGTGTGTACGTTTGAGAATGTGTGTATCGAAGTATAAGTGTGTAGGCAGAGCAGAGTGCGGACCCACCACTGAATGACTCTCTGACCTAGCCGCGAGGCGTCCTCATCCTCTGTCCACCACTGAATGACTCTCTGACCTAGCCGCGAGGCGTCCTCATCCTCTGTCCACCACTGAATGACTCTCTGACCTAGCCGCGAGGCGTCCTCATCCTCTGTCCACCGCTGAATGACTCTCTGACCTAGCCGCGAGGCGTCCTCATCCTCTGTCCACCACTGAATGACTCTCTGACCTAGCCACGAGGCATCCTCATCCTCTGTCCACCGCTGAATGACTCTCTGACCTAGCCGCGAGGCGTCCTCATCCTCTGTCCACCACTGAATGACTCTCTGACCTAGCCGCGAGGCGTCCTCATCCTCTGTCCACCACTGAATGACTCTCTGACCTAGCCGCGAGGCGTCCTCATCCTCTGTCCACCACTGAATGACTCTCTGACCTAGCCGCGAGGCGTCCTCATCCTCTGTCCACCGCTGAATGACTCTCTGACCTAGCCGCGAGGCGTCCTCATCCTCTGTCCACCACTGGCTCAGAATATGAACACCCTGCCTCCTGAGTGGCTCAGTGGTCTAAGGTACTGCATCGCAGTGCTAGCTGTGCCACACTAGAGATTCTGGGTTAAAATCCAGGCTCTGTCGTGACTGGGAGACCCATGGGGCGGCGCACAATTGGCCCAGTGTCGTCCAGGTTAGGGGAGGGTTTGGCCGGCAGGGATGTCCTTGTCCCATCGCGCACTAGTGACTCCTGTGGCGGGCCAGGCAAAGTGCCCGCTGACACGGTTGCCAGGTGTACGGTGTTTCCTCTGACACATTGGTGCGGCTGGCTTCTGAGTTAAGTGGGCATTGTGTCAAGAAGCAGTGCGGCTTGGTTGGGTTGTGTTTCGGAGGACGCACGGCTCTCGACCTTCACCTCTCCCATGTCCATACGGGAATCACAGTTTTTTTCTCATCGATGCAACTACCAATTGGATACCACGACATTGGGAGAAAATTAACACTCTCCTCCTCCATCCCCTCCTCCTCCATCCCCTCCTCCTCCCTCTCTCCTCCTCCATCCCCTCCTCCTCCTCCATCCCCTCCTCCTCCTCCATCCCCTCCTCCTCCTCCCTCTCTCCTCCTCCCTCTATCGCTCTCCTCCTCCACAGAACCAACTCGGACTCGGCTCTTCATACGAGTGCCATGAACCCCCAGGACCCCTTTGGCATGAACCAGCAGATGGGCAGAGGGCCCCCCCAGCGCAACGGTGAGAACACACACACACACACACACAGCATCTGCACACATACAACTATCTGCACACACACGCATGCATACACATCTCATCTACACACACACTTTGCATCTGCACGTGCGCAAACACACACCCACACATACCATTTGCACACACCTGCATACATTAACTCACACATACACACACCTCACCTACACACACCTCTTTCTTACTGTGCACGTGCGCACACACCTCTACATCTACAATAATTTCATGAATGGATACAAATAAAGCACGTATCAAACGGCACCCTATTCCCTACACAGTGCACTTCTTCTGAACAGAGCCCAAGGAGCCCAAAGAGATTGGCTATTTAACAGTAAATAAGGGAATTGTTTTCACCCCACAGTTAGCCACAATGATTAGCTAGACTGGTAAAATGGTTTATAGTTACCAATGGCTTCTACACTATTCTACTAGCTACAGTAGTGCTGCCGTGTCGATACCATCTCTCCCAAAATGATGTTGTTTACATTTTACCATTGTGACGCGCATCCATGCATATCCACTTTCTATGCGCATTGTGCAAGTTCTTGAATGTATCAAATATGTGGAACTGGTTGGAGGTTCTTGAGGAGAGGTTGTGCAATAACATTAATTGTAATCAATGTAAACAGATGGTGTAGGCAGGAAATCATTTTAAATCTTTCTACAACATCTAAGGTTTATAAAACATTTGAAACCTTGCTGAGACATTGTAGAAAGATATGAAAGTATTTCCTGTCTACACTGTCAGTGTGCCCTATTAAAATATCTAAGAAGAGTTTATGTATGGTTGGTTGGGACAGTCCTGGGCCTGTAGAGACTGCTCTCTTTCACTCCTGTCTTCCTTTCCTCCATTCCTCTCTCCTCTGTGTCTGCATCTTTAGTTGTTCCCCTTTACCTTCACATCGCTACTTATTCTATCTCATCCTCTCTTCTTTCTCTTTACCCTCCCTCACTTTCCTCTGTCTGAGTCTTTTCTTTCCATTCTCTCTCCTTCTCTTGTCTTTCTATCATCTCTCCCCTCTCTTTCTATCCCTCCATCTCTCCCTCCACTCCTCCATTCCTCTCTCGTCTGTGTGTGTATTTAAAATGTTCTCCCTTCCATCCATTCCTCCCCTTACCCCTCTGTTAAGAGTGACAGACAGACAGTGGAATGTGTTGTGTTAATGCATTATCAGCGAGTGATGTCTTAATGTTGGAGAGAGAGAGACTTGGATAGGCTCCTACGGTCCCAGAATGGATTACCACTCTATTTGTTTAGCCAACAAGTTTAAACTGGATATTGGCAGGTGAGTCCAGCTGTGTATTGACAGAGGTGGTGTTTTATATTGAAAGGCAAGTGTTTTTTTTTTACTTCAATAGAGTGATCAGGGATGTGCAACTATAGTTTTCCTTCACGGAAAATACATTAGTGCTACACATTCAGCAGAAAATAGCTTCATTTTTATCAGATGACAACAGAAGTGCAACGCTTTTTGTCTGGCAGCGACACGAGTAAATGAGCTTACAATGAAAAATAACGTAGTTTAAAAAATAAATAAAAAATGACAATGCATGGCCATCATGTTAATGTTTAT
This sequence comes from Salmo salar, assembly GCF_965601325.2. NCBI lineage: Eukaryota > Metazoa > Chordata > Actinopteri > Salmoniformes > Salmonidae > Salmo > Salmo salar. Next base: position 35,520,278 of record NC_138301.1, read on the forward strand.
CATAGAAAGAATGTTGCCAGCTGCATTTCTTAATGTTTTGCTTAAAGTTAACCTTTAATTTTCCAGAAGAAAAGTAGGCTGGCTACACCAAGAGAAGTAAGGGAGAAAAGTAGCTACACATCAGTCAGAGCGCTGTCTGCTGATAGAATGCCCGTTTGTGAATTCTCATCCGAGTGGAGAAGAGCAACTGAAGCACAAAATTTGTCTGATGCCGAGCAGAAATTACAAGAAACATTTTAGATCTGGCAGCAAGATTTCTTATGCAAATTATTTTTTTTTTCCTTTGTGAAAAACGCTGCATTCTGCATTAACTTGCAAGTTAAACTTAGGGGGTTGTGCTATCTAAGCAAATGGCTTAATTAATAAGGTCACTGGACATCATATAGTGTTTGCTTTCTGCTGTGTTTGAGAAGTCAAAGCCCTTTGGATGAGTTATCTGTACAGCTGCCAGTGCTTGATTTCCTTGCGTTTTTTTGTCCTCCTTTTTGTCCGTTCTTGGCCTGTATGCTCCTCACCCTTTTTCTCAGAGCAGAGCAGGTAGGCCCATTGCCCTAGTGACTCCAGACTCCACACAGACACAGCGTGTACACATGCTGCTCCAGAGCCAGTACTGTTCTTCCTTCAGACAAGCATGTGTTAAAACTTTGCTCATTTGCACAATGTGTCTCGTTCACCTTTACTTGTAAATGTCAAACTCACCAAAAATGACATGCCATTCGGTAGCTCCTACCTATTTATGTATAGTATAACTTTATGAGCTGGATTGCCTGTCTTTGCAATTTGTTTATTTTCGTTTGCTCGTTAGCATATTTAGCTAGCAGCTTCTGTGGAAATTCGCTATTACGTGTGCTAATTTTGTTAGCATTCTGGTGATAGATGCCCAATAGGCATTTGGTTTTTTTGGAGCCCCCTTGTGTTCTAAACCGGTAATATCGTAACTCCAGGGATCAGAGAAGGCCGGTAGGACTCCATGAATTTCTGGATACCGCCCAACCCTAGTCCAAATATGTATGACACCTTGAAATGAGGGGACTAGGTGCATATTAACTTCTTATGGCTCAAATCCCGTTAACGGGATCGATTTGACAACATCGGGTGACATGGCAGAGCGCCAAATAAATACAAAAATATTACAAATATTTAACTTTCATACATTCACAATACACCAAATTAAAGCTGAACAACTTGTTAATCTAGCCACAGTGTCAGATTTCAAAAAGGCTTTACGGCGAAAGCAAACAATGCTATTATGTGAGGACAGCACCCCATCAAACACAGACAATCATATTTCATCCCGCCAGGCGCGACATAAAACTCAGAAATAACGATATAATTCATGCCTTACCTTTGACGAGCTTCTTCTGTTGGCACTCCAATATGTCCCATAAACATCACAAATGGGCCTTTTGTTCGATTAATTCCGTCGTTATATATCCAAAATGTATATTTATTTGGCGCGTTTGATCCAGAAAAACACCGGTTCCAACTCGCGCAACATGACTACAAAATATCTCAAGTTACCTGTAATCTTTGTTCAAACATTTCAAACAACTTTCCTAATACAACTTTAGGTATTTTTTTAACATAAATAATCAATCAAATTTAAGACGGGATAAACTGCGTTCAATACTGGAGGAAAACAAAGTGGAGCGTGCTTTTCAGGTCACGCGCCTCTATCAAACAGTACACTTCCCTCGAGCCTCATTCTGAACAGGGCTACTTCTTCATTACACAAAGGAAAAACATCAACCAATTTCTAAAGACTGTTGACATCCAGTGGAAGCGATAGGAACTGCAAGCAACTGCCTTAGAATTATGGATTCTCAATGAAAGCCTCATTGAAAAGAGAGTGACCTAAAAAAGAGAAATCCTGGATGGTTTGTCCTCGGGGTTTCGCCTTCCAAATAAGTTCTGTTATACTCAGACATCATTCAAACAGTTTTAGAAACCTTAGAGTGTTTTCTATCCAAAACTACCAATTATATGCATATCCTAGCTTATGGGCCTGAGTAGCAGGCAGTATACTTTGGGCACAATTTTCAACAGGACGAAAAAAGAACGCCCTCAAAGCCATAACAAGTTAAGTGCTTTTATTTCCAAACAATAAAACGGATATGTATAAAAATACCCTCAAATAAAAGGTGACATTCTGTACTGTCGTCTCATAAAACATTTGATCTCAAATCCAAAATACTGTAGTATGGAGACAAATTAAAATGTTTTGCTTTGTTGCCCAAATAAATAAGGAGGAGTGTATGGGACACCATTTGTTGTGAAGGAATGTGTGTGTGTGTGTGTGTGTGTGTGTGTGTGTGTGTGTGTGTGTGTGTGTGTGTGTGTGTGTGTGTGTGTTTGTGTGTCAAGATGCATAGGCCTACGTTTGTGTGTCCATGCCATGTGAAGACACAGCAGAGAGCGTAGGACAGATGGAGTGTAACTGACTACAGAGCAAGTAGAGACATGCCTTTCTGTAGTACTAGAGCAGTGTTTGTCTAATACCGGAGTTGGTTGAGATACACTTTTGGGTTGCAGGCAGTCAGCCATATATCGGCAGTATTCTGTCGTGTCTTTGGCATCATTAAAACGGAAGACATGTTTATCAAATAACTCTCTGTAATTATTATTACGCGATTAAACTGATTAATCACGTAACTGTAATTAACTAGGTCGGGGCACCAAGGAAAATATTCAGATTACAAAGTTATAATTTTCCTAATATAACTTTCAGATATTATAATATCTGATCGATTAGCCTCCTTTAATGATGTAAGTTTACCTCACGTTAGTCTCATTCCAAACGTCGTAAATCTGCACGAACCCAGTCTTCACTATGAGTCATCCATACATCAATTGTCTTAAAATCCATTTATTTACTAGACTAAATAATTCAACAGAAATGCATAACAAAACAGATATGGTTACAAGGAAATGATAGGAGAATGTGCCCTAGTGGGCTAAACCGGCATGGTGGCTTGTTACACAAAGAAAGGGGGTTGGGCTTGAATGAAAGAGCGGGAAGACTGAGGAAACAGAAAACAGCTATGCCATCGTAAATACAGAATCTTATGCATTCTAAATTACCGCCCATTTGGGAAAGGGAAATGCAATAAATATTTTATCTGAGCTGCGCTTCGGTAGGTTGGTCGTAGATGCTGGCCGTGTTGGCCAACAGAGATCTTCCTGTCCTCGGAAGAATGTCACTGGTGGTAAAATGGATACGTTGTAGTATCTTCATTGTGTGTTAGACTGAATACGTTGTCCGTCCTTTCCTAGCCCATGTCTACAGCGGCCTCTGCTAACTCAACGGCTAGGAAGTATCACTTCTGTAGTGAATCAGAGTTCAAAGTTCATACCATTCACAACCAAAGCTCACGCTGAGGTTGGCTTAGTTCTGTACTTGACATGTGTGTCCTTTTAACGCAGAGGCTGCAGACCTCACGTACTCGGAACAGGCTGGTTACGTTTTCGTCACTGACTTATATAGTGGCGAGGGGAGAAGGGTGTGTTTCATCGTTTATAACCCCTGTCTCTTCACAGGGGCGGGCCACTGATTGGTCAGGGCTCTTTCCTTATGAAAACACAATTCTCTCATTTGGAAGCTAAAATTACATTTAATCTCCTAACAAACCGTTTCAATATCAAACATTTAAATTGCACAACAATTCGATGTGAATCTGATAACTAGAATGTGTAGACTTTCCCAGGTACAGTTTATGTCGTCCTGTCATCAGTCATAATGTCTCAGATGACAACCGAACTGACATCCATACTCATTAAGTACCTGGTATATTTCCAACTGGTTCTATTACTGAAATATGGTTCCTTTCCCCCCACTTGTTTGATGTTCCCAGACTCTCTATATTTAACAAAGGCTATTCAAAAGTCCTTCAGTAGGGTCAGAGAGAGAGGGGAAGGGAGAAAGGTATTTATGGGGGGTCATAAACCTTACCCACAGGCCAACTTCATGACAATTCCCATGGGGTTGAGGCTTAAGGGGGTGGGGGTGCCACAGGGTTCAATTCTTGGGCCAACTCTTTTCTCTGTATACATCAATGATGTCGCTCTTGCTGCTGGTGAGTCTCGGATCTACCTCTACGCAGACGACACCATTCTGTATACTTCTGGCCCTTCTTTGGACACTGTGTTAACAACCCTCCAGACGAGCTTCAATGCCATACAACTCTCCTTCCATGGCCTCCAACTGCTCTTAAATACAAGTAAAACTAAATGCATGCTCTTCAACCAATCGCTGCCCGCACCTGCCCGCCCGTCCAGCATCACTACTCTGGACGGTTCTGACTTAGAATATGTGGACAACTACAAATACCTAGGTGTCTGGTTAGACTATAATCTCTCCTTCCAGACTCGCATCAAACATCTCCAATCCAAAGTTAAATCTAGAATTGGCTTTCTATTTCGCAACAAAGCATCCTTCACTCATGCTGCCAAACATACCCTCGTAAAACTGACCATCCTACCGATCCTCGACTTCGGCGATGTCATTTACAAAATAGCCTCCAATACCCTACTCAATAAACTGGATGCAGTCTATCACAGTGCCATCCGTTTTGTCACCAAAGCCCCATATACTACCCACCACTGCGACCTGTACGCTCTCGTTGGCTGGCCCTCGCTTCATACTCGTCGCGAGACCCACTGGCTCCAGGTCATCTACAAGACCCTGCTAGGTAAAGTCCTCCCTTATCTCAGCTCACTGGTCACCATAGCAGCACCCACCCGTAGCACGCGCTCCAGCAGGTATATCTCTCTGGTCACCCCCAAAGCCAATTCCTCCTTTGGCCGTCTCTCCTTCCAGTTCTCTGCTGCCAATGACTGGAACGAACTACAAACATCTCTGAAACTGGAAACACTTATCTCCATCACTAGCTTTAAGCACCAGTTGTCAGAGCAGCTCCCAGATCACTGCACCTGTACATAGCCCATCTATAATTTAGCCCAAACAACTACCTCTTCCCCTACTGTATTTATTTATTTATTTATTTTGCTCCTTTGCACCTCATTATTTCTACTTTCTACTTTCTTCCACTACAAATCTACAATTCCAGTGTTTTACTTGCTATATTGTATTTACTTTTCCACCATGTCCTTTTTTGCCTTTACCTCCCTTATCTCACCTCATTTGCTCACAGTGTATATAGACTTATTTTTCTATTGTATTATTGACTAAGTTTGTTTTACTCCATGTGTAACTCTGTGTTGTTGTATGTGTCGAACTGCTTTGCTTTATCTTGGCCAGGTCGCAATTGTAAATGAGAACTTGTTCTCAACTTGCCTACCTGGTTAAATAAAGGTGGAATAAAATAAATAAATAAAATTAAGAATGGGCTGCGCCTTTAAAAAAAAAAAAAAGTATACAAAAATTAACATATTTCGATGATCTAGAAGATCACGACTAAACCCCAAAAGCCTTTAGGGGGGAGGGTCACTGCACTAAATGCACTGACTGTATGTCGCTCTGGATAACAGCACCTGACAAAAAATAGTGTGGTAAATGGTAAAATGCAAATACTTGGGAACTACTGGTGCAAACCGTAGCAGCTCACTGCTGCCCCTGCAGGTGAGCGAAGGGTGGTACGTTGCAGCGTACAGTGTCCTATCAGGCCCAGAGGGCTTGTCACCTGTCAGGAGGGTTACAGTGAGACTGAGAGGTGGTAAGCCAGTGTCTGATTAAACTGGCCAGTCTGATTACCAATCCCAACGTCCATCCCGGCAGGCAGACAGACGTGAGTCAGGGCTATGCATGGGAACGTTCAGTAGTTGCGTTCATTAGGCACCAAACATGGACTGAAATAGGAAAAGACTACCTGGACTTTGTAAGAAACACTCAATATTTTCTTGTTGCAAAACAGTTTGCTACGTTGTGCCCTAATGAACACGACCCACGACGAGGGCACAACTCCAGTCTGCAGTGGATGCAGAGGGTATGCTGCTTTAAGTCACTGATTGGTTTAGACCTGGGAACACGTATTTGTGCACTAGCCATCCAATCAGAAGGGGAAAAACTTGGACTATGGGCTTAAAGGATGGGAGTTGTGCACCTTAGAACTGATCCCAAACCAACATCTCATTGTCTTCTTTTGGTATATTTAATTATGTTGTGCTATCAGTACAAGCCTTGAGCTCAAATCCTTACTACAGTGATTCTGTCCCACAGTAAGAGTGGGGACAGCAGACAGACATTTTTTGTCCCAGTGGTCTCGTTTCACTCCGTGGCATCTCTCCAAGAGGTCTCTGTGACTGGTCACATTTGAGAGGAAATTAAGGGACGCTGGACTCCCGCCCATTGCCTTCTCTCCCTGCCGGTTGGCTGAGTGGAGAGCTGGGCATAAAGTCGTGGACCGTTCAAATAGAAATATGCCATGTAGGACAAACATGCCTCTTAACGTGAACAAGGAATCACGTTAACTGCTCTATTCATGACATTTCTATCTGAAACGGTCCACAACGTTTGTCTACTGAACGTGGTCCAGGTTCTTGAGAAAGGGGAAGAGGGAGACAAAAGGACAGAAGAATGAGGGAGGACGATGGTAGGAAAAGAGGAAGAGAGAATGCAGGAAAGTAAAGAGAACAAGGCAGAGGGAAAGAGACAGTTATAAGAGGCTTTGAGAGAATATGGCAGAAGGGTTAGAAGAGGGAGAGGCAGAGTGAACTACGGAAAAAAGAGAAGTAAACAGAAAGAGGGGAGGATCGGATGCCTGGCAGCCAGCCTGCAGTGTGTGAGGAGAGCGGAAGAGAGAGAGTGAGAGTGAGGAAAAAGAAAGGGGTTCTGTTCTCACTGGGATCTTTGTGGCGAGGGAAAAACAATGGTCCTCTCTTTATTCTCACTGGGACTATGGTCACTTAGCCAATAAAAAAAAAAATGGCCCTCTTTCTTCCGCCTTCCCCCCCTCTTTCCCAGGACTGAGATCACAACACACATTCTAGGGGTTCACCTTGTATAACTTAAATCAGCGTGTTGTTACCGTACTACAGTACTATATATACTTTATTTATTTGACCCCAGTGAGTTTAGCTTTTTAGAAAAGACAACCGGAATTGATGTTGGACACAGGAGGCTGCTGAGGGGAGAACGGCTCATAGTAATGGTCAGAACGGAGCAAATGGAATGGCATCAAACACCCGGAAACCATGTGTTGGATGTATTTTATTACCATTCCACTGATTCCGCTCCAGTCATTGCCACAAGCCCGTTCTCCACAATTAAGGTGCCAACAACTTCCTGAAATGTTGGACAATAATAAGAAGACTGTATAATATGATTCTTTGTCCTGAATAGCACCATATTCCCTACATAGCGCACTCGTTTTAAACTAAGCCTTATGGGCTTTGATCAAAGGTAGTGCACTACATAGGGGAAAGGGTGCCATTTGGGAGTCATATTATATAACATGATACCTATGCTAAATCCAGCTGCCGTTTTTTAAGAAGTGGTAATATATTCATATTGAAGGTAAAATGCCTGCTGCTGATGTCCAAAGGGTTGATTATTTTGTCAGTGAAGTGAACACAGTGGGCTGGATCTGAGCAGCTGGTGAAAGTATGTGATTGTCTAATGTTCCTCTGCTTTCTTCACCCCTTGCCTCTCTCCCCCTCCTTTCTCTTGCTCTCTCCTCTCTCCTTTATCTGATCCTTCTCTCCCTTTCTCTCCTGCGGGGGCCGGAGTGCAGCCAGTGTGAACGAGGCGGAGGTGGACGGCTCTGGAGATGGTGAGTTGAAACTCCTCCCCCCTCTGCCGCATCCCTGATTCCATCTCTCCCAACACAAGTGTAGAAGAGGCCTTCTGCTGCCCCCTAGCACCCACACCCCTAGATCTCTGGCCATAATGTGTGTGTGACGGTGCTTGCCACTGGATGTGCTGCTGCCTGGTATATGTACAGATGTGCGTCAGCGTACAAGACGTGCTTCATTCACAGCATCGTAGACCTTTACAACCCAATACCTGAATGGACACACACTGCCTAGGCATCCTGCATGCAGATCCCCTGAGTCATTGGGTGTGTCTCAAAATGCATGCTATTGTGCTCTGTGCACGGGAGGGTCAGAGTATGCGTCCAAATCAAAGTAGGCGAAATGGCGCATGCAGGGCACTTCTCAAATGCGTACTCTGTTTGTAGATATTTTGAAGTATGCTTCGATGCAAGCCCATAATAAGCCCATAGTAAGTCAATAGGGCTAACTACTAGTACTGTTAGCTAGCCAGATAGTCACAAAGAATTGTTAGCTAGCTACCCATGAAGAATTTAGCTCATTTTTGCCTGTTTAACTAGCTTTCTAACTGGATTATTACAATTCACATATCTAGCTGGTAATTAGGAAGAAAAACGTTTGCTTTGTGTGTATCTTGGAAGAAGGGTCAGTGAATGGGGAGGTGCAGCGTGAGGTAATACAGTAGGGGGAGTGCGAGTGCTTATCAAATGTAATGTGTTATGCATTCTCCGTACTCGTCCTCACAAGAACGTACTCAAGAGAACGTGGTCGGAGAATGCACGCGGAGCATGAGAGTGTGGAACACGGTAGTATGCATATTAAGAAACACCCATGGTGTCCAAACACTTGATAACCTCTAGTCTAGATTGATCTGCAGTCGTTTGATCTTTCAATAGGTGGGAATAACTAGAGATGTGTGTGAGGAGTTGATTATCTCTAATCTCTCTTTCTCTCCCCCTCCTCCTCTCTCCAGTGTTCTCCTTCCCATCCCTGTCTAATGAGGAGGGTCTGATGGGTGTCAGCAAGCCCCTGCCCAAGCAACTGTGGGAGGCCAAGAAGGGTGTGTGTGTGTGTGTGTGTGTGTGTGTGTGTGTGTGTGTGTGTGTGTGTGTGTGTGTGTGTGTGTGTGTGTGTGTGTGTGTGTGTGTGTGTGTGTGTGTGTGTGTGTGTGCATGATGAGTGTGTCATCTCTCATTGGTTGGAGAGAGGGACGTGGGGGGTGGGTTGATTTAAGACATAATGACAGACATGGAAGCCTTTTGGGATGAGATAATTCTGCAGATAAAAGCTGCAGTACTAATGAATGCATGCTTCCAATGCACATCATTCTGCCTCATGTTCTAGGACCATAACACTTAGACTGTTGACTAAATATTCCAGTAGTTAGATTAGTCATTTTGAGATTCCATCACTCTTTTTGCTTTTGATCAGTTTAATCACCTAATTGTTTCTCTATTATAGGTTCAATCCCTCTCATCACGGCCCAAATCCTGTGAAGTGCCTGGAATCAAGTGAGTCTTCAGGATCCATCTTCCATCCACTCATACAGGGCACTATGTTTAAACAACAATCAGTCATCATTATGAGACAAGTTATTTGTGATTCTCAGTGACAGCTGTCTGAGAGGGAGAAAGACTGGGATGTGATCCATATATGGTGTGTGTGTGTGTGTGTCAACATTGTGGATGTGCGTGTCAACATAGTCTGTCAACATTGTGTGTGTATGTGTCAATATTGTTGATGTCTGTATCAACATATTCTTTCAACATTGTGTGTGTTTGTTGGGTCAAGCAGTGCAGTACAGTGGTGTCGTGTCTTTGGGTACCATTAAACGGAAGACATGTTTATCAATTAACTCCCAGTAATTATTATCACGCGATTAAACTGATTAATCGTTTAATTGTAATTAACTAGGAGATCGGGGCACCAAGGAGAATAGTCAGATTACAAAGCTATAATTTTCCTAATATAACTTTCCTGTACTATAATATTATATTCTATTATAGTATAGGCCGATTATCTTCTGGTTTAAATGGTGTATTTACCTCTAGTCCAGTCTCATTCCAAACGTCGTAAATTGTTGTATCTGCACGAACCCAGTCTTTACTAAAATCATCCATACATCAATTGTCTTAAAATCATTTATTTACTACACTAAGTAATTAACAGAAAAACATACACACAGTAATTATCGTCACAAAGGATTGGTATAGTAATGTGCCCTACTGGCTAACAAGCATGGCTGGTCTGTTAGACAATGGGTCATAAACGGTCAGCTGAGAAGTTTACACAGAGTTCATTAATATTAACAATTGACAATTGAAGGCTCACTCATTCGGGAACAATTGCAATCAATATATATATTTACGCTCATGTGTCGTCGTGATCCTTGTTCGAGAGTTCTGTTCTGTTGGGGAGTTTTGTCCGCGTTCTCTCTCTCTCTCTCGGTTAGAATGGATCTTTCAGAGCGACATTCATTAATGTCGTCATAGAATGGTTGTTTCGTTGGTCTTCGCGTTCGATGATATAATTTACTTAGCTGCAGACTAATAATTAATATCAAAGACTTGTTCTTATTCTGTCGGTATCAATAGTCTAAAAGTTAACCACGTGGTATGGTTCACTTTCAGTAGAGGAATTGGAAGGTAAAACCTATTAGCCAACGGAGTGTAGGCCTGGCCTGAGGAAATGTAAATCAGGGGGTGTTTTATAGTGCCCATAGAACAGGCTTGTCAAATGACGCCTGGTCCTGTATGGGTCCCTGGGGGCGTGCCTATGACTGAGTTAGAATTGTATTTCTGTAACCAAATCTATCACATTACATCAGTGCATAGCATCTCAATGTCTTACAAAAGCTTTATCCTTATTAATACATTCTATACAACCATTATGATGCTATTATATAAACAGTTTTATGGTAATATGGCTATATTGTCTCTTCTGAGTATCACAAAATTGTACCAAGCGGATCAGTTCGTAGCTGGATTCTTCACCAATCTTCCATACCTTCTCCAGAACACAAAATGTCGCTTGGCTCTCCAATTCTATGAGTTGGAAGAATTTCCTGTGTCTCTCTATGGGCCATGTGGCCAGAGACTCTCCTGGAATTTTAGAGTTTTTACGACCCTTTACACACAGGGTGGATTGGGGGGAAGGTGGGGGGGGGGGTGCGCAATTGGGAGGGGGTCAACTGTCCTCCCTGTACCAAAAGAGGCCAACGTCATGACAGTGGGCTGCTGGTCACTACTATAGAGCAGTGAGTCAGTTATCTCACTGAAGGCTTGAATGAACAGAGATGCAAATGTTCACTCGCTGTTACATTTAAAGGGGAAGTCCACTCACACACATGGTAATCCACGCACAAACATTACTTCTCACCAATGCTATTATTGATAACATTATTGATAACATTTATTTAGTATATTTCACATACAATGCCTTAGCCACACAACAAAAAAGGCCATAACTCCACCCAAAAGTATGTCACAGATGTTACATTCCCTCTCCTATAGCACATTGATGTTTATTGTCATGAGTCTTGTTCAGAACTTAGCGGTTTTCCCTTATATAGGCCAGCTTCTAAGTCAAAATTGGCTATATTGTAAAAATTCATTCATTTAAGGTTAAGGTTAGGCATTAGGGTTAGCGGTGTGGTTAGGGTTAGGTTTAAAATCTGATTTTATTACTTTGTGGCTGTGCCATCTAGTGACCGCTCTGCAGAGCTGCTTCCAGAACAAGATTCATGACAAAAAACGCTGACCTGCTCCCCTCTACCCATCCAGATGCATATTAAACCTTTTGAATGAAGTTCCCCTTTTTTAAAATCTGCTTCATAATTGGTTTTCTCTCCCCTCCTGTCCTCAGTATATTCCCGTCTCCAGAGCAGAACGCGGGCCTCTCCAACTACCAGGGCTCGTTGAACACGGGCGGTTCCCTGCCAGACCTCAGCAACCTGCACTTCCCCTCACCGCTGCCCACACCCCTGGACCCAGACGACGGGCACCATGGAGGGGGCGGCTACCACCCCAACCTGAGCGGGGGCAGCAGCACAGGCAACCTGCCCGCCGCCATGATGCACCTCGGCATAGGGAATCACCAGGGAGGCTGGACTGAAGGAGGTGGGTGTTTGGGGTGGTGGGTGGGGGGGTGTGTGGGGGGGGGGGGACCGGGTGGGGGGGGGGGGGGGGGGGGGGGGGGGGCTTTTTCTCAATTCATCTTTCCTCTCATCTTCTCCTCCTCCAATGGAGGACCACCATGGACCTTTTCCTCCAATACGGTTAAGTAAAGGCCTGGAGATGGGTGTGAATGTATGTACTGTGAGAGTGTGGGGATGTGTCTTTTTTGTCTGTGTGCACTCATGTGAAACCAGGCACAGACACGTACATACATACAGAATGTAACCAACCATACAGATGCTTAGAGGATGTCCACAATCACCACATAGTATTGTAATGGTTTAAACAATATACAGTGCCGAAGGAGGTATTTGTACCACTTGACTTATTCCACATTTAGTTGTTACAGCCTGAATTCAAAATTGATTAAATATTAGTTTTTTAACCCATCTACACACATTACCCCACAATGACAAGGTGAAAACATATTTTTAGTAATTTTAGAAAATGTATTGAAAATTAAATACAGAAATGTCTAATTTCCATAAGTATTCCCACCCCTGGGTCAATACATGTTAGAATCAGCTGTGAGTCTTTCTGGGTAAGTCTGTAAGAGCATTGCACACTGTAACGGTTTTGACTTGAGGTTATCATTTATAGGGGTGCCAGGTAGGTTGTGCCTACCAGAGAAAATATTGGTTTCTCCTTTTAGTTTGGGAGGAAATGAGTCCCATCTGGTCCGTCAAGTCTACACCAATACAAAGGACTCATGTAAAAGTCAGGATGGAAATACACTTTTCATAAACCCTTAAAACATTGGAAATAACTTACAAAACAACTGTATTCGTTTGCGTGGTTGTATTACTAACAAATGATCACACACACACAACAATATAACAAATAATGAGCTTTAAACAGCTCTGGTTCCTCCAGAAATGTCCTGTACCTCGGGCCTAAAAAGTCCAGCCCGGTAAACAAGTTCAGGGAACTCAAGTGACCTTAGTCACGCAATGTTTGTCCGTTCATCCCAGTGTAGCGTAAACCCAGTGTCAATCATACACTCAAAATAACTATTTTACCACACATCTCAATAAGTCCTCAACTACAGAAATCATCACGGTATACATCACACCAAAACAAATGAAATACCGTATACAAAAAAGGTTGTAGTCAGTCAGACAAGCCAATCCGCCGACAGATCTCCAGCGGAGAAAGGCCACGAAGAACAACGGGGAGGTGTAGTCCACGGACGCAAAGAGTGGATCCGATCCTGGGTAAAACTGGCTATTAGGCTACACAAAGCACACTTTTAAAGCAACACAACAAACGGAAGAGAGAAGCTTCAGAACTGAGGGTTGAACACATCCTCATTCACGTTTCCATCACAACCCCACTTTTGCGCAGCTGATGCTGACTATTTAATTGGGAATTAAAGGGGAAGAGCCCTATTGGAAGGAGAAGCACTATTTAATTAAGAATTAAAGGGAAGCGCCCTATTGGAAGGAGAAGCACTGAGACGGTTCAGGAAAATTCAGGGCCGTCACAACACCTGCATTGTACAATATTTTCCCATCATTTTTTTCTAAATTCTTCAAGCTCTGTCAAATTGGTTTTTGAATCAGAAACATTCCATGTTGTCTTGGTAAGCAACTCCAGTGTAGATGTGGCCTTGTGTTTTATGTTATTGTCCTGCTGAAAGGTGAATTTGTCTCCCGGTGTCTGTTGATAAGCAGACTTAGCCAGGTTTTCTTGTAGGATTTTGCCTGTGCTTAGCTCTATTCAGTTTAGTTTTTATCGTAAAAACCTCCCTAGTCCTTGCTGATGACAAGCATACCCATAACATGATGCAGCCACCACCATGCTTGAAAATATGAAGAGTGATACTCAGTGATGTGTTGTGCTGGATTTGCACCAAACATTCAGGACATAAAGTTCATTTCTTTGCTAATTTTTTGTTGTTGCCGTTTTACTTTTTAGTCCCATATTGCAAACAGAATACAAATATTTTGTCATATTTGTGTTTTGTACAGGCTTTCTTCTTTTCACTCTGTCATTTAGGTTAGTATTGTGAAGTAACTACAATGTTGTTCCATCCTCAGTTTTGTCCTATCACAGCCATTAAACTCTAACTGTTTTAAAGTCACTATTGGCCTCATGGTGAAATACCTAAACGGTTTCCTTCCTCTCCGTCAACTGAGTTAGGAAGGACGCCTGTTAACACACTTTCTCACACAGAGTCCATGTTAAGACAATTTTTACTCCTGAATTTTCCATAACAAAGGGGTTGAATACTTATTGACTGAAGACAGTTCAGCTTTCCATTTTCAATTAATTTGTTAACATTTCTTAAAACACAATTCTACTTTCACATTATGGCCAGTGACACAAAATCTCAATTTAATCAATTTTAAATTGAGGCTGTAACAACAAAATGTGAAAAAAGTCAAGGGGTGTGAATACTTTCTGAAGACAGCGTGTGTGTAGATGGTTGTATGTGTACAGATGCTGTGTGTGTTCTCACCGGTGCACTGGGGGGGCCCTCGGCCCATCTGCTGGTTTATGTGAAAGGGGTCCTGGGGGTTCATGGCACTTGTGTGAAGAGCCGAGTCCAAGTTGGTTCTGTGCAGGATGAGAAGATAGATGGAGGAGGGGAGGGAGGAGGAGAGAGAGAGAGGAGGAGAGGGTGTTAGTTTTCTGACCCAGTGGTGGACAGAGGCTTTTTACAGTGATACAGCCTGAAATTGGCCAGGGCACTAGAACAGTCTGCAGCACCCGGCCTCACCCTACTAGAATCTGAAGTCAAATGTCTACTGTTTGCTGATGATCTGGTGCGAGGCTGAGGACGCCTCCAGGTTAGGTCAGAGAGTCATTCAGTGGTGGACAGAGGATGAGGATGCCTCGCGGCTAGGTCAGAGAGTCATTCAGTGGTGGACAGAGGATGAGGACGCCTCGCAGCTAGGTCAGAGAGTCATTCAGTGGTGGACAGAGGCTGAGGACGCCTCGCGGCTAGGTCAGAGAGTCATTCAGTGGTGGACAGAGGATGAGGACGCCTCGCGGCTAGGTCAGAGAGTCATTCAGTGGTGGGCCCGCACTCTGCTCTACCTACACACGTACACGCATGTGCGCTCAAACGTACATGTATGCACACACACGCACAGACCCTCTCTCTCTCACACACACACACACACACACACACACACACACACACACCTCTTTCACTGGCTACAGCTGAGGGCTTTCTCAAGTGCTCTTCATTAAGCTCCAATGGCTATGTTAATGCTTCACTCTCCCTCTAAGGACAAATCTCTCCCTCCCTCTTTCTCTCCCCATCCCTCACTTTCTCTTTCCCTTAAGGATGCATCTCTCACACTCTCCTTCTCAAGATGGACACCCTCTTTCACAGGGTGGTTATAACATATACCTACTACCATACCCCATTCAAAGGCACTTAAATCCTTTGTCTTGCCCATTCACCTTCTGAATGGCACACATACACCATCCTTGTCTCAATTTTCTCACGGCAAAAAAATTCCTTCATCTACACTGATTGAAGTGGATTTAACAAGTGACATCAGTAAGGGATCATAGCTTTCACCTGGATTCACCTGGTCAGTCTGTGTCATGGAAAGAGCAGCCCTTCTTAATGTTTTGTACACTCAATGTAAATCATTGTGTCTCTGTATTCTGTGCTGGGTTTGTGCCTGGGGAGGAACCACCCTGTAGGGTAGTGGAAAGTGCTCAACTTTATTTTATTCAAAAGACCGTTGTTAAAAGGGTGATCCAAGCCATGAACCGATCGCCAATAATAAAAAAAGGGCCAACAAGCCAATACCTTCACATTGGGTGTTTTCTGAACCACATTATTATTTACAAAAAAAAGGCATTAAAGGCCCAGTGCAGTCAAAAAAATGGATTTTCCTGTGTTTTACATATATTTCCACACTGTGGTTGGAATAATATTGTGAAAATTATGTTAATAGCCTTTTAGTGTAAGAGCGGTTTGAAGAGACTGCCTGAAATTTCAACCTGTTTTGGTCTGCCTGGTGACATCACCAATAAGAAAAAGTTCCAAACCTCTGCCAATAGCAGCTAGTTTTCAGTTTTCCCCTCCACTCAGACCACTCCAGACAGTCCTAGCAAAATTCTTGCTAAGAAATTGCTCTTTGCTATGAAGCTATTTTGTTAGTTTTCAATTAAAATTGTCAAAAATAATCGCAGTAAGGTACTTAATTGTTACCCAGAAATGATAAAAACGTCTGCATTGGGCCTTTAGGAGAATCATGTCTGGCCCCATTTTTGATTTCCACACTGTAGTGGAAATGGAAATAGACATGTGATTGGAAGTGAGCTTCTCCAACCAGAGTAAAGTGAATATAGAGGGATGTCTTTATCCAACGCTCCTCCCTCTGAAATCTACCACTATCTAATCACTCCTCTCTTTCTCTGATGCTCTCTCTTTCTCTGACTCTCTCTCTCTGTCTCTCTCTCTGTCTGACCCTCTCTCTCTGTCTGACCCCCTCTCTCTCTCTCTCTCTCTCTCTCTCTCTCTCTCTCTCTCTGACCATCTCTCTCTCTCTCTGACCATCTCTCTCTCTCTCTCTCTGACCATCTCTCTCTCTCTCTCTCTGACCATCTCTCTCTCTGACCATCTCTCTCTCTCTCTCTGACCATCTCTCTCTCTCTCTCTCTCTGACCATCTCTCTCTCTCTCTCTGACCCTCTCTCTCTCTCTCTCCCTCTGACCCTCTCTCTCTCGCTCTCTGACCGTCTCTCTCTCTGACCATCTCTCTCTCTCTCTGACCCTCTCTCTCTCTCTCTCCCTCTGACCCTCTCTCTCTCGCTCTCTGACCGTCTCTCTCTCTCGCTCTTTGACCGTCTGTCTCTCTCGAACCCTCCTCTGACCCTCTCTCTCCCTCTCTCGCTCTCTCTCGAACCCCCCCCCTCTCTCTCTCTCTTGGACTCTCTCTCTCTCTTGGACTCTCTCTCTTGGACTCTCTCTCTCGGACTCTCTCTCTCTCAGACTCTCTCTCTCTCTCTCGAACTCTCTCTCTCTCGGACTCTCTCTCTCTCGGACTCTCTCTCTCTCTCGAACTGACTCTCTCGAACTGACTCTCTCGAACGCTCTCTCTCTCTCTGACTCTCTCGAACGCTCTCTCTCTCTCTGACTCTCTCGAACGCTCTCTCTCTCTCTGACTCAGACCCTGTCTCTCCCTCTCTCTCTGACCCTCTCTCGCTCTCTCGCACTCTCTCTCTGACTCTCTCGCACCCTCTCTCAGGCCCTCTCGCACTCTCGGACACTCTCTCTGTCTGACCCTCTCTGACTCTCTCTCTCTCTGTCTGACCCTCTCTCTTGCTCTCTCTCTCTCTCTCTCTGACCCTCTCTCTCGCTCTCTCGTACCCCCTCTCTCTCTGACCGTCTCTCTCTCTCGCTCTCTGACCGTCTCTCTCTCTCTCTCTCGCTCTCTGACCGTCTCTCTCTCTCTCTCTCGCTCTCTGACCGTCTCTCTCTCTCGGACCCTCTCACTGTCTGACCCTCTGACTCGCTCTCTCTCTCTGTCTGACCCTCACTGACTTGCTCTCTCTCTGTCTGAACCTCACTCTCTCTGTCTGAACCTCACTCTCTCTGTCTGAACCTCACTCTCTCTGTCTGAACCTCACTCTCTCTGTCTGAACCTCTCTCTCTCTGTCTGAACCTCTCTCTCTCTTTGTCTGAACCTCTCTCTCTCTCTTTGTCTGAACCTCTCTCTCTCTCTTTGTCTGAACCTCTCTCTCTCTCTTTGTCTGAACCTCTCTCTCTCTCTTTGTCTGAACCTCTCTCTCTCTCTTTGTCTGAACCTCTCTCTCTCTCTTTGTCTGAACCTCTCCCTCTCTCTTTGTCTGAACCTCTCCCTCTCTCTTTGTCTGAACCTCTCTCTCTCTGACCCTCTCTCTCTCTGACCCTCTCTCTCTCTCTGACCCTCTCTCTCTCTCTGACCCTCTCTCTCTCTCTGACCCTCTCTCTCTCTCTCCCTCTCTCTCTGACCCGCTCTCTCTCTCCCTCTCTCTCTGACCCTCTCTCTCTCTATCTCTCTCTCTCTCTCTCTCTCTCTCTGACCCTCTCTCTCTCTCTCTCTGACCCTCTCTCTCTCTCTCTCTCTGACCCTCTCTCTCGCTCTCTCGTACCCTCTCTCTCTCTCTCTGACCCTCTCTTTCCCTCTCTCGTACCCTCTTTCGCTCTCTCGTACCCCCTCTCTCTCTGACCGTCTCTGTCTCTCTCGCTCTCTCTGACCCTCTCTCGCTCTCTCTGACCCTCTCTCGCTCTCTCGGACCCTCTCTCGCTCTCTGACCGTCTCTCTCTCTCTGACCCTCTCTCTCTCTCTCTCTTTCTCTCTCTCTCAATTCAATTAAATTTGCTTTATTGGCATGACGTAACAATGTACATATTGCCAAAGCTTATTTTGGATATTTACAATATAAAAAATAAATAAAAATGAGAATCAAAATTGTCAACGGGACAACAGTAACAACAATAACCAAGGGTCAAAATAACCATACATTCAACAATAACAATAGTCATACAGTAGAGTACATGTGCAGGTTTATTGGTCTGTCAGACACTGTCCCTCAACTTATGGCAGGCAGCAACACACAGCTCTCTGCGTCCTCCCCCAACAGGACGGGTAGCCTGTCCTCATCAGAGAGGTCTTTGAAACCTTGAATAAGGGTTTCAAATTTGGGGAAATGACACTCTCTAATTGTTTTATATTTTTTACATTTTGTCAGGAAATGCAGCTCCGTCTCAGGTTCTGCTGTTATGCAGTGGTTGCACAGCCTTTCCTCTTCAGGGAGCCAGGTTTTCCTGTGTCTACCCTTCTCAATGGCAAGGCTGTGCTCACTGAGCCTGTACTTTGTCAAGGTTTTTCTAAGGTTTTGATCAGTAACCATGGTCAAATATTTAGCCATAGTGTACTGTCGATTTAGGGCCAGATAGCACTGCATTTTGCTTTGTGTTTGTGCTTGTGTTTCCCAATAAGCAATGTAGTTTTGTTTTGACTGTGTTGTAATTTGGTTTATTCTGATTGATTGGATGTTCTGGTCCTGAGGCTTCAGTGTGTTAGTAGAACAGGTTTGTGAACTCAGCCCCAGGACCAGCTGGATGAGGGGACTCTTTTCTTTGCTCATCTCTTGGCATTGCAGGGCTTGGTAATGATATGAGATTATTTTAGATGTTTCCAAAACTTAATTGCTCTTTTTTGAGTTTTTATTATTAGTGGATATTGGCCTAATTCTGCCCTGCATGCATTGTTTGTAGTTTTCCTCTGGACACGTAGGAGAATCTTACAGAACTCTGCATGTAGGGTTTCAATGGGGTGTTTGTCCCATTTGATGAAATCTTGTTTTGCAAGTGGACCCCACACCTCGCTGCCATAAAGTGCATTTGGTTCAATGACATATTCAATTAGTTTTAGCCAAATCTTAATAGGTATTTTAATTAGCTTTTTAATGGCGTAGAATGCCCTGCGTGCTTTCTCTCTGTTCATTCACTGCCTCATTAAGGTGTCCAGTTGAGCTTATTTTTAAACCTAAGTAATTGTAGCGTGTACAGTACTCTATATATTTTGTACCAATTGAGAACTTTGGTCTAATTCCCTGAGATCTGGATCTTCTCTGGAAAATCATTATTTTAGTCTTTTTGGGGTTTACTGCCAGGGCCCAGGTCTGGCAGTACTGCTCTAGCAGGTCCAGGCTCTGCTGTAGGCCAGGTGCTGTAGGTGACAGCAGGCATAGGTCATCTGCGAAGAGTAGGCATTTAACTTCTGAATTGTGGAGACTAACACCAAGGGCTGAGGATTTTTCTAGAATAGTGGCCAATTCGTTAATGTAAATATTGAAGAGTGCAGGGCTCAGATTGCAACCCTGACGAAGGCCCCGCCCTTGGTTAAAGAATTCTGTTCTTTTCTTACCAATTTTAATGCTGCACGTATTGCCAGTATACATTGATTTAATTATGTCATATGTTTTACCCCCTACACCACTTTCAATAACTTTGTAGAACAGTCCTGTATGCCAAATAGAATCAAATGCTTTTTGGAAGTCGATAAAGTAAGCGTATATTTTGGTATTATTTTGGTGGACATGTTTATCTATCAGGGTGTGTAAGGTGTAAATATGATCAGTTGTGCGATGTTTTGGTATAAATCCAATTTGGCTTTTACTCAAGACATTGTGCTTATTAACCTCTATGAGCTAGGTGGGACGCTTGCGTCCCACCTACTCAACAACCAGTGTAATCCCGTGGCGCGTTATTCAAATACCTTAGAAATGCAAAACCTTCAATTTTTCAAAAATATGACTATTTTACACCATTTTAAAGATAAGACTCTCGTTAATCTAACCACACTGTCCGATTTCAAAAAGGCTTTACAACGAAAGCAAAACATTAGATTATGTCAGCAGAGTACCCAGCCAGAAATAATCAGACACCCATTTTTCAAGCTAGCATATAATGTCAAATAAACCCAAACCACAGCTAAATGTAGCACTAACCTTTGATGATCTTCATCAGATGACAACCCTAGGACATTATGTTATACAATACATGCATGTTTTGTTCAATCAAGTTAATATTTATATCAAAAACCAGCTTTTTACATTAGCATGTGACTAGCATTCCCACCGAACACTGCCGGTGAATTTACTAAATTACTCACGATAAACGTTCACAAAAAGCATAACAATTATTTTAAGAATTATAGATACAGAACTCCTCTATGCACTCGATATGTCCGATTTTAAAATAGCTTTTCGGTGAAAGCACATTTTGCAATATTCTCAGTTGATAGCCCGGCATCACAGGGCTAGCTATTTAGACACCCAGCAAGTTTAGCACTCATCAAAGTCAGATTTACTATAAGAAAAATGTTATTACCTTTGCTGTCTTCGTCAGAATGCACTCCCAGGACTTCTACTTCAATAACAAATGTTGGTTTGGTCCAAAATAATCCATCGTTATATCCAAACAGCGGCGTTTTGTTCGTGCGTTCAAGACACTATCCGAAAGTGTAAATAAGGGTAGCGAGCATGGCGCAATTCGTGACGAAACAATTCTAAATATTCCATTACCGTACTTCGAAGCATGTCAACCGCTGTTTAAAATCAATTTTTATGCCATTTTTCTCATAAAAAAGCAATAATATTCCGACCGGGAATCTGCGTTTAGGTAAACAGACAAAAGAAAAGAAAGCATTCGGTCGACTCGGGCACGCGCCTAAGCCCATAGTACTCTGAGCGGCCACTTGCCAAAAGCGATAAAGTGTTTCAGCCAGAGCCTGCCTCGATATCGTTCAGCTTTTTCCCGGGCTCTGAGAGACTATGGGAGCCGTAGGAAGTGTCACGTTATTGCACAGATCCTCAGTCTTCAATAAAAAGAGCCAAGATGAGACACTACTTCTCAGACAGGCCACTTCCTGCATGAAATCTTCTCAAGTTTTGGCCTGCCATAGGAGTTCTGTTATACTCACAGACACCATTCAAACAGTTTTAGAAACTTTAGGGTGTTTTCTATCCAAAGCCAATAATTATATGCATATTCTAGTTACTGGGCAGGAGTAGTAACCAGATTAAATCGGGTACGTTTTTTATCCGGCTGTGTCAATACTGCCCCCTAGCCCTAACAGGTTAAGGAAGTTTAGAACTCTTACATTGATGATACTACAGAAAACCTTCCCCAGGTTACTGTTCACACAAATGCCTCTGTAATTGTTAGGGTCAAATTTGTCTCCGTTCTTAAAGATTGGGGTTATGAGTCCTTGATTCCAGATGTCAGGGAAATAACCTACACTCAGGATCAAATTAAACAGTTTTAATATAGCCAATTGAAATTTTGCACTAGTGAGTTTGAGCATCTCATTTAGGATGCCATCAGGTCCGCATGCTTTTTTAAATTTGAGGGCCTGAAGTTTCTTATAGAGCTCCTGGTCAGTAATTGGGGAGTCCAATGGATTTTGATTGTCCTTTATAGCTTTTTCTAATCCATTCAACTTACATTTACATTTAAGTCATTTAGCAGACGCTCTTATCCAGAGCGACTTACAAATTGGTGCATTCACCTTATGATATCCAGTGGAACAACCACTTTACAATAGTGCATCTAAATCTTTTAAGGGGGGGGGGGTTAGAAGGATTACTTTATCCTATCCTAGGTATTCCTTAAAGAGGTGGGGTTTCAGGTGTCTCCGGAAGGTGGTGATTGACTCCGCTGTCCTGGCGTCGTGAGGGAGCTTGTTCCACCATTGGGGTGCCAGAGCAGCGAACAGTTTTGACTGGGCTGAGCGGGAACTGTGCTTCCTCAGAGGTAGGGGGGCCAGCAGGCCAGAGGTGGATGAACGCAGTGCCCTTGTTTGGGTGTAGGGCCTGATCAGAGCCTGAAGGTATGGAGGTGCCTTTCCCTTCACAGCTCCGTAGGAAATCACCATGGTCTTGTAGCGGATGCGAGCTTTAACTGGAAGCCAGTGGAGAGAGCGGAGGAGCGGGGTGACGTGAGAGAACTTGGGAAGGTTGAACACCAGACGGGCTGCGGCGTTCTGGATGAGTTGTAGGGGTTTAATGGCACAGGCAGGGAGCCCAGACAACAGCGAGTTGCAGTAATCCAGACGGGAGATGACAAGTATCTGGATTAGGACCTGCGGCGCTTCCTGTGTGAGGCAGGGTCGTACTCTGCGAATGTTGTAGAGCATGAACCTACAGGATCGGGTCACCGCCTTGATGTTAGTGGAGAACGACAGGTGGTTGTCCAGGATCACGCCAAGGTTCTTAGCACTCTGGGAGGAGGACACAAGGGAGTTGTCAACCGTGAACTTCTCATGAATTTGGTGTTGTTCTGCGTTTGTGTCAATTTGAGCGGTGTTGTAGAGTGTTTTGAAATGGTTTGTCCATATGTCACCATTTTGTATCGCTAATTCCTCTTGTGTAGATTTTTTTTAGTTTTTTCCAATTTTTCCAGAAGTTGTTTGTGTTTATGGACTCCTCAATTAGTGCCAGCTGCTTGCTGTTGTACTGTGCTTTTTTGTTCTGAGTGTATGTTTATAGAGTTTTAAACTCTCACAGTAATGAAGGCGTAATTCACCATTATTTGGGT
This sequence comes from Salmo salar, assembly GCF_965601325.2. NCBI lineage: Eukaryota > Metazoa > Chordata > Actinopteri > Salmoniformes > Salmonidae > Salmo > Salmo salar. The sequence continues at coordinate 35,543,236 of NC_138301.1, forward strand.
CTCTGTGCTTTTGGTTGGATAGTGTTCTAAGTTTTTTCCTTATAATTTTACAATCTGCATCAAACCAGTTGTCATCTGTGATTTTTTTGTTTTGTTTTTTATCAATTTCAATTGTGCTTCTTTTGCCGTTTGCCTGAATATATAGTTGATGTTTTATAGTTGATGTTTCGTACTGCTAGATTGATGCCTTCTTTACTGTGAGTGAATGTGGTATCCAGAAAGTTATCTAAGAGTGTTTGGATATTTTGGTTCCAGGTTGCTTTCTGGTAATCTTCTGTGCTGTTTTGGGCCCATCTGTATGAATTTCTGATGTTGTACAGCTTACTGGGCTGTGAATGTGTGGTTGTTTCCATGTCTGTTCTTTTGAGGAACAACGTAATTTGGCTGTGATCAGACAGAGGTGTTAGTGGCTTGACAGTGAATGAGCTGAGAGAGAAAGGGTCCATGTCTGTGATCATATAGTCTACTGTACTGTGTCCAAGAGGTGAGCAGTAGGTGAATCTCCCCAAAGAGTCCCCCCGTAACCTACCATTGACAAAGTACAGACCTAGACTTCTACAGAGCTGCAAAAGATCCCTTCCGTTTTTGTTGATGGTGCTGTCACTGTTGTTTCTATGGGGGAGATTAAGACAGTTAGAAAGAGTATGGCCTGTAATAAAGCTGTCACCTCGTGTGCTCGTTAGATCAGGTAGTGTTCCTGTGCACGCATTTGTGTCCCCACAGATGAGCACATTTCCCTGGGCCTGGAAATGGCACGTCTCTTCCTCAAGGGTGGGGAAGATCTCCTCTGAGTAATATGGGGATTCTGAGGGGGGGATATATACTGCGCAAAGGAACACATCTTTTTCTGTCAGTACAAGTTATTTTTTTAGTTTTAACCAAATGTGATATTTACCAATTTTGAGGGGATCTATTAGATTTTGTAGTTCGGATTTGTACCAAATGATCAACCCTCCAGAGTCTCTGCCTCTATTGACAGAGCTGTGTTTTTGTGATGGCACAATGACCTCTCTGTAGCCTGTGGGACAGTGAGTGACAATGTCACTCCAGTGCTAAACTCTTCAGTCCAAAGGTTGATGAGTTTAGGCCCTGAATGTTCCACATGCTAACTGATAGCGATTTCATGTTGCAAAAAGAAAGAATAGCAGTCAGAAATACAGTAACTACTAACTAATAAGTTGTTAAGAGAGAGATAAACAGGATATCAGCTAACATTTTTTCTGTTATATATATATAACAGAAAAAATGTTAGCTGATATCCTGTTTATCTCTCTCTTAACAACTTATTAGTTAGTAGTTACTGTATTTCTGACTGCTATTCTTTCTTTTTGCAACATGAAATCGCTATCAGTTAGCATGTGGAACATTCAGGGCCTAAACTCATCAACCTTTATATATATATATATATATTCCTATTCATTGAACAAGTAAATTCTAGTACAATAGGTGTGTGTGTGTAGTGCAGATGTATTGGAGGAGCTGTTTAATCTCACTTAATCCTACAGGGTTCTCCTGTCCTCTGACGACCTCTGCGTAGCTGCGCTGGTCCTGCTGTTGGGCCCTGTGGAGTGGGGGAGGGCCAGTTCTGGGTCGTGGGGCTTCCTCTCTGGTCTGGTGAAGGTGGTGGTCTGGTGTGGGGTAGTAGGCTGGGCCCGGTCCGGTCTGGCTAAGCCGATGGAAGTGGTGATGCTCTGGTGGTGGGTGGGGCCTGTGGGGTGCGCTGGGTCTGGTGGGGCGTTGAGGGGGCCTGGGGCTCCTTGGTGGTGCAGTGGTCTGGTAGGGGTCTCTGGGTGCTCCTCTGTCCAGTGCGGCATGGGGTGTTTGTCTACCAAGTGCCACGTCCTTTAGAGACTTGGCAAACATCCCTACTGTCTGCTTCCTCAGGTGGGAGTGGTCATGCAGATGCTCTGGGGTGATTGTTGGGTGGTGAGCAACGTGCACGTTCGGGAGTAGGCCACACCCTCTGGTGATGTCAGCGTTGACTTTCTGAATGGTACGGGGATGAAAGTCTTTGCGGGGCAGCAGAGTGGAGATGGTGATGTGGGAGTTGGGGAACCACTCAGAGGCCCTCTCTGCTACTCTGTTGACCAGGCTGCCTACTCTCTCTTGCGCCTCTCGCAGGTTGTTGGTGCCAGTGTGAAAAATGATGTGGCCTGGTGTGCCAAAGTCAGGCTGGGACAGGATGTGGAGTGCATCCTGTGTTTTTGGGCAGCATATTTTGCACACCTTGTGTTGGGGGAAGAGTTTATCTTCTTGGATGAATTTCCCATTTGAGTCAATGAGGATGGCCACCTCAGTGGGTTTTACCAGATTAGTGTGTTTACGGTCTGGGGCTGGAGTACACAGGGCCTGTGTACATGGAGGGGTATGTGGGGACCAGAGAGCTTCTCTCTGTAGTAGATGTCTCCATGTGAGCCTCCTTGTTGACTGGGGGTGTGGGTAAAGTGTTGTCAGTATGGGGGGGATTGTGGGTAAAGGTAGGTCAGTGGGGTTGTTAGGGGTGGTGAGGGGCTGCAGCTTCTCTCTAGGAGTCTCTACAGTCTGCTCTCTGTGCTGTAGCACCCTCTTGATGACAGACAACTCCTTTGCCATCTCCTCCTTTACCTGCACTAGCTCTCTCCTCATGGTGGCCTTTACTTCCTCAAGAGCTGTGGTAAGGCTCTCTCTCAGCTCCTGGACAGAGTTCTTCAGCTGGGTCCTGCACTGGTTGATCTAGTCCTGTAGAAGCTCTGTGTCTGGGCTGGTGGTGGTGTAGCTGGGGGGCTGCTCCTTCAGCTCAGTAACCCATACCTCTAACACAGCCAGCCTGTCTCTCAACAGGCTGATGGTAGTGTGGTCTTGGCTATGGTGGTTGTAGGCAGGCAGGGGGGAAGATAGCCCTGCTGTTGGGGTGCCTGAGGTGAGGGGAGAGGTTGGGTGCTGTCCTTTTCTTTTTTTGCTTTGTGCTATCTTCCTTAGGGTGGGGAAGTCCTGCACAAAGGAGTTGAGTGCAGCCTCACTGCCCTGGACCATGATAGTGCCGTTCTGATACATGTTTACAGTCAGAAACCTGTTTTCCTGGTCCTTATCGCTGTCCTCAAAAATGTGGATTTGTCTTCCCTTGCAGATGCCTTTCTTTGTGGTATAGCTGAATTGCCTGGTTACAGCTGTATGCCAGGCAGTAGTGTGGTCTGTGTAAAATAACAGGTTTGTAACAGTCCCGTTTTGTGAGCAATCGGCAAACAAAGTTTCTGGGTTCTCCCTCAGAATTCTGTGTTTAAAATTGATTCTCTTGAGTCTCTCAGTCGCTGCCGTTGCTGTCGCTGCTAGCGCTGCCTCAGCGGCCATGTTGCTATGGTTACCACCAGTAAACAGTTAGAGCTAGACGGTAAGCTAACTGATAGATTTGAATTTGGATAGCTACCACGATGAAGATTGGTCTTTTAACTCACTCTCTGTTAATATTTTCCTCCTGTGTTAATCTTCAGTTGTACAATTTGATTACCTATACATTTTTGCTAATTTAGTCGTGTCAATCTCGCTCTTAACAACCAAAAAGTTATAACAAGTCAGGAGCTGTTCTTCTGCATGACTTCTCTCTCTCTCTCTCTCTCTCTCTCTCTCTCTCTCTCTCTCCGACCAGCTCTCTCTCTGACCCTCTCTCTCTCGGACCCTCTCTCTCTCTCTCTCTCTCTCAAACTCTCTCTCTCTCTCAGGACCCTCTCTCTCTCAAACCCTCTCTCTCTCGGACCCTCTCTCTCTCGGAACCCTCTCTCTCTCGGAACCCTCTCTCTCTCGTACCCTCTCTCTCTCTCGTACCCTCTCTCTCTCTCGAACCCTCTCTCTCTCTCTCGGACCCTCTCTCTCTCTCTCTCGGGCCCTCTCTCTCTCTCTCTCCCCTCCCCCTCTCTCTCGGACCCTCTCTCTCTCTCTCTCTCGGACCCTCTCTCTCTCTCGGACCCTCTCTCTCTCTCTCTCTCGAACCCTCTCTCTCTCTCTCTCTCTCGTACCCTGTCTCTCTCTCTCTCTCTCTCTCTCTCTCTCTGACTGTCTCTCTCTCTCTCTCTCTCTGACCCTCTCTCTCTCTCTCCCTCTCTGATTGTTGGGATATTAACAAATGGGGTCCTGTGTGTGTATCTGGGTGGGGATTGGAAAACCGAATGCATATATAACGTTCACATTCTCTTGCATCTCCTTTTACCCAAGCAGCACTGTTCTCTGCTCCTTGCAGTTCATTTCAAACCAATGATGCTTACCTTTATTTAATCAGGCAATCTGCAGTTCAAACGATAACAAAGCGTCACCCTGACACTTTTTTTGTTTAAACAGCTAGTGTTGGGGCTGGATGAGTGTAACCACTCAAATTCAGAGAGCGCTATGGATGCAAGGACTGAACATCCATGATCTCAAAATGATGCTATACAGTGCTTGTTTTCAGTTAATTTGTTTACAAACAATGTTGTAAAATAAGCTTATATTTGGGGTTTTGATGGGGTTAGACAGCTCATGAGGCATTTATAATTTGCAGTATATTCTTCAAGAATCAATGGCTATATATTATTAAAAGTCCAAACCTTGATGTAGTAATTGCAGATTGCCACTTTAATAAACATAATGAGTTTATTGGCATGATGAAATGCATTTGCACATAGTGCTAATGCAAACCATTCAGAAATGGAAGCAATCACAAAAATAAGTACATTTTTTTAGAATCAATTCTTCCTCTGATGAATCAGTGTGTGGAGATCTTTGTATTTAATACAACGTGTGTGTGTGTGTGTAAGGTACCCTAGCGGTTAAGAGCATTGGGCTAGTAACCGAAAGTTGCTAGGTGAAACTAGGTGAAAAATCTGTCTGTGCCCTTGAGCAAGACACTTAACCCTAATTGCTCCTGTAAGTCTCTTTGCTAAATGACTACTGTGTGTGTGTAGGCACACCTGATAACAATGCTGCATACTACTGATACATGACCTGGTGCAGAGGAGGGACATTAGGAAATGTCCCACACTCTTGGGGAATTAAATCCTCCAAACTGTTAATAATAGTCTGTGGTCTGAATGTGTGACTCAAAAGCCTTCTGTCCCTCCCTTCTTTCTTCCAGGTCTCTCGTCCTCTCTGAGCAATCCTTCCATCCAGAACTCTCTCCAAAACTCCCAGCTGCACTCGTCCCTCAGCAATCCCTCCATCCACTCGTCCCTCCGTCTGACGTCCCTCTCCAACCCTCCGCAGGGAGCCATGAGCAGCTCGCCTCGCCGCCGCCCGGCTCCCATCAGCCCCCTCACTCTGTCACCCGGCACCGAGCAACGGCGGGGGCTTTCTAAGCAGCTGTCTCCCACAATGTCGCCCTCACTGTCCCCCATCACACAGGTACACACACACATAAACTCAGGGGGGGAAAAAAAGAAACGTCCTCTCACTGTCAACTGCGTTTATTTTCAGCAAACTTAACATGTGTAAATATTTGTATGAACATAACAAGATTCAACAACTGAGACATAAACTGAACAAGTTCCACAGACATGTGCTAACAGAAATGGAATAATGTGTCCCTGAACAAAGGGGGGGTCAAAATCAAAAGTTAGTCAGTATCTGGTGTGGCCACCAGCTAGCTGCATTAAGTACTGCAGTGCATCAGGTACTGCAGCAGGTCCAGCGACGGTGGGTTTGTGCCCATAGGCGACGTTGTTGCCGGTGATGTCTGGTGAGGACCTGCCTTACAATAGGCCTATAAGCTTTAAGTCCAGCCTCTCTCAGCCTATTGCAGACAGTGAGCACTGATGGAGGGATTGTGTGTTCCTGGTGTAACTCGGGCAGTTGTTGCCATCCTGTACCTGTCCCGCAGGTGTGATGTTCAGATGTACCGATCCTGTGCAGGTGTTGTTACAGGTGGTCTGCCACTGCGAGGACGATCAGCTGTCCAGCCTGTCTCCCTGTAGCGCTGTCTTAGGCGTCTCGCAGTATGGACATTGTAATTTATTGCCCTGGCCACATCTGCAGTCCTCATGCCTCCTTGCAGCATGCCTAAGGCACGTTCACGCAGATAAGCAGGGACCCTGGGCATCTTTCTTTTGGTGTTTTTTAGAGTCAGTAGAAAGGCCTCTTTAGTGTCCTAAGTTTTCATTACTGTGACCTTAATTGCCTACTGTCTGTAAGCTGTTAGTGTCTTAACGACCGTTCCACAGGTGCATGTTCATTCATTGTTTATGGTTCATTGAACAAGCATGGGAACAGTATTTAAACCCTTTGCAATGAAGATCTGTAAAGTTATTTGGATTTTTACAAATTATCTTTGAAAGACAGGGTCCTGAAAAAGGGACGTTTACATTTTTTTCTGAGTTTAGTCATACTTACCTTCACAATACACAGACACACACACACCTCACTACTTACTTAGCTATACACACACCTCGCTGTCCCCGGTTAGACAGGCAAGCCAGCAACCGGATGGTTGCCAGTTCAAATCCCGGGTCTGACAGAAATAATCTGTCAGGAAGTGAGCTGGCAACTGGAGGGTTGCTGGTATCAAATCCTGCCGCTGTGCCATTAAGCAAGGCACTTAACCCCCGAAAACAACTGCTTCACGGGTGCCCAGTGTGGCAGCCCTCTGCTCAAATCACTCCAACCTGTATACAGTTGAAGTCAGAAGTTTACATACGCCAAATGCATTTAAACTCAGTTTTTCACAATTCCTGACATTTAATCCTAGTAAAAATTCCCTGTCTTAGGTCAGTTAGGATCACCAATTTATTTTAAGAATGTGAAATGTCAGAATAATAATAGAGAAAATGATTTATTTCAGCTTTTATTTCTTTCATCACATTCCCAGTGGGTCAGAAGTTTACATATGCTCAATTAGTATTTGGTAGCATTGCCTTTAAATTGTTTAACTTGGGTCAAACGTTTCGGGTAGCCTTCCACAAGCTTCCCACAATAAGTTGGGTGAATTTTCCTCCTGACAGAGCTGGTGTAACTGAGTCAGGTTTGTAGGCCTTGCTCGCACATGCCTTTTCAGTTCTGCCCACACATTTTCTATAGGATTGAGGTCAAGGCTTTGTGATGGCCCCTCCAATACCTTGACTTTGTTGTCCTTAAGCCATTTTGCCACAACTTTGGAAGTATGCTTGGGGTCATTGTCCATTTGGAAGACCCATTTGCCACCAAGCTTTAACTTCCTGACTGATGTCTTGAGATGTTGCTTCAATATATCCACATCATTTTCATCCTCATGATGCCATCTAGTTTGTGAAGTGCACCTGTCCCTCCTTCAGCAAAGCACCCCAACAACATGATGCTGCCACCCCCGTGCTTCACGGTTGGGATGGTGTTCTTCGGCTTGCAAGCGTCCCCCTTTTTCCTCCAAACACTAACGATGGTCATTATGGCCAAACAGTTCTATTTTTGTTTCATCAGACCAGAGGACATTTCTCCACAATGTAGGATCTTTGTCCCCATGTGCAGTTGCAAACCGTCTGGCTTTTTTATGGCGGTTTTGGAGCAGTGGCTTCTTCCTTGCTGAACGGCCTTTCAAGTTATATTGATATAGGACTTGTTTTACTGTGGATATAGATACCTTTGTACCTGTTTCCTCCAGCATCTTCACAAGGTCCTTTGCTGCTGTTCTGTGATTGATTTGCACTTTTCGCACCAAAGTACGTTCATCTCTAGGAGACAGAACGTGTCTCCTTCCTGAGCAGTATGACGGCTGCGTGGTCCCATGGTGTTCATACTTGCGTACTATTGTTTGTACAGATGAACGTGATACCTTCAGGCGTTTGGAAATTGCTCCCAAGGATGAACCAGACTTGTGGAGGTCTACAATTTTTTTCTGAGGTCTTGGCTGATTTCATTTGATTTTCCCATGATGTCAAGCAAAGAGGCACTGAGTTTGAAGGTAGGCCTTGAAATACATCCACAGGTACACCACCAATTGATTCAAATGATCTCATTTAGCCTATCAGAAGCTTCTAATGCCATGACATAATTTTCTGGAATTTTACAAGCTGTTTAAAGGCACAGTCAACTCAGTGTATGTAAACTTCTGACCCACTGGAATTGTGATACAGTGAATTATAAGTGAAATAATCTGTCTGTAAACAATTGTTGGAAAAATGGCTTGTGTCATGCACAAAGTAGATGTCCTAACCGACTTGCCAAAACTATAGTTTGTTAACAAGAGATTTGTGGAGTGGTTGAAAAACGAGTTTTAATGACTCCAACCTAAGTGTATATAAACTTCCAACTTCAACTGTATGCGGGTCTTTCGGAGGGGTTGGGTTAAAGCTGAAGTCTAATTTCGGTTCGACCTTGAATACAATTGATCTTAATCTGATTTTAAATCCGCAAGCTACATTTGTCCATTTTCATTCTATCAGTACGTGACGACTGAACTCCTCATCACAAATATTAAACCAAGGCTTCTTACTAAACTTTATAGAAAATTAATGTTAGCATGCTCATTCTTGCCTTCTTGGATGATTTTATACTAATTAACTTGTATATTAATGTGCTTAACTTGCAGTGCCTTGCAAAGGTATTCAGACACCTCGGATTTCTTCATGTTTTGTGTTAAAAGTGGGATTAAAATTGTACTTTTTTTGTCAACAATACACTCAAAATTATCTTATGTTTTTATTAATAAGTAATCAATTCTATAACAAATATAGTTGTTGCATATGTATTCAGCCCCTTCGTTTAGTAACGAATCAAATCACAAATAAAAAGTTACATGGACTCACTGAAATAATGGGGATTGACATGGTTTTTAAATGACTAACCCGTCCTCTCTCCCTCATTCATACAACATCTGTAAGGTCCCTCAGTCAAGTGTTGAATTTCAAGCACAGATTCAAGTACAAAGACCAGGGAGCTTTTCGAAAGACTCATAATAAAGGGCAGTGTGATTGGTAGATGGGTAACAATAACAAATCAGACATTGAATATCTCTTTAAGCATGGTCAAGTTAATAATTATGCTGTGGATTATTTATTAAACCACCAAGACACATCAAAGATACAGTCATTCTTCTGAACTGAGCCGCAGGACAGGAGTGAAACTGCTCAGGGATGTCACCATGAGGCCGTTGGTGATTTAAAACAGCTGCAGAGTTCAATGGCTGTGATGGGAGAGAACTAAGGATGGCTCAACAATATCGTAGTGACTCCATAATAATAACCTCAATGACAGTGAAAAGAAAAAACTCATATACAAGATATGCACTAAAGGCACTAAAATAAAACTGCAAAAATATATTGTCAAAGAAATACACTTTTTGGATTAAATGCAAAGCCTTATGTTTGGTGCAAATCCAACACATCACTGAGTAATTGCCTCCTTATTTTCAAGCATGGTGATTGCTGCATCATGGTATGGGTATGTTTGACATCGGCAAATGCTATGGAGTTTTTCAGGATAAAAAGAAACGGGATATGGCTAGGCAAAAATCCTAGCCATATCCTATCCTAGAGCAAAACCTGCTTCAGTCTGCTTTACACCAGACACTGGGAGAGGAATTCACCATTCAACAGGACAATAACCTACAACACAAAGCCAAATCTACACTGGAGTTGCCTACCAAGAACACAGTGAATGTTCCTAAGTAGCCTAGTTAGTTTTGATTTGAAATCTGCTTGAAATACTATGGCAAGACTTGAAAATTGCTGTCTAGCCATGACCCCCAACATCTTGACAGAGCTTGAAGAATTTAGAAAATAGTACGCAAATATTGTACAATCCAGATGTGCAAAACTCTTAGAGACTTACCCAAGAAGACTCACAGCTGAATACTTATGCAACATCTATTTTATTTATTACATTTTTGTTCATCTTAAATGTTAGAATTTTTCTTCCACTTTGACATTACAGTATGTTGTGTAAGTTGTTGACAAAAAATGACAAATCTTTTTTAATCCCACTTCGTAACACAATAAAATGTGAATAAATTATATTCTTAAAACCTGATTAGCATACTCATTGTTTGCCTAAGCATTTCCCAGTGGATATTAAACAAATTAAAGGAATAGTTAACGTATAGTAACTTATAGTAATGTAATTAACTTATATTAATTAACTTAAAACGCCTTTCCTACCACTATACTTGTCGTTCTTCGGTCTTTCATATTGTAGCTGCTCGCTGACAGCAACCAGCTGTCAGAGTTTGAGAGTAGCGTGCTAAACGGATTTCTTGCTGGCCAACAAGTAGGTGATATTAAGCTCCAACTGTGTGCATAACAGCATTCGATAAGATACACGAACTAGCAAACTAACAGCTTTGGGAATCAGGTTTATTTTTATTTATTTTTTTAATAAAAAACAAATAGATTTAAGTTTAAATTTAGATGGATTTATTTACATTTAAGAAGTGTTTTATTTATTAGTACATTTTATAGACTGCAGATGACCTTTATCATGATGCTTTCAGTCACCCAAGTGGACCATTGGCGTGGATAATTGACTAGCCCACATGGTGTCCAAATCCTCCATGGGCCAGTGAGAATGTCGAGCCCTTTCTTTCTGTAACCAGGAAAGACCCTTGAGGTTAGAAAGCCCTTGTTGGGAGGGAAACCTGGCAGCTTCATGTACAGTGTATTTTTGGGGAAAGTCCTCAGTGGTTTAAGGCTAACCTGATACGCAGCCAAATACTAGTGCATCTTTTGATTACTCTAATTGCATCCCTCCGTTCTCCTTTTCTTAAATCTGACATGACCCCCTCTCACTCTAACCCTCCCTCCCTCTCTCCCTCTAACCCTCCCTCCCACCCTCTCTCCCTCTAACCCTCCCTCCTACCCACCCGTCCTCCCTCTAATCCTCCCTCTTTCCTTTCGTCTTTTTTTCAGGGGGTTGCCTTGGACACCAGCAGCTTGCCAATGGAACCTCCCCCTCCCTACCCACTCTACCAACAGCTACACCAACAGTCCCAGCATTCAATGGGACAACAACAACAACGCCAGCAACAACGTCATCATCATCATCAACAGCAGCAGCAGCCAGTGTCCCCTCTACAGAACATCTCTCTGGACTTCAACTCTGGTGTAAGTGTTTGTGTGTTTGGATATGTCTGTGTTCTTAAGCCAAATGCATATCCAAAATCTGTTTAGAGAAGTGTACTACAGCCTAGATTAGTTGAAAAATCATCCCTTTGAACGGCGTATCCATTTAGGGAAACACTTGTATATGCAGATAGTATCTCTGAGTCTATGCCCCAATGTTGTATGTCTCATACACTTCTGTTGCTGGCCTAGTGTCTAATGTCAGAGACTGTTGGCGTGCTCTGATAAGGAGACAGGGATATTTTTCTGCTTCAGTACCACTCCACACACACACACACACACACACACACACACACACACAGCCACTAGACTCAACCATTTCCTGGAACCCAAATGTTATTTGTCTAACTCTGTAGTCTGTGGTTGATAAACACCAAATTCGTGGAAGGAAGGAAGCAGACCCAAATTCTAAAGAACTAAAAACATCCTTGGTTGCATCACAAATGGAATCCTATTCCCTACACAGTGCACTACTTCTAACCAGAGCCTTATGGGTAGGGTTCAAAAGAAATGCACTACATGGTAGCGGTGCTCTATTAGAGCGATTTGTCGGCAGTTAAATGTAACTAACTTGGTAAATCACTGCATTAAACCTGGTAACTAAACTCTCAGAGCACTGTCCACTCTGTCGTCTCCTAATTCATCTCTTCTATCTCTTCATCTGTCGTCTCCTAATTCATCTCTTCTATCTCTTCATCTGTCTCCTCCTAATTCATCTCTTCTATCTCTTCATCTGTCTCCTCCTAATTCATCTCTTCTATCTCTTCATCTGTCTCCTCCTAATTCATCTCTTCTATCTCTTCATCTGTCGTCTCCTAATTCATCTCTTCTATCTCTTCATCTGTCTCCTCCTAATTCATCTCTTCTATCTCTTCATCTGTCTCCTCCTAATTCATCTCTTCTATCTCTTCATCTGTCGTCTCCTAATTCATCTCTTCTATCTCTTCATCTGTCTCCTCCTAATCCACCTCTTCATCTGTCTCCTCCTACTCCACCTCTTCATCTGTCTCCTCCTACTCCACCTCTTCATCTGTCTTCTCCTAATCCACCTCTTCATCTGTCTCCTCCTACTCCACCTCTTCATCTGTCTCCACCTAATCCACCTCTTCATCTGTCTCCTCCTACTCCACCTCTTCATCTGTCTCCTCCTACTCCACCTCTTCATCTGTCTTCTCCTAATCCACCTCTTCATCTGTCTCCTCCTAATCCACCTCTCCATCTGTCTCCTCCTAATCCATCTCTCCATCTGTCTCCTCCTAATCCATCTCTCCATCTGTCTCCTCCTAATCCATCTCTCCATCTGTCTCCTCCTAATCCATCTCTCCATCTGTCTCCTCCTAATCCATCTCTCCATCTGTCTCCTCCTAATCCATCTCTCCATCTGTCTCCTCCTAATCCATCTCTCCATCTGTCTCCTCCTAATCCATCTCTCCATCTGTCTCCTCCTAATCCATCTCTCCATCTGTCTCCTCCTAATCCATCTCTCCATCTGTCTCCTCCTACTCCATCTCTCCATCTGTCTCCTCCTAATCCATCTCTCCATCTGTCTCCTCCTACTCCACCTCTTCATCTGTCGTCTCCTAATTCATCTCTTCTATCTCTTCATCTGTCTCCTCCTAATCCACCTCTTCATCTGTCTCCTCCTACTCCACCTCTTCATCTGTCTCCTCCTACTCCACCTCTTCATCTGTCTTCTCCTAATCCACCTCTTCATCTGTCTCCTCCTACTCCACCTCTTCATCTGTCTCCACCTAATCCACCTCTTCATCTGTCTCCTCCTACTCCACCTCTTCATCTGTCTCCTCCTACTCCACCTCTTCATCTGTCTTCTCCTAATCCACCTCTTCATCTGTCTCCTCCTACTCCACCTCTTCATCTGTCTCCACCTAATCCACCTCTCCATCTGTCTCCTCCTAATCCATCTCTCCATCTGTCTCCTCCTAATCCATCTCTCCATCTGTCTCCTCCTAATCCATCTCTCCATCTGTCTCCTCCTAATCCATCTCTCCATCTGTCTCCTCCTAATCCATCTCTCCATCTGTCTCCTCCTACTCCACCTCTTCATCTGTCGTCTCCTAATTCATCTCTTCTATCTCTTCATCTGTCTCCTCCTAATCCACCTCTTCATCTGTCTCCTCCTACTCCACCTCTTCATCTGTCTTCTCCTAATCCACCTCTTCATCTGTCTCCTCCTACTCCACCTCTTCATCTGTCTCCACCTAATCCACCTCTTCATCTGTCTCCTCCTACTCCACCTCTTCATCTGTCTCCTCCTACTCCACCTCTTCATCTGTCTTCTCCTAATCCACCTCTTCATCTGTCTCCTCCTACTCCACCTCTTCATCTGTCTCCACCTAATCCACCTCTCCATCTGTCTCCTCCTAATCCATCTCTCCATCTGTCTCCTCCTAATCCATCTCTCCATCTGTCTCCTCCTAATCCACCTCTCCATCTGTCTCCTCCTAATCCATCTCTCCATCTGTCTTCATCTGTCTCCACATTTCTCTCTCAATCTCTCCCTCTTCTTCCCACAGCATAACAACATGGCGGCGTTCTTCAATGACCCGTTCATGGACCCACAGTTCTCCAGTCGCCAGGCCAAGGCACTGTCCTACCAGGTAAACCACCAGGGAGAAGGCTCTAGAGAAGGATCCTCCGGAAAGGACTTCATTCCTTCATTCACAGTTAGTATCTGATTTTTTTTTTTAGTTCAGTGATGGGTTTAGGCCTGCCAAAGTGAATTAAAGGGATAGTTTACTCGAAAATTGCACAAATTGCATCAGCACTGTTTTTGCACTGTTCAGAAAGTGCTGCTTCTTGAAAACTTGACTGCTGACAAGCACAACATTTTGGCACTGTATTAACAGTGGACTAATGCGCAAAATACTAAATGATAGTTCTCAAACAATCTCTTTAAAATGTCTTAATTGATGGGTAGAAGTTTTAGGGGTGTAATTGTGGCGACCAGATATTTGTAGTTCTATGAAATATCATGTGCTGTGGAGTAGGGAACCAAGTCCGCACAAGAGTATGCTTGGTTTGGTCATTGGTTGGTCATTTGGAATGGTTGTGTTTGACCTTTGCCCCCCCCCCCCCCCCCCCCCCCATCACCACCATCTCTTTTCTCTCTCTCCCCTCCCCTCCCTCCTCTATCTCTTCCTGCCTCCTCTTCAGTTGGACCAGTTCAGCATGTTGGAGAGTGCCATGAGCCAAATTGCAGGGGGTTCGTGTTTCGACCCATCCTCGCCCTCTTCCTCGCCCCTATACTGCTCGCAGGCCGCCCTCATGGGCCTGGGTGGGAGCCATGGCAACTTGCAGGACCAGCTGCAGCAGATGAGACCCAACAACAACTACAACTGCAGTGGAGGGGTGCCCAATATTATACTGACTGGTAGGTGGAGGGGTGCCCAATGTCATACTGACTGGTAGGTGGAGGGGTGCCCAATGTCATACTGACTGGTAGGTGGAGGGGTGCCCAATATCATACTGACTGGTAGGTGGAGGGGTGCCCAATATCATACTGACTGGTAGGTGGAGGGGTGCCCAATGTCATACTGACTGGTAGGTGGAGGGGTGCCCAATATCATACTGACTGGTAGGCGGAGGGGTGCCCAATATCATACTGACTGGTAGGTGGAGGGGTGCCCAATGTCATACTGACTGGTAGGTGGAGGGGTGCCCAATATCATACTGACTGGTAGGTGGAGGGGTGCCCAATATCATACTGACTGGTAGGTGGAGGTGTGCCCAATGTCATACTGACTGGTAGGTGGAGGGGTGCCTAATATCATACCGACTGGTAGGTGGAGGGGTGCCCAATATCATACTGACTGGTAGGTGGAGGGGTGCCCAATGTCATACTGACTGGTAGGTGGAGGGGTGCCCAATATCATACTGACTGGTAGGTGGAGGGGTGCCCAATGTCATACTGACTGGTAGGTGGAGGGGTGCCCAATATCATACTGACTGGTAGGTGGAGGGGTGCCTAATGTCATACTGACTGGTAGGTGGAGGGGTGCCCAATATCATACTGACTGGTAGGTGGAGGGGTGCCCAATGTCATACTGACTGGTAGGTGGAGGGGTGCCCAATGTCATACTGACTGGTAGGTGGAGGGGTGCCCAATATCATACTGACTGGTAGGTGGAGGGGTGCCCAATGTCATACTGACTGGTAGGTGGAGGTGTGCCCAATGTCATACTGACTGGTAGGTGGAGGGGTGCCCAATATCATACCGACTGGTAGGTGGAGGGGTGCCCAATGTCATACTGACTGGTAGGTGGAGGGGTGCCCAATGTCATACCGACTGGTACGGTAGGTGGAGGGGTGCCCAATGTCATACCGACTGGTAGGTGGAGGGGTGCCCAATATCATACCGACTGGTACGGTAGGTGGAGGGGTGCCTAATATCATACCGACTGGTACGGTAGGTGGAGGGGTGCCCAATATCATACCGACTGGTACGGTAGGTGGAGGGGTGCCTAATATCATACAGACTGGTAGGTGGAGGGGTGCCCAGCATCATACAGACTGATACGGTAGGTGGAGGGGTGCCCAATATCATACAGACTGGTACGGTAGGTGGAGGGGTGCCCAGCATCATACCGACTGGTACGGTAGGTGGAGGGGTGCCCAGCATCATACCGACTGGTACGGTAGGTGGAGGGGTGCCCAGCATCATACCGACTGATACGGTAGGTGGAAGGGTGCCCAGCATCATACCGACTGGTACGGTAGGTGGAGGGGTGCCCAGCATCATACCGACTGATACGGTAGGTGGAGGGGTGCCCAGCATCATACCGACTGGTACGGTAGGTGGAAGGGTGCCCAGCATCATACCGACTGGTACGGTAGGTGGAGGGGTGCCCAGCGTCATACCGACTGGTACGGTAGGTGGAGGGGTGCCCAGCATCATACCGACTGGTACGGTAGGTGGAGGGGTGCCCAGCATCATACCGACTGGTACGGTAGGTGGAGGGGTGCCCAGCATCATACCGACTGGTACGGTAGGTGGAGGGGTGCCCAGCGTCATACCGACTGGTACGGTAGGTGGAGGGGTGCCCAGCGTCATACCGACTGGTACGGTAGGTGGAGGGGTGCCCAGCGTCATACCGACTGATACGGTAGGTGGAGGGGTGCCCAGCGTCATACCGACTGATACGGTAGGTGGAGGGGTGCCCAGCGTCATACCGACTGATACGGTAGGTGGAGGGGTGCCCAGCGTCATACCGACTGGTACGGTAGGTGGAGGGGTGCCCAGCGTCATACCGACTGGTAGACCAGGGAGTGTGTGTGTGGCTGTGAGGAGTGGAAGTTTCAATAACTTGAGTCACTAACTTCCTCTCTTTATCCCCTCTCTCCTGAACTTTCTCCCTTTTTCTCCCTGTCTCCCCTCCATCTCTTTCTACATCCCAACATAGATGACTCCAACCCCAATCATTCCAAGGACATCAGCAGTGCCATGTCGGCCGGCAACATGGCTGACTGTTTCGACTCGGAGGTGAGCTTCCCACTGGAGCATGAGCTGCGCATCGAGCCCTTGAGCCTGGACGGTCTGAACATGCTCAGTGACCCCGACATGGTGCTCTCTGACCCCTCGGTGGAGGACAGTTTCCGCAGCGACAGACTGTAATCGGGCACGCACACATACACACGCAGACTGTATTGGCCAGGTAGCGTGGGTTAAACCTGGTTAAACTTGAATGATCCCCACCTCCCTCACACACTCATGGCATGCATATCCAGCAGCATGCGTATGCTGTTTTTTAAGGCATTTACACAAACACACTATTTCAGAGGAATAGACTTGTGTACAATCACTGTTTACATGGGCTTCACATGTAAATGCCACACACACGCTCATACCTACGTTGTGCATAGTCATTTGGAACGGATGGACTGATGTACCATTGATTGATATTCTTTTTTTTTTTTTTTACCAACATTACATCAGCACTGAGCATTACTATAACGTTACTATAACGTTCCTATAGTGTTCCTCCACCTATATACAGTTGAAGTTGGAAGTTTACATACACTTAGGTTGGAGTCATTAAAACTCATTTTTCAACCACTCCACAAATCTCTTGTTAACAAACTATAGTTTTGGCAAGTCGGTAAGGACATCGACTTTGTGCATGACACAAGTAATTTTTCCAACAATTGTTTACAGACAGATTATTTCACTTATAATTCACTGTATCACAATTCCAGTGGGTCAGAAGTTTACATACACTAAGTTGACTGTGCCTTTAAACAGCTTGTAAAATTCCAGAAAATGATGTCATGGCTTTAGAAGCTTCTGATAGGCTAAATGAGATCATTTGAATCAATTGGTGGTGTACCTGTGGATGTATTTCAAGGCCTACCTTCAAACTCAGTGCCTCTTTGCTTGACATCATGGGAAAATCAAAATAAATCAGCCAAGACCTCAGAAAAGACCTCCACAAGTCTGGTTCATCTTTGGAGCAATTTTTAAATGCCTGAAGGTACCACGTTCATCTGTACAAACAATAGTACGCAAGTATAAACACCATGGGACCACGCCGCCGTCATACCGCTCAGGAAGGAGACACGTTCTGTCTCCTAGAGATGAACGTACTTTGGTGCGAAAAGTGCAAATCAATCCCAGAACAGCAGCAAAGGACCTTGTGAAGATGCTGGAGGAAACAGGTACAAAAGTATCTATATCCACAGTAAAAACGAGTCCTAAATCGACAACCTGAAAGGCCGTTCAGCAAGGAAGAAGCTACTGCTCCAAAACCGCCATAAAAAAGCCAGACGACGGTTTGCAACTGCACATGGGGACAAAGATCGTACTTTTTGGAGTAATGTCCTCTGGTCTGATGAAACAAAAATAGAACTGTTAGGCCATAATGACCATCGTTATGTTTGGAGGAAAAAGGGGGAGGCTTGCAAGCCGAAGAACCACATCCCAACCGTGAAGCACGGGGGTGGCAGCATCATGTTGTGGGGGTGCTTTGCTGCAGAAGGGACAGGTGCACTTCACAAACTAGATGGCATCATGAGGCAGGAAAATTATGTTGGTATAATGAAGCAACATCTCAAGACATCAGTCAGGAAGTTAAAGCTTGGTCGCAAATGGGTCTTCCAAATGGACAATGACCCCAAGCATACTTCCAAAGTTGTGGCAAAATGGCTTAAGGACAACAAAGTCAAGGTATTGGAGTGGCCATCACAAAGCCTTGACCTCAATCCTATAGAAAATGTGTGGGCAGAACTGAAGAAGCGTGTGCGAGCAAGGAGGCCTACAAACCCGACTCAGTTACACCAGCTCTGTCAGGAGGAATGGGCCAAAATTCACCCAACTTATTGTGGGAAGCTTGTGGAAGGCTACCCAAAACATTTGACCCAAGTTAAGCAATTTAAAGGCAATGCTACCAAATACTAATTGAGTGCATGTAAACTTCTGACCCACTGGGAATGTGATGAAAGAAATAAAAGCTGAAATACATCATTCTCTCTATTATTATTCTGACATTTCACATTGTTAAAATAAAGTGGTGATCCTAACTGACCTAAGACAGGGAATATTTATTAGGATTAAATGTCAGGAATTGTGAAAAACGGGAGTTTAAATGTATTTGGCTAAGGTGTATGTAAACTTCCGACTTCAACTGTATATTAGCTGTGCAGTGTCTAGTCCTTCAGCTCAAAGACCGCTGGCCCCCCCACCAGCCTTCCTCTGCCCAGTTGCTGCCACAGCCTCACACCAGCACACACACAGCCATCTGACTCTGCCACAGGGCCCTTACTGACTGCCACAGACTGAGAGGGCAGCAGGTGTCTTCAACAGAGAGGGTGGCTGCAGGACAATCCGTACTCATTGACAGTGCTTAGTGCTTGGATCCTGATCCTTCATGGGTTGTCCTCCTCACTGCCACATTTGCTCCAGAAGTTCTGGACCAGAGCTGGTCAAATCTGAGCAAGACAATTGGATTATGTTCCAGAGCAAAAGGAACTGTTCTAGAACAGGAGTTTTGCTCTGGAACCTTTTGGAGCCCATGTACTAGAACAGGACATGTATTTTGGAGCTAGAGGAGCACATGTTCTAGAACACAACATGTATTATAGAAATACATGTTCTAGAACAGGACACATTGTGGAACAGGTGGAGACTACGTTCTAGAACAGGACACATTCTCAAGCAGGAACATCTCACGTTCTAAAACATGGGGATGCTGTTTCCTAGAACAGCAGCTGATGTTCTTGGACCCTGAGAGGGTCTGCTCGGGGGTTCTGGCTGTCTCCAGTTCATACCGCTCCACTCAATCTGTGCTCAAACAGCACTGCAGACATGACAACACCCATCACCAAGACACATTGGTTACACAACGCCATAGGAACACCCTTGCCAGGGCAACCCACGTCATGGTAACTGCCCGATCGCCATGCTGAGCAGCACCGGGAGAGTTTACACACAACAACGGACGTTCCCCCCCGGCAACATGCAACTCTGAGGAATTTGCACCTGGTGTTTGAGGCAGAGCCAGCACTGGTACCGTTCTACTACTATGCTAATACCTTGTTAGCACTGTGCTGGTATGGTTCTAGTACAATGACACCAGTACATCCCCTGACAGCCATGTTCCCCTCTGTGACCCGGCCCAATGACAGCCCTCTACGTGGCCGTACACCCAAACTAACAATCATGGTAGAAATGAAGAGGAGAGATCGATCTGTCTATCATTCTGCACAGAGCATTATTTTTCAATGTCTTTGCTATATACAGTCCTGGTATATTTTTCTGTAAAAAGTGTTTGCCACATATATAATATGCCTCGCTTTAAGTGCAGTCTGACTAGAATGTATTTTTCAAACGAGACAAAAAGGGCAAACTGTTTACAAGGATAAGATTTTAGTATGTACAATTATACTTAATATAAGGATACGTTTGAATTTGACATTTTCGTATAATTGTAAAAGATAAATTGTGTGTGTGTGTATGTATGTATGTATGTATGTATGTATGTATGTATGTGTATACATGTATGTATGTGTGTGTATGTATGTATGTATGTGTGTGTATGTATATATATACACGTGTGTGTGTGTGTGTGTGTGTGTGTGTGTGTGTGTGTGTGTGTGTGTGTGTGTGTGTGTGTGTGTGTGTGTGTGTGTGTGTGTGTGTGTGTGTGTGTGTGTGTGTGTGTGTGTGTGTGTGTGTGTGTGTGTGTGTGTGTGTATACATAACTCCCCTACCACCGTCTTTTGGACTCAAATGGACTGAACCGCAGGCCGACTGTGGTTTCTCCCTGCCTCTGGATACGGATATGCAGAACTCTCACCACACGGGGATCTCAGAGACAACCTAGACCATTAAAGAGGAAGTTTATTTTTTACTTGTTTATCTACTACTTTACATCTATATCCATTAATACTCTTTATTACATGTTTTGTAATGCAGCTCGTGTTGAAGTATTTGTGAGTTATGAACCTTGGGACACCGTAGGGAGGCTACAGCCAGTAGTTTACTGTGGATGGTTTACTTACTCGAAAGTCTGTTCCGATTGACTTACATACAGTAGCCAGACCCTTCCATGAACCCACTCGCCGCTACAGCAATGACCCCTAACATGGTTGAAAGTTTAAAGGTCAAAATTATGTAACGATTGACAGCAGCCTGTAACAGTAACACTGTGGACAGGGAACACATTTAACATTGCCTTGTGTGACATTTTTGCACTAAGCTTTTCCCATTCTATAGATTTAAATGTATGGCAATGTGATATTTTTACTGCTACATTTGATCTATTTTTATGTGACAGAAAACCCAAAGATATACTTGCTGAAGCCATAGTGTAGAAATGCAGATACAACTTCAGGTGGTGGATTGTTTCATTTGCACAGAAAGATGATGTGTATAATGATTTGCAGTGTTTCAAAGAGATTCAGCATGACTATTGAACACAAGTCATGCTAACCCTTTTCTAAGAGATTTCCAATATGTTGAATGACAGAACTAGCATTGGAACCTATATGCTCAAGTTCTGCCAATGGTCTTTTTTCTTTTGTAGTATGCATGCATATTCACTTTGAAAGTGAATGACAGTTATTGCAGTATCATCACGGCCCATATATATTCATGCAGCGTCTCAGAGTAGGAGTAATGATTTGGGATCAATTTAGCCTTTTAGATCACAATGGATGAGATTACATGGACAGGGAGGACCCACCACTAGCTCTGTCTAGTTAGTCCTCTCTCTCACCGGCTATGCATGTGTGTTTTACGGCAAGGTCGAATGATGCGCTTAATCAATGCAACCTGTTGAACAGGTAAACACGTTAATGTTATGCAAGTGCTTTTTTTATACAATAAAGATTGCGATTCCCTTTCACGAGATTTTGTACTGTTTGTGTAATACTGAGCAAGAGCAATGTTACATGTGTTCAATGTCCACAGCCAATACATAAGGGAGGGAGGAGATATAGCTCCTGTGCTTTTTGATTGACAAGTAAGAGGAAGGGATTGGACGTATCTGTGTCCATATATGGGCATTTCCCAAACAGGCACAGCGACAGACATTTTGATTTGTCATCTTGCATTAGTTTTCACGCCATCCACCCGACTGTTTTGTAGTTGGTACAGTAACTGCAGTGTTGTATTTTAATTTAGTTTGTGTTTTTTAGTCACTGTCGCAGAGTAGTTGCAACTGTGCGCAAAATTGGAGCATGGTGTGTGAGTACTGACGTCCTTTCTGGTCTCATAAAATGTTTAAAGAACTTAAACCATGACATAGTCAGTGGTCCAGTTGGGGATTTGGCTTTACCAGATTGTTTATATAACTGACCGTTTTCTATTAAATGTCCACTATAGTACATCTCCTTTCTATGTGAAGGTGAGTGGTTCAGTGTAACCCATAGTCTCGATGGGATCTATTCTGATGGGTCGTATTCCTTGGCCACGGAACAGAACAAAACAGACTAAAACATCGAGGGCCTACCTGGACTCGTCAATAATGAATTTCTGTTTTCTGTTGTGTGCCCTAATGAACACGACTCTATGATCATCCTGAGTCTATCAGTGCGCACCCACCCTCGTCCTGAAGGGCTACTACAATGTAACCGGGCTTTAGTTCCAGCCAAGCACTAAACCTGTTTCAGCGAATTAACTCAAGAACTCACTCTGTTGAATTGTATAGGTGTTTTATACCAGCTCTTTAACAATTGATTCAATGTCTCGTTGATAAGTTGAATCACGGCCGTTCTACGTACATTGGTAGCCAATATGGGCGAATGTGTGCAGCGACGCAGTTTATAACTCCACTACGCAGGATCACCAATTTGCGTAACTAATTGCGTTTCTGCATAGGTATGTAAGTTGTAAATGACGCTTTAGCGATTGGCTGGAGCAAAAGCCTGCAAACAGACCAAGGCCACCCCTGTAGTGTTCTGGCCTTTTTGTCTAGAGACAGGAAGTGGCTGACCCCAGTCCTCCTTCCACTTCCTGTGCGAAGTCTTTTATCTACTCTACTGCCTTACTTCTCTGAACTTTAACCTCTGTCCCTCTTCGAATTTTGACTTATGTTTCTGTACTTCTACTGTGACTTTCTCCCCCGCTATATCACTATTTCCGTCTTCTTTTTTTGTTATTCTAGTCTTTTATGATCCAATAATGAGCTAATATTGTTGATGTCATCGTTATTCACTTCTGTTGAAGGATTTAAAAATGTCTCCTTTGTTTTTGTTAGGTATCTTATTTTTTGGGGGGGTTACATTAAAAAATATA
This sequence comes from Salmo salar, assembly GCF_965601325.2. NCBI lineage: Eukaryota > Metazoa > Chordata > Actinopteri > Salmoniformes > Salmonidae > Salmo > Salmo salar. The sequence continues at coordinate 35,566,009 of NC_138301.1, forward strand.
TATGTACAGTTCTATTATTTAAAGAATGTTTGTTGTCCACTGGTGTTAATACTTTTTTGTAATATGTCATTTGAATAATTTTTTTTGTTAATAACATTTTACTACTCCACAAATCTTTTTTTGGTTTGTGATGTATGTTTTAGTGCTTATCTTTTGATTTAATATAAACAATAAAACCCTATACTGTGTATCAAATGATGGTCGTGGTCTCATTTTGTTCCTGTTAGAAAGACTGCAGGCACAGATTTATGGTCACATTACGGTTATGTAGATCCATCTATATGCCTCAATGTATCAGATCTGGAAATTACAGTACATGGTGCTTGTCTTTTCCGTTTCCACTCCAGTTGTGACTCTTGGCATTCAGGCCAAAGAGTTCAATCTTTGTTTCATCAGACCAGAGAATCTTGTTTCTCATGGTCTGAATCTTTTAGATGCCTTTTTGCAAACTCCAAGCGGGCTCCAACTGTTTTCTGCCCCTCCCAAAAGATAGAATTTGTAGATAATTGGCCCTCTTTCTGGGACTCACCCACAAACAGGACCAAGCCTGGCCTGTTGAGGAGTGACGGACTCCATCCTAGCTGGAGGGGTGCTCTCATCTTATCTACGAACATAGACAGGGCTCTAACTCCTCTAGCTCCACAATGAAATAGGGTGCAGGCCAGGCAGCAGGCTGTTAGCCAGCCTGCCAGCTTAGTGGAGTCTGCCACTAGCACAGTCAGCGTAGTCAGCTCAGCTTTCCCCATTGAGACCGTGTCTGTGCCTCGATCTAGGTTGGGCAAAATTAAAAATGGCGGTGTTCGCTTTAGCAATCTCACTAGTATAAAGACCTCCTCCATTCCTACCATTATTGAAAGAGATTGTGATACCTCACATCTCAAAATTGGGTTACTTAATGTTAGATCCCTCACTTACAAGGCAGTTATAGTCAATGAACTAATCACTGATAATAATCTTGATGTGATTGGCCTGACTGAAACATGGCTTAAGCCTGATGAATTTACTGTGATAAATGAGGCCTCACCCCCAGGTTACATTAGTGACCATACCCCCCGTGCATCCGGCAAAGGCGGAGGTGTTGCTAACATTTACGATAGCAAATTTCAATTTACAAAAAAAAAAACAACAATGACGTTTTCGTCTTTTGAGCTTCTAGTCATGAAATCTATGCAGCCTACTCACTCACTTTTTATAGCTACTGTTTATAGGCCTCCTGGGCCATATGCAGTGTTCCTCACTGAGTTCCCTGAATTCCTATCGGATCTTGTAGTCATAGCAGATAATATTCTAATTTTTGGTGACTTTAACATTCACATGGAAAAGTCCACAGACCCACTCCAAAAGGCTTTCGGAGCCATCATCGACTCAGTGGGTTTTGTCCAACATGTCTCTGGACCTACTCACTGCCACAGTCATACTCTGGACCTAGTTTTGTCCCATGGAATAAATGTTGTGGATCTAAATGTTTTTCCTCATAATCCTGGACTATCGGACCACCATTTTATTACGTTTGCAATTGCAACAAATAATCTGCTCAGACCCCAACCAAGGAGCATTAAAAGTCGTGCTATAAATTCTCAGACAACCCAAAGATTCCTTGATGCCCTTCCAGACTGCCTCTGCCTACCCAAGGACGTCAGAGGACAAAAATCAGTTAACCACCTAACCGAGGAACTCAATTTAACCTTGCGCAATACCCTAGATGCAGTTGCACCCCTAAAAACTAAAAACATCTGTCATAAGAAACTAGCTCCCTGGTATACAGAAAATACACGAGCTCTGAAGCAAGCTTCCAGAAAATTGGAACGGAAATGGCGCCACACCAAACTGGAAGTCTTCCGACTAGCTTGGAAAGACAGTACCGTGCAGTATCGAAGAGCCCTTACTGCTGCTCGATCATCCTATTTTTCCAACTTAATTGAGGAAAATAAGAACAATCCGAAATTTCTTTTTGATACTGTCGCAAAGCTAACTAAAAAGCAGCCTTCGCAAATGGAGGATGGCTTTCACTTCAGCAGTAATAAATTTATGAACTTCTTTGAGGAAAAGATCATGATCATTAGAAAGCAAATTACAGACTCCTCTTTAAATCTGGGTATTCCTCCAAAGCTCCATTGTCCTGAGTCTGCACAACTCTGCCAGGACCTAGGATCAAGGGAGATACTAAAGTGTTTTAGTACTATATCTCTTGACGCAATGATGAAAATAATCATGGCCTCCAAACCCTCAAGCTGCATACTGGACCCTATTCCAACTAAACTACTGAAAGAGCTGCTTCCTGTGCTTGGCCCTCCTATGTTGAACATAATAAACGGCTCTCTATCCACCGGATGTGTACCAAGCTCACTAAAAGTGGCAGTAATAAAGCCTCTCTTGAAAAAGCCGAATCTTGATCCAGAAATTATAAAAAACTATCGGCCTATATCGAATCTTCCATTCCTCTCCAAAATTTTAGAAAAAGCTGTTGCACAGCAACTCACTGCCTTCCTGAAGACAAACAATGTATACGAAACGCTTCAGTCTGGTTTTAGACCCCATCATAGCACTGAGACTGCACTTGTGAAGGTGGTAAATGACCTTTTAATGACGTCAGACCGAGGCTCTGCATCTGTCCTCGTGCTCCTAGATCTTAGTGCCGCTTTTGATACCATCGATCACCACATTCTTTTGGAGAGATTGGAAACCCAAATTGGTCTACATGGACAAGTTCTGGCCTGGTTTAGATCTTATCTGTCGGAAAGATATCAGTTTGTCTCTGTGAATGGTTTGTCCTCTGACAAATCAATTGTAAATTTCGGTGTTCCTCAAGGTTCCGTTTTAGGACCACTATTGTTTTCACTATATATTTTACCTCTTGGGGATGTCATTCGAAAACATAATGTTAAATTTCACTGCTATGCGGACGACACACAGCTGTACATTTCAATGAAACATGGTGAAGCCCCAAAATTGCCCTCGCTAGAAGCCTGTGTTTCAGACATAAAGAAGTGGATGGCTGCAAACTTTCTACTTTTAAACTCGGACAAAACAGAGATGCTTGTTCTAGGTCCCAAGAAACAAAGAGATCTTCTGTTGAATCTGACAATTAATCTGGATGGTTGTACAGTCGTCTCAAATAAAACTGTGAAGGACCTCGGCGTTACTCTGGACCCTGATCTCTCTTTTGAAGAACATATCAAGACTGTTTCAAGGACAGCTTTTTTCCATCTACGTAACATTGCAAAAATCTGAAATTTTCTGTCCAAAAACGACGCAGAAAAATTAATCCATGCTTTTGTTACTTCTAGGCTGGACTACTGCAATGCTCTACTTTCCGGCTACCCGGATAAAGCACTAAATAAACTTCAGTTAGTGCTAAATACGGCTGCTAGAATCCTGACTAGAACCAAAAAATTTGATCATATTACTCCAGTGCTAGCCTCCCTACACTGGCTTCCTGTTAAGGCAAGGGCTGATTTCAAGGTTTTACTGCTAACCTACAAAGCATTACATGGGCTTGCTCCTACCTATCTTTCCGATTTGGTCCTGCCGTACATACCTACACGTACGCTACGGTCACAAGACGCAGGCCTCCTAATTGTCCCTAGAATTTCTAAGCAAACGGCTGGAGGTAGGGCTTTCTCCTATAGAGCTCCATTTTTATGGAATGGTCTGCCTACCAATGTGAGAGACGCAGACTCAGTCTCAACCTTTAAGTCTTTACTGAAGACTTATCTCTTCAGTAGGTCCTATGATTAAGTATAGTCTGGCCCAGGAGTGTGAAGGTGAACGGAAAGGCTGGAGCAACGAACCGCCCTTGCTGTCTCTGCCTTGCCGGTTCCCCTCTTTCCACTGGGATTCTCTGCCTCTAACCCTTTTACAGAGGCTGAGTCACTGGCCTACTGGTGTTCTTCCATGCCGTCCATGGGAGGGGTGCGTCACTTGAGTGGGTTGAGTCACTGACGTGGTCTTCCTGTCTGGGTTGGCGCCCCTCCCCCCCCCCCCCCCGTTGGGTTGTGCCATGGCGGATATCGTTGTGGGCTATACTCGGCCTTGTCTTAGGACGGTAAGTTGGTGGTTGGAGACATCCCTCTAGTGGTGTGGGGGCTGTGCTTTGGCAAAGTGGGTGGGGTTATATCCTGCCTGTTTGGCCCTGTCCGGGGGTATCATCGGATGGGGCCACAGTGTCTTCTGATCCCTCCTGTCTCAGCCTCCAGTATTTATGCTGCAGTAGTTTATGTGTCGGGGGGCTAGGGTCAGTCTGTTACATCTGGAGTATTTCTCTTGTCTTATCCGGTGTCCTGTGTGTATTTAAATATGCTCTCTCTAATTCTCTCTTTCTCTCTTTCTGTCTTTCTCTCGGAGGACCTGAGCCCTAGGACCATGCCTCAGGACTACCTGGTATGATGACTCCTTGCTGTCCCCAGTCCACCTGGCCGTGCTGCTGCTCCAGTTTCAACTGTTCTGCCTGCGGCTATGGAACCCTGACCTGTTCACCGGACGTGCTTGTTGCACCCTCGACAACTACTATGATTATTATTATTTGACCATGCTGGTCATTTATGAACATTTTAACATTTTGACCATGTTCTGTTATAATATCCACCCTGCACAGCCAGAAGAGGACTGGCCACCCCTCATAGCCTGGTTCCTCTCTAGGTTTCTTCCTAGGTTTTTGGGGACCTTCAATGCTACATACATTGTTTGGTACCCTTCCCCAGATCTGTGCCTCGACACAATCCTGTCTCTGAGCTCTATGAAAAATGTATTCGACCTCATGGCTTGGATTTTGCTCTGACATGCGCTGTCAACTGTGGGACCTTATATAGACAGGTGTGTCCCTTTCACAAACCCTGTCCTGCCTCCCCTACACAGCTGATTCAACTAATCAAGCTTTGATTATTTTAATCAGCTGTGCAGCGCTAGGGCAAAAACAAAGCATACATGCCTGGGAGGCCACCGGACCGAATTTAGGAAACCCTGGTCTAGTAGATAATAGTGGGCAGACTGGCACGAAAAGAGAGCAACCTGTCTGTCCCACAGAGGTAGTAAGAGGGCTCTGGATGGGTAGAACCCGTTTTCGCATGGACATTGCCATTAAGGGCTTCCAGCTCTTTAAAGTAGTAAACTGTCTGGGACTTTCTATGGGTTAAGGAAGGATCACATAATTCCATCCCGGTCATCGGGGGAATTGTGTGACCCCTTTTTTATTCCATAGGAAGTCTCACCCAGTTGACTACTTCAAAATGGTGAAAGTCCTCAATGCCGCTGCCCCGGCTTTGTAGAACTAGAGCTGTGTAAGTCTATGGATCAGCCATTACAGTTCTAACTTCGGTCACTAGGTGGAGGCAGTGCTTTATAACTTTAGAAGTGATTGCTGCTGGTTAGCCTTTTCAAATATTCTCCCCAGGTCTGTTTATCACTTGAAGACATAAACAGAAAAAATAAGTGAAGGTTTTGTGGACTTCTGTGGTTCGTGCAGAAAAACTATACACATACACTAATGTGCTTTTCCATCAGTTATAGCCATCTGAAAGAGCTTCTGTCTGTTACTGAATAAGTGCGTGGTCTGTTGAGAGACTGGAGATCCATCCATTTGCAGTAGTGCACACCCATATAATTAAATGGAACAGTATTGTATCTATGTGCATACCTTGATTTCAGGTCAACCTGATGCAGAGGAACACATGACTAGGTTGGCCTGTTATTACCTGTTGGATGCAGTGTGGATAATGGATGTGAAAAACAGCTAGGCCAACCCTGTCATTATATGTGAAGATTAAAACGGTGGGACGTGATACAGTACAGAGAGCTGTACACACAAACACACTTCTCATAAACCACAAAGGGAGAAAATCGTGCAACAAGCTATGAATTTTGCTGTGTAATTTTTGTTCACTTTCAACACCTCATACTTACCTATACAGTTGTATCCTATAGTACCCTCTTATTTAGTGAGACTGTATTTGATGATAATGTGCACTTTCATGGTTTCACTGACCTTGGAACTGCTACTGGTATTAATGTAAGGTATTTTTGTGTATTTGAATGTTCCCAGTCTTCTGAACTGGATCAGTCTAAGTGATTCTTCCCGTATATTGTAAGTGTTCTTGTTTCTCTCCAAACCCCTCCAGTAGTTTTTCCCTCGTAAGGAAGAGGTGATGGCAACAATACACTGTCAGATGGCAGTGATCATTACTTCCTCCAACTTGGAGAGAAAGTGGATCGTGGGCTCAGGGCCCGTATTCATAAAGCATCTGTGGAGGAGTGCTGACCTAGGATCAGATCCCTGCTCATGTCCATGTAATCTTATTCATTATGATCAAAGGGGTAAACTGATCGTAGATCAGCACTCCTATGTATGAATATGGGCCCAGTACTGGATTGAGAACCCTTCGCAACCTGATCTTCAGTTCCAACTTCCCAGTCATCTGTCTTGTCGTGATTGAAAGGGGTGCTTGAGTACCTGCACTACTTTGGTTATCATGACCTATCCCTTCCTCTATCTTTCTCTGTTTTTGTTTCTCTCACTCTCTTTCCCTCCCCTCCCTCCCACATATGTCTCATACACTTCTTCCATCACACTCCTCCCCCTTATACTCTCTCTCCTTCTCCCCCCATATCTCCCTCCCCCTTCTTCCCTAACTCTCCCTTCTTTCTTCCCTCTCTCTTTTCTCCCTCCTTGTCATTCCATTAAAGATGAAAGCTGTTATTTGCAGCAGTGTTTGACATCTCTGTCCTTGTTTAAGCCCATGCAGAATGAATGTCCACTCAGGCCTTTCCCTGTAATCCTTGAAGTCTCCATGGGTCATTAAAATGTGGTAGGGCTCTGATCAGACCTTGGTTTAAATATGATTTGAAATAATTTCAAATACTTTTGCCCAGCTTGACTGAGCTTGCCTGGCAGGCTATAGCCAACGCTAAAAGTTCAAATAGTATTTTAACCCAGGTCTGGCTCTGATGGCTCTCTGATGGCTGCTATATGACTCTATGGGTAATTACCCATCCAACACACAGGCCAAACCATCCATGATGACACGGAGAGAGGGAAGGGAAGGAAGGGGTCAAGGAGAGATCTGGAGTGTGATATTGGATAGATAATTATGACGAAGGGGACATTTCCTGCACTGTAGGGGGCATGGACAGAGACTACACACACACACACACCACAGTGCTGAGAGGATGGGCAGTGTAATGACCAGCCAGAGAAAGAGAACAGGAGAGTACAGCCTGTAGTAGTCAAGACCAAGATCAGGGCCCAGGCACCCTCTGACGTGTGCGTGTGTGTGTACAGGCCAGCTGGTGGGAACTTGGAGCCGGAGGAGTAAATTACCTTTTTGTTATTTTTACAAGCTCATTTAAATGATTTTGAGTAAAGGGGGCTGACTGTGGTTAGACCACGTCTTGATCTGCAGCAGCACAACACTGACCCTGAACTGGGGTGAGATTTCAGCCTCTGTTTGTATTTCTTGGCCAGATTTTCACTTAGAAGTTGGAACGGATTATGTGTCTCAATGGGACTTCCTGGTTTGAAATAGGTGAAATATATTCATGTTTTGTTGTTTTGATGCATTACAAGACCTAAAGATCTAAAGGCCTCAATTCTCTCTCTACACATCTCTCTACGGCTCTCTCTCTCTCTCTCTCTCTCTCTCTCTCTCTCTCTCTCTCTCTCTCTCTCTCTCTCTCTCTCTCTCTCTCTCTCTCTCTCTCTCTCTCTCTACATCTCTCTACATCTCTCTCTCTACATCTCTCAATTCAATTCAAGGGGCTTTATCGGCATGGGAAATGTGTTTACATTGCCAAAGCAAGTGAAATAGATAATAAACAGAAGTGAAATAAACAATATAAAATGAACAGTAAACATTACAATCACAAAAGTTCCAAAGGAATAGAGACATCTAGGTGGGCTGTTAAAGGCTGTTCAAATCCAGGGTGGAGTGGTGGGCAAGGTAAACATTTGGTTTTGAGGCACAGTCATAGGAAATACTTGCATTTACCCGCTGTATGGTAGCATGGTGGAGATAACGACTTGTGCGTTGAGAAAAGTAGAAGAAGCGTTTTCTAACACTCCCTTTCCTGCTGGGTGAACCTAGTTGGTCCTCAGACAGAAGGTCTAGGGCGCGTCTTGTGTATGTCCTCAGTGGGTGTGTCAGGAGGGCTATCAGAGTGGCTGACAGAAGGGGTGGGATCGCCTGGGCTCGGGGTTCTTCATTTGTCTGTCCCGCTGTGAATTCGATGCTATGATCAGGGTCTGTGGTGGACTGTTCTGCTGTGGTGTCGAGACTTTTGTCAAGAGCTAAGGTGGGCTGCTCTACATCTCTCTCTTTCCACATCTCTCTCTCTCCACATCTCTCTCTCTCTCTCTCTCTCGCTCTCTCTCTCGCTCTCTCTCTACATCTCTCTGTCTCTCCACATCTCTCTCTCTCTCTCTACATCTCTCTCTCTCCACATCTCTCTCTCTCTCTCTCTCCACATTTCTCTCTCTCTCTCCACATTTCTCTCTCTCTCTCCACATCTCTCTCTCCACATCTCTCTCTCCACACCTCTCTCTCTTTCCACACCTCTCTCTCTTTCCACATCTCTCTCTCTCCACATCTCTCTCTCTCTCTACATCTCTCTCTCTCTACATCTCTCTCTCCACATCTCTCTCTCTCTCCACATCTCTCTCTCTCTCTCTCTCCACATCTCTCTCTCTCCACACCTCTCTCTATACATCTCATTCTGTCTAGATCTCTCTATATATCTGTCTCTCTCTTAATCTCTTCATTTCTCTCCTCTTCTTTCTCACTTATAATTTCTGCCCTACAGTCTTCTTATCTCTGTCCTCCACTCTTATCTATGTCCTCCACTTATCTCTGCCCTACACTCTTCTCATCTCTGCCCTACGCTCTTTTCATCTCTGCCTTTTCCCCCAGGCGTTTCTATCTTGTTAACTGACTGTGAACCTCTGGCCCATGGACAATGGGGGGCTTAGCTCTGTGCTAATTTGATGTCTGTGGAGAGCTTCCCAGCCCTATGGCTACGACTGCTGTTACCACTGTCCACCTCTACAAAATGAATATAAATTATCTTCTATTCTATCCAGTCTTCACTCTTCCATGGTACTTTTAGTGTCCTTCTACTACTTACCTATTCAGTCGTAAACAATTGCGTTCCCTGCCCCGTCCGTCCGTCTGTCTGTCTGTCTGTCGTTTTCCTGGTGTTTATGTGGCTCAGTGTTTCCTGTTGTCCCTGTGCTGTTTGTCAGACCCCTCTACAGGGAGACCACAGAGAACACACCACATTACACAGGCCAGATGGAATGCTTGGTCTTGTTCATTAGGCACCAAATGAAAAAAAAACTGATTGAAACAGGGAGGGATTCTCTTGACTTGTCAAGTAGGAAATGTTCTTTTGTTTTCTGTTGCAAAATGTTTTAGAACATTTTTGTTGTGTGCCCTATTGAACACGGCTTTGATATTTACTCTGGCTCTATGTGGTTCTAGTCTAACTGGTACTAAATTAAACTCTTCAGGGGTGGTTGAAATGTTCTGAGTATTGCGGACAAAAATGTAAGGTAGCTGAGCAGATGATTCTCCTATCAAGTGGAGTTTAGTGAACAGTGTCTTGTCTAAGTGGTATATTTCAACCAGTAATGTTCTTAACATTTCATCTGTCTGAACAGAGCCCAGGGTTCCACCCAAGGGGGGTACAGTTCCAGCTGTAATGGAATGAATGATAACAATCCCACTTACTGTCTGATACACCCAACATTCCTCTTTAAAGAGAAGTAGTACTGAACATTGAGCTGTGTGTGTGTGCAGCATCTCTACATCTTTCTCTTTCTACCTGACCTCTGCTTTGATCATATCTGTTTATCTGACCTGCTGTGTCAGCCATGTTATAAACACAGCAGAACTGCAGTAAGAAAGGTAGGTTGTGTTCATAAGGCACCAAACGGACGAAAACAGACCTAAACATGGAGTGACTAGCTGGATTTGTCTAGAAAGATACACTACTGAACACTACCCCGGACATTACTGTGATTCATTCTCCTCTCTACTTCAGGCTTTAAACCAAGTAACAGTATTTCTGGTTAGTGTTTGAAAAAGAAAGATATCCTCCACTAATTGACTATGGGGTGTGTGGTGGCCCAGCAGTTTTGTTTGAAGTTGACACTTTACTTCAACTGTCTTGTCTGTTAGTGTACATGACTTCCTGTAGGCTGATACACACACAGACATGCACGCATGCGTCAGAGAAGTGCTTCGGTGAACTATGCCCAACTGATGAGCAACCTTGCCTGAGACCTGAAGACTTGTGTTAGCTCCCAGAGCTTTAGTTAATTGAGACCTGAAGACTTGTGTTAGCTCCCAGAGCTTTAGTTAATTGAGACCTGAAGACTTGTGTTAGCTCCCAGAGCTTTAGTTAATTGGGACCTGAGACCTGAAGACTTGTGTTAGCTCCCAGAGCTTTAGTTAATTGGGACCTGAAGACTTGTGTTAGCTCCCAGAGCTTTAGTTAATTGGGACCTGAGACCTGAAGACTTGTGTTAGCTCCCAGAGCTTTAGTTAATTGAGACCTGAAGACTTGTGTTAGCTCCCAGAGCTTTAGTTAATTGGGATCTGAGACCTGAAGACTTGTGTTAGCTCCCAGAGCTTTAGTTAATTGGGACCTGAGACCTGAAGACTTGTGTTAGCTCCCAGAGCTTTAGTTAATTGAGACCTGAAGACTTGTGTTAGCTCCCAGAGCTTTAGTTAATTGGGACCTGAGACCTGAAGACTTGTGTTAGCTCCCAGAGCTTTAGTTAATTGAGACCTGAAGACTTGTGTTAGCTCCCAGAGCTTTAGTTAATTGAGACCTGAAGACTTGTGTTAGCTCCCAGAGCTTTAGTTAATTGGGATCTGAGACCTGAAGACTTGTGTTAGCTCCCAGAGCTTTAGTTAATTGGGACCTGAGACCTGAAGACTTGTGTTAGCTCCCAGAGCTTTAGTTAATTGGGACCTGAGACCTGAAGACTTGTGTTAGCTCCCAGAGCTTTAGTTAATTGAGACCTGAAGACTTGTGTTAGCTCCCAGAGCTTTAGTTAATTGGGACCTGAGACCTGAAGACTTGTGTTAGCTCCCAGAGCTTTAGTTAATTGGGATAACACAGCCTTCTGGCTCAGTTGGACACACACACACATCCCCTGGTCCGCCCCTCATGTATCGCTCCTTAGATCTCTACCCGTCATCTCCCTAGTCAGCTGCTCTCTCTCTGTAACCTCTCTGGCACATTCAAAGGAAAACCGGATTTAAGAAATTACATTTTGCTGCACATCTGACGCAAAGCCGTCCACAAAACAGACTCCTTGGTTACCATTCTGTATCTAGGCCTGTGACCCCTATTAATAGAACACAGAGGATCTGTCCCAAATGGTACCCTATTCCCTATTTAGTGCACTCATTTTGTCCAGGGCTCTTAGGGCCCGAAGGGCTCTGGTCAAAAAAAGGGTGCCATTTGGGACACAGATATAGACTTAGATCACACTAAAGTCCCAGCTATGTTGTTGACTGCTGTAGTGCGCCTGAGACAGAAATAGCCTTATATCCTAACCACCACACTAGGATAAGCAGTTAAAGGAGAAGTTCACTTGTAATGGCCAAATCAAACTCAAATCAACCCAAGTATTTGATTTTGCATTACTTAAAGGTCATTTGCATGCATCTACCATTCCCATAGATGTTTAGCTAGCAGTGGATTATGTTATCTGAAGTTTGCAGTGGTTGGGTAAAGGAAACCGAACAATGGTTTACAGTATTTCCTGGCCCATAGACTACAGTTAGGTAGAGGAATCATTTTACATTAAGTTGTAAAATAGTGAACTTCCCCTTTAACTACTCCATTGTATTCCCTGAAATGAAGAACTATCAAACCTCTCATGTTCTAAATCTGTTTTGATCCTTGATATTGTGTGAACCAGTGGTTGTGTTTCTCAAGACCAGTGTGGTGTTCTGGTATTCTGTTTCATGCTATTATTTGGTGCCAAGGGGCTGGGGAATTCTTACTCTGGTATTACAGCAGTCACATCTGCTGGTATGACCAGAACAGCTAGTGTCCTTGTTTATCAAAGCCATTTTCCATTGCTTTTGATTGAATCAACGTTGAGTTAAGTACGGGGTGGCAGGTAGCCTAGCGGTTAGAGCGTTGGGCCAGAAACCGAAAGTTTGCTGGTTAAAATACCCGAGTCAACAAGGTGAAAAATCTGTCGGTGCCCTTGAGCAAGGGGGCGCCGTACTACTATGGCTAACCCTGTAAAACAGCACGTCACTGCACCTATCCGGTCGATGTGACAATAAAACATATTTATATACTGTTTATAGACCTGCTTATAGACAGTCTCCTGTGAAGGCATGTCCACTGCTGTAATTTCATATACTGTACAAACGTGTGTGTATATACACTGTACATTGAGTGTACAGAACATTAAGGACACCTGCTCTTTCCATGACACAGACTGACCAAGTGAATCCATGTGAAAGCTATGATCCCTTATTGATGTCACTTGTTAAATCCACTTCAATCAGTGTAGATGAATGGGAGGAGACAGGTTAAATAAGGATTTTTAAAGCCTTGAGACAATTGAGACATGAATTGTTTATCTGTGCCATTCAGAGAGAGGGTGATTGGACAAGAGAGAATTTAAGTGCCTTTGAACAAGGTATGGTAGTAGGTGCCAGGTGCACCGGTTTGAGTCAAGAACTGCCCTGCTGCTGGGTTTTTCACGCTCAACAGTTTCCTGTGTGTATCAATGGTCCACCACCCAAAGAACATCCAGCCAACTTGACACAACTGTAGGAAGCATTGGAGTCAACATGGGTCAGCATCCCTGTGGAACATTTTGGCAACTTGTAGAGTCCATGCCCCAACGAATTGAGGTTGTGCTGACGGCAAGTGGGGGAGTGCAACTCAATATTCGAAAGGTGTTCTTAATGTTTTGTCCGCTGTGCACACACACTGTACAGTACATATATCAATGCAGCCACATACACATTTTGAACTCTCACTCAAACGCAAGACAAGCACGCATTCACACACACACACACACACACACACACTGTGGCCCATGGTAATCAGTGGCATGCTCTGACACTGACTCCCCCTGCAGCTGTGTTTACTGGCCTATGGTGTTTGTGTTGAGATGTCCAGAGGTGGCCTACTCTTCACAAACACACACATACACACTGTAACTCTGACTACTGTGCATTCATGTAAACACAACTCAGCAGCATCTGAGTTATATCATCCGAGCAGCACTCTGGTTTATTTTACTTCCAGTAATATCCCTAAATCTCAACGTCAGACAGCTGTCTGGGGCGATGGGAGATGGACGGGGGTTAAATGTGTTGTTTGTTTGACGTCCCGTGCAAAATAAACACAATAAAGCAATGTTCCGCACAGCTCACCTAGATCAGAGGCAGACATCGTGCCCTACACACAGACACACAGAGAGAAGTACACACACATATTAGAGGGACTCTTAGCCAGATGTTGTGCAAAGACACCCCAACAGTTATTATTGTTGTGTGTTCTGTCCCTTTCATTTACTGTATAACAAATAGATTTGGGGGTGATTTCCTGGACACATGGCCTACTCTTAGGCTAAAAAGCAGACTCAATGGTGTTGAGTCTATAAGCTTAACCAGTGTCCTGGATAACAGCCCCGGAGCTTCCTCACTACATAACACAATGTTTTGGTTTGTTTTTATGGTAATGGGAGCGGTTGTAAATTGAAACAGATATTTTATTGATGCATGCTTGCTTGGTATTTACTGTGACCCTACAGGAGCATTCACCTTCTGCTTTCTCCCTGTGTTAAAAACTGACTGTGAACTTAACATGGGGGTTACGTTTGATTAATAACCTCTATTGTGATGTTGATGTTGCCCGTCACGTTGCCAGGGCTTGCTCGTGTGTCGCTAGATTAGAGAAACCCATTAGATTTATCCCCACGCACGCTTAAGGGTGGGAAATCATTTCAGTTTTGTCCTTTCCCATACCTTAGCATTATGAGCTGTATAATTCTCCAATACCTTCCACCTCCCTGCCAGCATAAATCACTGTTGTTATTCCATTTTTCCAGCTACTTTATTTGACGGACTTGATGAACCCCATCTGTCAAGCGTCCGCACGCAGCAGCAGCCCATTACCTGAGAGATCCATCAATCACGTGTGTTGCCCAGGCGACAGCATGGCGGCCATCTTGAGGAAGAAGCAGGAAGTGCCTCAGGGGCCATAATTTGTCCCTAATTGGCCTTGTAGTGGAGGCGTGTGTGTCAGCCAGGTCATGTGTCCAAGCCTTTTCTCATACTCACTCACACTCTCACTGTGGCTCACCCCACTGGGCACAGACGTCAACTCAATGTCCAAATTCATTGAAATGACGTGGAAACAAGGTTGATTCAACCAGTGTGTGCCCAGTGGGATGCTTGGAACACAGCAAGTGTCATCCACATGTCTCTATGTGGTAATAAATCAGTTTAGTGCTGCCCTTAGAAGCTGTCCGCCGATCGGTGCTTCAGACACACACGTACACACACACACTCTTATGTAACGCTGTGCACCCAAACTAATGATTACTGACCACACATGGCTGTCAGTAGAATGATAATCAGACAGTGCTATCCATCTCTCTGGTCTCTGTTAATATCTCAGACTATCCTAAACAAGGACATGAATATGGGACTGCCATGGAAAATCTCCCTGCGAGACAGGACAAGTCCATAGATGCCAGGGAGACTACTCAGCTAATCATTATTATTCAGCAGAATCCCTCCATGCTGTTGGAGCTGCAAGACCAAAGTTGTGTTCATTAGGCACCGAACTTAAAGAAAATGTACTGAAACGGGGAGGGACTACCTGGCCTTGTCTAGTAAGAAATGCTGGGTGTTGCTGTGTTCTTTTATCGTTGTCGTAAATTGTTATTGTAATCATCTGTTTCATAACGGCTACCATGGGTATAAAGTCGACATTCTGTGCATGGAGAGGCTGCACAGCTAATCTCACCTTTGGTACAAATTTGTAGCGAATGTCATGTTTATACACTGCTCAAAAAAATAGAGGGAACACTTAAACAACACATCCTAGATCTGAATGAAAGAAATAATCTTATTAAATACTTTTTTCTTTACATAGTTGAATGTGCTGACAACAAATTCACACAAAAATAATCAATGGAAATCCAAGGTCTGGATTTGGAGTCACACTCAGAATTAAAGTGGAAAACCACACTACAGGCTGATCCAACTTTGATGTAATGTCCTTAAAACAAGTCAAAATGAGGCTCAGTAGTGTGTGTGGCCTCCACGTGCCTGTATGACCTCCCTACAACGCCTGGGCATGCTCCTGATGAGGTGGAGGATGGTCTCCTGAGGGATCTCCTCCCAGACCTGGACTAAAGCATCCGCCAACTCCTGGACAGTCTGTGGTGCAACGTGGCGTTGGTGGATGGAGCGAGACATGATGTCCCAGATGTGCTCAAT
This sequence comes from Salmo salar, assembly GCF_965601325.2. Lineage (NCBI taxonomy): Eukaryota > Metazoa > Chordata > Actinopteri > Salmoniformes > Salmonidae > Salmo > Salmo salar. The sequence goes on from NC_138301.1 coordinate 35,581,491, forward strand.
TGGATTCAGGTCTGGGGAACGGGCGGGCCAGTCCATAGCATCAATGCCTTCCTCTTGCAGGAACTGCTGACACACTCCAGCCACATGAGGTCTAGCATTGTCTTGCATTAGGAGGAACCCAGGGCCAACCGCACCAGCATATGGTCTCACAAGGGGTCTGAGGATCTCATCTCGGTACCTAATGGCAGTCAGGCTACCTCTGGCGAGCACATGGAGGGCTGTGCGGCCCCCCAAAGAAATGCCACCCCACACCATGACTGACCCACCGCCAAACCGGTCATGCTGGAGGATGTTGCAGGCAGCAGAACGTTCTCCACGGCGTCTCCAGACTCTGTCACGTCTGTCACGTGCTCAGTGTGAACCTGCTTTCATCTGTGAAGAGCACAGGGCGTCAGTGGCGAATTTGCCAATCTTGGTGTTCTCTGGCAAATGCCAAACGTCCTGCACGGTGTTGGGCTGTAAGCACAACCCCCACCTGTGGACGTCGGGCCCTCATACCACCCTCATGGAGTCTGTTTCTGACCGTTTGAGCAGACACATGCACATTTGTGGCATGCCGGAGGTCATTTTGCAGGGCTCTGGCAGTGCTCCTCCTGCTCCTCCTTGCACAAAGGCGGAGGTAGCGGTCCTGCTGCTGGGTTGTTGCCCTCCTACGGCCTCCTCCACATCTCCTGATGTACTGGCCTGTCTCCTGGTAGCGCCTCCATGCTCTGGACACTACGCTGACAGACACAGCAAACCTTCTTGCGACAGCTCGCATTGATGTGCCATCCTGGATGAGCTGCACTACCTGAGCCACTTGTGTGGGTTGTAGACTCCGTCTCATGCTACCACTAGAGTGAAAGCACAGCCAGCATTCAAAAGTGACCAAAACATCAGCCAGGAAGCATAGGAATTGAGAAGTGGTCTGTGGTTACCACCTGCAGAACCACTCCTTTATTGGGGGTGTCTTGCTAATTGCCTATAATTTCCACCTGTTGTCTATTTCATTTGCACAACAGCATGTGAAATGTATTGTCAATCAGTGTTGCTTCCTAAGTGGACAGTTTGATTTCACAGAAGTGTGATTGACTTGGAGTTACATTGTGTTGTTTAAGTGTTCCCTTTATTTTTTTTGAGCAGTATAGATTTCCCCCTCTTTGTTGTGATTTCCCATAGCTATTCTCTACAGTGCATGATTTACCCTGTCCTAGTAGATACAGGTTCTGTCTAGCAAGGCCATGCTAAACAAGATAGCAGTGGGATAGTTGACATTTCTCACCAGGGGTGCTTGGTTTCACTTGACTATAAAAGGAAATGGAAAGCAAATGAGGCATGCAGGTGAATGGTGTAGGTTAGGGTAAGGTTAAGGTTAGGCATGCTAGTGAGTGTAACACACACTAAGAGGATGTTGGCTCCACAGTCACACTCCTGTAGACTACTACACGGTCTACTGATCCAAGTTGTCTGTGTGATTCAAGACTGAGTTAGCCTGCTGAGCTAAAGTCTAAGAAGCATTGGGAGCTGAATCTTCAGGTCTCTGCATGGTTACTCATTGCAGGAGCCTATTTCGGCTTCGAGAACCACCTCTGTCACACTTGTAATTGGATCTGCAGAATCTTACTGGATTCCATTGATGACATGACAGCAATTAACTATAGGTGCATTCATGAATTAACTCTGGCTGTCTACTCCGATGTCAGAGCACTCTCGTCTAAGTGTGCCAGAGCACAGAATAATAACTGAGGAATTTATGAACGAGCAACACCCGTTGAATATGACCGGTGTCAGTAAACATCGGCAAAACAACTGAATTATATTGTTGCCAGCAACACAGTTAGTCACCAACGCTCTAGATAAAATGAACACTGCCTAACCAGCTCTGCTAGGGCGAGTAAAATGGTCAGAGTGGGGTGTTCTCTCATTTGTGTCTGGAAGTAGCTAGCAAGCTAGCCAACTTTAGCCAGTTAGCTTGGGTGCTGACAAAGCACTGAATTTACGAACGCCCAGAGCGCACACTGGCACCCCAGAGTGAATTTACGAACACACCCTATGTAATTGCAAAATGTATTTAAAAAAAAAAATGCATTTACAGTCAAGATCACACAGATAGGTCTGAGATAAGACTGCATTCCATTGGGATCATCTTTTGGCTTGGTTAGACTGTTTTGCTTTGTTATGGCTGCATAGCTACTGATGGTAGCTCAAGGTCACTGTCTGAAGGTTGTGTTCATTAGACACCAAACGGAAGAAAACAGATTGCAAAATGTGTTAAAACCCTTCCCGTTGTGTGCCCTAATGAACACACCCTTCATTTTTCAGCATTAGTAATAGATTAGAGCGCTGTGTGGTTCGTGCAGATAGCTCTCTGTAGGTTTGGATCAGGGTGAGGCCGTGTTGTTTCTTGATAACTCTGTCATGGAGATTGTTCATACTTCAGTCCTGGAAAGGACATGCGGGGGTGAAAGTGCTGTAGGAAATTACAGATTATCGTCCCTGCTTTGTCCTGACTTGTCAAATGTCACTGTGACATTGTGCTACATTTTCAAATCCTATGAGTGATAGGCTGTTTTCACAAAATGTTTTACTTTCAAAAGTACACATAGTAGTCACAGCAGCAGGAGATGCCTTAGGCCAGAAATAGGAGAGAAGCCCAGATGATTTCCCAGAGAGAGAGAGAGACATGAAGTGAATGAGCTATAGGTGTCTTGACTTGCAGATTAAGATAACGTTCAAGTCCCGGAGGTGTCAGACAGGCAGCACTGAGCTGCTGAGAGGAGAAAAGGGTTGAAGAGGGGAGACACTGGGTGTGTGATGAGGCCTATGGGGAGGAGGTGTGTGACGAGGCCTTTGGGGAGGAGGTGTGTGATGAGGCCTATGGGGAGGAGGTGTGTGATGAGGCCTATGGGGAGGAGGTGTGTGATGAGACCTATGGAGAGGAGGTGTGTGATGAGGCCTATGGGGAGGAGGTGTGTGATGAGGCCTTTGGGGAGGAGGTGTGTGACGAGGCCTATGGGGAGGAGGTGTGTGACGAGGCCTTTGGGGAGGAGGTGTGTGACGAGGCCTTTGGGGAGGAGGTGTGTGATGCGGCCTGTGATGAGGCCTTTGGGGAGGAGGTGTGTGATGAGGCCTTTGGGGAGGAGGTGTGTGTGATGAGGCCTTTGGGGAGAGACAGGCAGTCTGGGACTCATTGTCAGAGAGACGGATCACACATTTTACATTTTAGTCATTTAGCAGACGCTCTTATCCAGAGCGACTTACAGTAGTGAATGCATACATACATTTCATAGCATTTTTTTGTACTGGCCCCCCGTGGGAATTGACCCCACAACCCTGGCGTTGCACACACCATGCTCTACCAACTGAGCCACAGGGAAGACACATCACTCCCCATGTTCTTTTCTCCCATCACTTTTTTACTGGACATTGGTACAACCGCATGGCAAAAATAGGATACTTTCACTAATAGCCAAAGAGATCTCAACCCAACTGAACACTTATGGGACATTCTGGATCAGTGTCTGAGACAGCGTTTTACACCACCATCAACAAAACAACAAAATGAAGGAATTTTGGAAGAACCCTTTGAAGAAACCTTTTGGGTTCCAGGTAGAACCCTTTCCACAGAAGGTTCTACATGGAAGCCAAAAGGGTTATCCTATGGCGACAGCCGAAGAACCCTTTTGGAACTCTTTTTTTCTAAGAGTGCAGCCATGATCGGCAAGAAAATGGGCAACTGTGCATTTTTATACATGACCCTAAGCATGATGGGACGTTAATTGCTTAATTAACTCAGGAACCACATCTGTGTGAAAGCACCTGCTTTCAATATACTTTGTATCCCTCATTTACTCAAGTGTTTCCTTTATTTTGACAGATATGTACATAACCCAGTCCCCTAGTCTCTAATCATTTCAGACACACAGACTAAAATAGCAGATCATTCGATTCCTTATTTTTTTTATTTTTTTTGTGGGGCTACTGAGCGATAGCACTCTCGATTGGACGCGCTGAGTGAAAAGGGGAGTGTTTACTACATTTTCAATGGAATGCAGCATAGGGGAGCGGGCCTCAGGTGTAGGCAGCATGCTGAAGCGATAACTGGATACACTCAGATATGAGAGAAGCTTTTTTTCTTCTTCTTTTAGGCGAGTTTATTTTTTGACAAGCTGATCCCTATTGGAGAACTATAACTGAAGGGTGGTTGTCGCTTGCGGGGTTGACATTATTTATTGACAGCGTTCTATTCTATCTGAAAAGGCTTGCGTGTGTAGGATATTCACAAAAGGACTGGGCCCTAAACAACTTGTTTCAATTCAGAGAGAGAGGGACAGGGCTACCTACCTGTCCTGTTGGTTGCTGGTAACGGCGTATCAAAAGGATATTATTTTCCCGGCTGCAAGTGGAACAGACGTTGACCCATGAAGAATACAGAAGAGTAGCCTAGTCTTCATGACATTTTATTTGCTTAGCATATCTATTTGTTCGTAATGCTCCACCAACTTGTAAGAGCTCGTTCCAAAAAAGTTGCTTAAATGGGAAAAACAATATTGATTTTGTGCGCATGTGAAAATTGACAGCATTAGGCTTAATCGCACATTCATGCCATTTTAAGAGCATATGCCTACTGTTCTTATATTAGCCTACCATTGCTAAATTGCCTGAAATGTAAACCAAATTTGTCAGATTGCAATCTTATTCTTGCCAGTAGCTTAGCCTATGCTTTCTGTACACTAATCTAGCAATCAGGAGTGTGCGATCACCTGCGCTATTGGGACCATTCCAATGATAAACCATTGTGTTTTCCAATGTTCTCCTCAGAAAAGTTATCGCTGAGAATAGGACATAATACAAATGTCATTTAATCCTGGCACGGCCAAACGCAGAGCGCAGTGTGTGTCCTGTGACATTGCACCTGAATGTCTACTTGGCGAGAGAGATGAGTTTTGCGTCCTCTTCCGAAAGAGATTCGTCGCGCCTTTCGCTGGAAGAACATGGAATAGAACTGCAAAGGATATATTTGGAACTCTTTGGATAGCCAAACGTTCTAAGCTTGAATGAAAGAGATCACAAGTGAATTCTCTGGTTACGGTATTTCAACAAAGTACAGGTAGACATCTCTCAAAGTATGGATTTCAACTCATTTTGAATTTCAATTCGGGAACGTTCTCTTGGACTCCACTGACTCCGGGATGCCCAACAAACCCATTGACTGTCCTGAAACTGCTTGGATCATGATGCAAGCGTAAAATTGCACCTGACATCGAATGCAACACAGCTGATCACATTTGACAAGGACCTACTATGTCAACATTACTAACCAGGTAAGATGCAGGGGTATGGTTATAAACGCAGGGGTATGGTTATAAACGCAGGGGTATGGTTATAAACGCAGTTTAAAATTTGATATAGCCTACAAGTTTATGACTGTACAAGTGTAGCCAATATGCTGAAGTAGCCTATGTTTATGCTGAAGTATATGTTTATGACGTTGTACATTAACAAAATATGACGTTGTACATACCTCTAAAGTTAATCCACACAGCCTAATTGTTATAGTGAATGAAAGGGGAGTATTTAGTGGCCCATATCAAGTGATTTTAAGTTGATTTAGTAACTTGTCAAGCTCTCACCTAGTCGATTATTACTGTAATCCGAGAGAGGGTGTGTGTGTGTGTGTGTGTGTGTGTGTGTGTGTGTGTGTGTGTGTGTGTGTGGTCTACACCAGTTGTTCCCAAACTTTTTATAGTCCCATACCCCTTCAAACATTCAACCTCCAGCTGCGTACCCCCTCTAGCACCAGGGTCTGCGTTCTCTCAAATGTTGTTTTTTACCATCATTGTAAGCCTGCCACACACCACACACACACACACTATACGATACATTTATTAAACATAAGAATGAGTGTGAATTTGTCACAACCCGGCTTGTGGGAAGTGACAAAGAGCTCTTATAGGATCAGGGCACAAATAATCAATAATTTTGCTCATTATTTAACCATCTTACATATAAAACCTTATTTGTTCATCTGTGAATAACTCACCACAGGTTAATGAGAAGGGTGTGCTTTAAAGGATGCACATAACTCTGCACTGTTGGGTTGTATTGGAGAGAGTCTGTCTTAAATCATTTTCCACACACAGTCTGTGCCTGTATTTAGTTTTCATGCTAGTGCGGGCCGAGAATCCACTCTCACATAGGTACGTGGTTGCAAAGGGCATCAGTGTCTTAACAACGCGATTTGCCAAGGCAGGATACTCTGAGCGCAGCCCAATCCAGAAATCTGGCAGTGGCTTCTGATTTAAATACCATTTTCACAGAACCGCTTGTTGCAGTTTTTATGAGGCTCTCTTGTTCAGATATCGGTAAGTGGACTGGAGGCAGGGCAGGAAAGGGATAACGAATCCAGTTGTTTGTGTCATTCGTGTCGGGAAAGTACCTGCGTAATTGCTCACCCAACTCACTCAGCTGCTTCACTATATCACATTTAACATTGTCCGTAAGCTTGAGTTCATTTGCACACAAAAAATCATACAACGATGGAATGACCTGTGTGTTGTCCTTGTTAATGCAGACAGAGAAGAGCTCCAACTTCTTAATCATAGCCTCAATTTTGTCCCGCACATTGAATATAGTGGAGAGTCCCTGTAATCCTAGATTCAGATCATTTAGGCGAGAAAAAACATCACCCAGATAGGCCAGTCGTGTGAGAAACTCGTCATCATGCAACCTGTCAGACAAGTGAAACTTATGGTCAGTAGAAACTTTAAGCTTGTCTCTCAATTCCCCCAAAATGTGTCAATACTTTGCCCCTTGATAACCAGCGCACTTCTGTATGTTGTAAAAGCATTACATGGTCACTGCCCATATCATTGCATAGTGCAGAAAATACAAGAGAGTTCAGGGGCCTTGCTTTAACAAAGTTAACCATTTTCACTGTAGTGTCCAAAACGTCTTTCAAGCTGTCAGGCATTCCCTTGGCAGCAAGAGCCTCTTGGTGGATGCTGCAGTGTACCCAAGTGGCATCGGGAGCAAATGCTTGCACGCGCATTACTACTCCACTATGTCTCCCTGTCATGGCTTTTGCGCCATCAGTACAGACACCAACATGAGCAGCAGCTACGTTTGGCTACATTGTGGAATTCCCACGAGAGCGTAACGGTTAATGTGATTGGATGTTAATTATTTGACTAGGCTACCTGTATTTGACATTGTTGTTATTTTGCTGAACACTAGATGGTTTCATTTTATTTTTGCAGTGAAACGAGGCTACTCGGGTGAGAAAAAAACCTCACCCAAACGTATAGCCCAGATGGAAAATATAAATGGACTGTTTGAAAATGTGAATAACATTTTTATTTGGCGAACACATGACGGCATTGCGCGTACCCCAGTTTGGGAATACCTGGTCTACACCAAGGGATGGTCGGTGATAAATTCCAGTGGCAGTTTGTCTCCTGTGTGACTGTGTAGCCTACTATATATATATATATATAATGGCGTTAGGGTATTAAAGCATCCATATCTGATTTATCCAATTTAACTATGAAGGTGCTGTGTGATTTGTATATGAGTATATTAAGATTATTTCGAGAACACATGATCTTTTCAACGATAAACAACTGTAGGATTACCTGTGATGTACAGCCCACTGTACATGCTGTCCTTGAATGGCAGTTGGCTAACACTTCAAAAATGCTATTATTAGGTCTAGTGACTGTACACATTGTTATGGTAAACATGGGAAAGTTTGGTCTTGAACACCCTGACAAACACATATTCTGTGTGTACGTACTTTTGTTTGCTGTGTGTGTGGGTGTGTGTAACAGTCCCTATCAGAATATGATGCAGATACAAATTGGCATACTTATCAAGAGTGGAGTGAAGTAGCCTTACTAGTCTGAGGTAACCCCCATCCATGAGAGACTGCAGCAGCGTGGCTTGTATAGAAGCCCCTGGCTGTGCATTCCTCTCATCCGTCTCCATTTCCTTTATCTCCAAATGTCAGAGGCTATAAATATCCAGCTTCATACGTATCCCATCATGGCTGTTCTACAGAACCGCCCCACTAGAATAAGGGCAGTCTTATTTACATTTACATTTAAGTCATTTAGCAGACGCTCTTATCCAGAGCGACTTACAAAATGGTGCATTCACCTTATGATATCCAGTGGAACAACCACTTTACAATAGTGCATCTAAATCTTTTAAGGGGGGGGGGAGGGGGGGTTAGAAGGATTACTTTATCCTATCCTAGGTATTCCTTAAAGAGGTGGGGTTTCAGGTGTCTCCGGAAGGTGGTGATTGACTCCGCTGTCCTGGCGTCGTGAGGGAGCTTGTTCCACCATTGAGGTGCCAGAGCAGCGAACAGTTTTGACTGGGCTGAGCGGGAACTGTGCTTCCTCAGAGGTAGGGGGGCCAGCAGGCCAGTGGTGGATGAACGCAGTGCCCTTGTTTGGGTGTAGGGCCTGATCAGAGCCTGAAGGTATGGAGGTGCCGTTCCCTTCACAGCTCCGTAGGCAATCACCATGGTCTTGTAGCGGATGCGAGCTTTAACTGGAAGCCAGTGGAGAGAGCGGAGGAGCGGGGTGACGTGAGAGAACTTGGGAAGGTTGAACACCAGACGGGCTGCGGCGTTCTGGATGAGTTGTAGGGGTTTAATGGCACAGGCAGGGAGCCCAGCCAACAGCGAGTTGCAGTAATCCAGACGGGAGATGACAAGTGCCTGGATTAGGACCTGCGCCGCTTCCTGTGTGAGGCAGGGTCGTACTCTGTGAATGTTGTAGAGCATGAACCTACAGGATCGGGTCACCGCCTTGATGTTAGTGGAGAACGACAGGGTGTTGTCCAGGATCACGCCAAGGTTCTTAGCACTCTGGGAGGAGGACACAAGGGAGTTGTCAACCGTGATGGCGAGATCATGGAACGGGCAGTCCTTCCCCGGGAGGAAGAGCAGCTCCGTCTTGCCGAGGTTCAGCTTGAGCTGGTGATCCGTCATCCACACTGATATGTCTGACAGACATGCAGAGATGCGATTCACAGCCTGGTTATCAGAAGGGGGAAAGGAGAAGATTAATTGTGTGTCGTCTGCATAGCAATGCTAGGAGAGACCATGTGAGGATATGACAGAGCCAAGTGACTTGGTGTATAGCGAGAATAGGAGAGGGCCTAGAACAGAGCCCTGGGGGACACCAGTGGTGAGAGCGCATGGTGCGGAGACAGATTCTCGCCACGCCACCTGGTAGGAGCGACCTGTCAGGTAGGACACAATCCAAGCGTGGGCCGCGCCGGAGATGCCCAACTCGGAGAGGGTGGAGAGGAGGATCTGATGGTTCACAGTATCAAAGGCAGCAGATAGGTCTAGAAGGATGAGAGCAGAGGAGAGAGAGTTAGCTTTAGCAGTGCGGAGAGCCTCCGTGACACAGAGAAGAGCAGTCTCAGTTGAATGCCCAGTCTTGAAACCTGACTGATTAGGATCAAGAAGGTCATTCTGAGAGAGATAGCAGGAGAGCTGGCCAAGGACGGCACGTTCAAGAGTTTTGGAGAGAAAAGAAAGAAGGGATACTGGTCTGTAGTTGTTGACATCGGAGGGATCGAGTGTAGGTTTTTTCAGAAGGGGTGCAACTCTCGCTCTCTTGAAGACGGAAGGGACGTAGCCAGCGGTCAAGGATGAGTTGATGAGCGAGGTGAGGAAGGGGAGAAGGTCTCCGGAAATGGTCTGGAGAAGAGAGGAGGGGATAGGGTCAAGTGGGCAGGTTGTTGGGCGGCCGGCCGTCACAAGACGCGAGATTTCATCTGGAGAGAGAGGGGAGAAAGAGGTCAAAGCACAGGGTAGGGCAGTGTGAGCAGGACCAGCGGTGTCGTTTGACTTAGCAAACGAGGATCGGATATCGTCAACCTTCTTTTCAAAATGGTTGACGAAGTCATCCGCAGAGAGGGAGGAGGGGGGGGGGAGGGGAAGGAGGATTCAGGAGGGAGGAGAAGGTAGCAAAGAGCTTCCTAGGGTTAGAGGCAGATGCTTGGAATTTAGAGTGGTAGAAAGTGGCTTTAGCAGCAGAGACAGAAGAGGAGAATGTAGAGAGGAGTGAGTGAAAGGATGCCAGGTCCGCAGGGAGGCGAGTTTTCCTCCATTTCCGCTCGGCTGCCCGGAGCCTTGTTCTGTGAGCTCGTAGTGAGTCGTCGAGCCACGGAGCAGGAGGGGAGGACCGAGCCGGCCTGGAGGATAGGGGACAGAGAAAATCAAAGGATGCAGAAAGGGAGGAGAGGAGGGTTGAGGAGGCAGAATCAGGAGATAGGTTGGAGAAGGTTTGAGCAGAGGGAAGAGATGATAGGATGGAAGAGGAGAGAGTAGCGGGAGAGAGAGAGCGAAGGTTGGGACGGCGCAATACCATCCGAGTAGGGGCAGAGTGAGAAGTGTTGGATGAGAGCAAGAGGGAAAAGGATACAAGGTAGTGGTCGGAGATTTGGAGGGGAGTTGCAATGAGATTAGTGGAAGAACAGCATCTAGTAAAGATGAGGTCAAGCGTATTGCCTGCCTTGTGAGTAGGGGGGGAAGGTGAGAGGGTGAGGTCAAAAGAGGAGAGGAGTGGAAAGAAGGAGGCAGAGAGGAATGAGTCAAAGGTAGACGTGGGGAGGTTAAAGTCACCCAGAACTGTGAGAGGTGAGCCATCCTCAGGAAAGGAACTTATCAAGGCGTCAAGCTCATTGATGAACTCTCCAAGGGAACCTGGAGGGCGATAAATGATAAGGATGTTAAGCTTGAAAGGGCTGGTAACTGTGACAGCATGGAATTCAAATGAGGAGATAGACAGATGGGTCAGGGGAGAAAGAGAGAATGTCCACTTGGGAGAGATGAGGATTCCAGTGCCACCACCTCGCTGGCTCGATGCTCTAGGGGTATGCGAGAAAACGTGGGCAGACGAAGAGAGAGCAGTAGGAGTAGCAGTGTTATCTGTGGTAATCCATGTTTCCGTCAGCGCCAGGAAGTCTAGGGACTGGAGGGTAGCATAGGCTGAGATGAACTCAGCCTTGTTGGCTGCAGACCGGCAGTTCCAGAGGCTGCTGGAGACCTGGAACTCCACGTGGGTCGTGCGCGCTGGGACCACCAGGTTAGAGTGGCAGCGGCCACGCGGTGTGAAGCGTTTGTATGGCCTGTGCAGAGAGGAGAGAACAGGGATAGACAGACACATAGTTGACAAGCTACAGAAATGTTGTTTCTTGTATTATTGTCTCCTGTGTCTTTAGAGAACTGTTTCACTTTGATATCCTTTTTCTTCTGTCCTGATTTTCACTTTCTTTTCTTCTGTTAACTAGATATTCTTTGTTGTTCTTCGTTAGCTAGCTAGCTTCTTCCAAAAGAGTCCCTAGCAACTGCTTAGCAACTGGTAAACAATTCAGCTTGCTAAGATAACTACAATTTTATGAAAAATAGTTATTTTTCAAAAGCCTATCTTCTTTGTTTGTTGCTTGTTTTTTCTCCTATTCCGTCTTGCAGTTTTCTTTTGCTTTTTTCCGATGTACTTCACTCTAAAAACCATGTAAATTTCAATATTTGTAGGAGCTCATTTTTCAGCTGCTGCTGCTCAAATTGGAGTTCCGGAACTTATATTATCTTAATTATCTTAACTTATATTATCTTATTATATTAACTTATCTTATCATGGCTGTTCTACAGAACCGCCCCACTAGAATAAGGGCAGTCTTATCATGGCTGTTCTACAGAACCGCCCCACTAGAATAAGGGCAGTCTTATCATGGCTGTTCTACAGAACCGCCCCACTAGAATAAGGGCAGTCTTATCATGGCTGTTCTACAGAACCGCCCAACTAGAATAAGGGAAGTCTTATCATGGCTGTTCTACAGAACCGCCCCACTAGAATAAGGGCAGTCTTATCATGGCTGTTCTACAGAACCGCCCCACTAGAATAAGGGCAGTCTTATCATGGCTGTTCTACAGAACCGCCCCACTAGAATAAGGGCAGTCTTATCATGGCTGTTCTACAGAACCGCCCAACTAGAATAAGGGAAGTCTTATCATGGCTGTTCTACAAAACCGCCCCACTAGAATAAGGGCAGTCTTATCATGGCTGTGTCTACAGAACCGCCCCACTAGAATAAGGGCCAGTCTTATCATGGCTGTTCTACAGAACCGCCCCACTAGAATAAGGGCAGTCTTATCATGGCTGTTCTACAGAACCGCCCCACTAGAATAAGGGCAGTCTTATCATGGCTGTTCTACAGAACCGCCCCACTAGAATAAGGGCAGTCTTATCATGGCTGTTCTACAGAACCGCCCCACTAGAATAAGGGCAGTCTTATCATGGCTGTTCTACAGAACCGCCCCACTAGAATAAGGGCAGTATTATCATGGCTGTTCTACAGAACCGCCCCACTAGAATAAGGGCAGTCTTATCATGGCTGTTCTACAGAACCGCCCCACTAGAATAAGGGCAGTCTTATCATGGCTGTTCTACAGAACCGCCCCACTAGAATAAGGGCAGTCTTATCATGGCTGTTCTACAGAACCGCCCCACTAGAATAAGGGCAGTCTTATCATGGCTGTTCTACAGAACCGCCCCACTAGAATAAGGGCAGTCTTATCATGGCTGTTCTACTGAACCGCCCCACTAGAATAAGGGCAGTCTTATCATGGCTGTTCTACAGAACCGCCCCACTAGAATAAGGGCAGTCTTATCATGGCTGTTCTACAGAACCACCCCACTAGAATAAGGGGAGTCTCATGGCTGTTGGAATAAGGGGACTGGATTGTGCCTCAATACTCAATCCCTAATAGGAGATGAGGTGTTTTATTTTCCTGAAGAGTTGAAGTATCATCTACAGTTCCTAGATATTGTATGTCATTCACAATATATTCCTGGGGGGAAATGAGAATCAGAACATCTGGGTGGGCTTTGGGATTTTAGACCTGCTAATGAAGCACTTTTTGACTAATCAAATGCAGTTTTTATATTAGAAGCACAAATAAAATAGCGAGTCTTCTCGACTTAATGGACGACATGAGCTTCCTCAGGATCAACCTGTGATGTTTCATGTACTGGTCTGTAGTCTGTCAAATTGGCTAATGTGAGATTAGGTTGAATGTTCGGGACATGAGAGGGATAACAGAGTCTTTCTCTCAGATCCGTCTCTTGAGGAATGTATGTATGGGAGCGAGACAGCTCAATGTACTATGGCACGCTGCTCACATCCCTCCGGAATGAGTTCCCTAATTAAAGCGACAGCTTAAGAATGTCGATGTCGTCACTCAAGAGATCTCTTCCCCCGGGGGTGGAATTTCGATCGCTTGGCAATGGGCATGTATGTTTATGCATGAGGCAGTGTGTAATCGATAGTTTAATGAAGGTCATGGATAAGCAGGTCTGATCCTTTATGGTGTAAAGAAGGTTCGGATCAACGTTCGCGTGTTTGAAACCTGAAGACGTGGGTCTGCTCTCCAAGCTCAGGGGCTCCGCGCAGGAGACCCGGATAAAGCCATCGGCACACTGGGATTTTGTGTCAGAATTTCAGATGAATCAAACGTTCTTTCAATGGGAGTCATCCCGTGCCGGATCAATGAAACTGGATGATTGTCTAACAAAAAAACGCACAAACTTTCTGTCTTTTGGCTGATTAAACTCCTCCGAAAATATTTGACTCGTGTTGCACTTTTGACAGTTTCATCGTTGTTCATGAGTCTGTGTGGCTGTAGCCTTAGATCTCTGGTCGGTCACACTGTGATATAGCCTCTTCTGTTTTGAACTGTTCACACTAAGCAGAGCCATGCCGAGCTGTACTGTGCTGGCCTGGTTATGTACCCACCATAGTTGCTGGAAGTGAAACCTCGCTGGAAATAACAACAATGTGAAAAGAACATACGGTATCTGAGCCAGCACAGTGGACTGTCAGTTTGGGTCAGCACAACTACCGTAATTTCCGGACTATAAACCGCAACTTTTTTCCCACGCTTTGATCCTCGCGGCTTAAACAATGACGCGGCTAATATATGGATTTTTCCCCTTTTCAATTTTTTTTTCTCAAAAAAAACACATTCTGTGACGTGCTCAGTTTTTTGGCGGCATGAAGCTTTCATTAGACCAATGAAATTGCCGAACGGGTTAAGGTCAAACAACTTTTTTGTTTACTGTTTAGATTAAATCGAGCGCTCTCAAACTTCCCATCATTTTGATTACGGTAGTCATTTTGTCACCCTCATCATGGCAAAGACACAGAGAAATGCATATGATGCAGCTTTCAAGTTGAAGGCGATTGATCTGGCTGTTGGAAAAGGAAATAGAGCTGCTGCACGGGAGCTTGGTCTTAATGAGTCATAAGACGTTGGAAACAGCAGCGTGAGGAATTGACTCAGTGCAAAAAGACAACTAAAGCTTACTGCTAATTTTGTATTTTTTGTTACAAGCTGTGTTTCGTTAAAGCCTGTGTAAAGTTCATTTGTTTCAATGTACCGGTCTTATTTATGTTCAAAATAATATATATATTTTTTTAATTCAGTGGGTGCGGCTTATATTCAGGTGCGCTCAATAGTCCGGAAATTACGGTATACCTTGCGTGCGGTTGGGATATAGTAATGATTAAAATAATGTGGCTGGATCCTCATTGAGTGACATTGGAGTGTCGCAAAGTACACTGTCAGATAAGACTTTACAGGTCAATAGTCACGTCAAGAATGCTATGACTATGATAGTTCAGTTGTGTTTGTCTAATATTAATATCACCTTGCACTTTCTCCCCCCAATCGCATGTTTATGTGTTGGCTGGTATTCCACTGTACTCTGGTCCCAGATCTGTTTGTGCTGTCTCTCAACTTCTATCATCGTATGATTTGGCATGAATGACCACACAGATGTAGGATCTTCATTTTACCAATCTGTCGCAGGAGAACTTTCCTGCAAGGAAATGTAAAACTTGTGTATTTGAGGCTTAAAAAGACTACTGATGTTTCATCATTTCCTCTATGAAATGTCAGACTTGATTTTACATGATGAAAAATGTATCAGCCCCTACAAAAATGGCCATTAATTATAATTCACATTTCCTGTTGCTGCAGGATTATTTTCCTGCTGTAGCAGACTGGTTAAAATTAAGATCCTACAACATTAGGAGTTAGCTATACAGCACAAACAGACCTGGGACTCTCCAATGTCTCTAGCCACTTTAATAGTAAAACATTGGATGTAATAATTGTATCACTAGTCACTTTAAACAATGCCATTTATATAATGTTTACCCTACATTACTCATCTCATATGTATATACTGTACTCTACTATCTACTGCATCTTGCTGATGCTGCACGGCCATCACTCATCCATATATTATTATGTACATATTCGTATTCATTCCTTTACACTTGTGTGTACAAGGTAGTTGTTGTGGAATTGGTAGATTACTTGTTAGATATTACTGCATGGTCGGAACTAGAAGCACAAGCATTTCGCTACACTCGCATTAACATCTGATAACCATGTGTATGTGACAAATAAAATTTGATTTGACCAGACTAATTCCACAGTGAAAACCAAGTGTATAAAAATGTGTGTATTTTCAATTCTCAGTGGAGGAAGTATTGGTGGAAAAATGGAGGTGTTCTAATGTGTTTGGCAGTGACCTAAAAGGAGATCAGGTCAGGAGATCAGGTCATGTTCATTAGGCACCAAACGGAACAAAACAGACCGAAACAGGCAGGGGCTACCTGGACTTCACAAAGAAATGCACATTTTCATTTGGCATTGCAAAACATTTTATAAAATGTTCAGTTGCTTGCCCTACTGAACACGACCCAGGTGTTATTCACCATGTCAGTAGTTCCTAATGTTGGAGCTGGCTGAGGAAGAGCATGACCGTAGATGGCCAGCCAGACCGGATCAGACGGATGGTCTGTCTCAGTAAAAAAGATAAGCTCATAATCCAAGAGGTATGACAATGTCAAGAGATTTCGTCTGTTCGTCCTGAGAAGCAGAACGCTGGTGCAGCCAGTCAGGCAGTAGAGGAACAGAGGAGAATCTTTGAGTTCTAGGAGCAATGGTCAGAGACCCCAAGACACAACCAAGGTGTGGGATTAATTTAAACAGCAACCTCTGTCCTTAGAATAGCATCACATTAAACATAATGCATGTGGTCAATTTTCAGCACTGCTTTTCAAAGTGACGGTCTTAAACTCCTTATGTTGCTTAAAGGGGCATTACACAAAGTCAAAGTTTGTCAAAAGCCATGTCCCACGCCATCAGTTGTGTTGATCCAGTTTCCTGCCTCAACTGAAACAAATTCATTATATGGTGCTCATTTTTGTCATTCATTTTGGATTGATGTATACCCATGGATCGACCATTTCAGTGTTTCATACTCGTGCAATGATGAATTGTTGCCTCATTGATTGGAGTAATCCCTGACCAGGATCCTTGCCTGACCGTGAGTGTCTCATTGTTCCCGCCCATTAATAGTCTGTTCAGATTTGGGGTTCAAAGGTCATGTTTTTTAGTCTTTTCAACTCTATTTACTGAAGTACCTAATCTATATGCGTCCTCCAGGCCTTAAAGGCAAGCTCTGGAACACTGGCCACTAGTAAGTCTTTTTTTTAAACCTCCCGGTCTGCGCTGGATGTGTCTGTGTAGTTCATACATGCATAATATATTAGCAGAATTACTGTCTTAACTCAATTAGCTGCGAAACCCCTAGTTTGAAAGTGACTGTTTGCTGAAAGCTGTGGCACTATTTACCCTACATTTTCCCCCATGTGGGCCAGCCTCCTAGCAATTCAAGTTCCAGCCAATGAGCTTTAGCCCATTTGCCATTTGAGTGACAGCTAGCAAGATGTACACATAGCAAAGCATAAGAGAGCGCAATGATGTGGTGCACATATCTGTACATATGTGACTTAGTACGCAATTTTCGGGAACCACTTTTGGCTCGTGAGTGCTACTTTCAGAACTACTAGCTGAAAACTGCAAAAAGTACCAGAATCTCTTTTTAAACCAGTGTTCACCAAATAGTGGGTCACAGCTAAGTCCCTGTGGTCATGGGGGACTGGCTAGAAACACTGTCTTTTGTTCACTTGGTGGATCATTCAAAAGCTGCAGATGACTCTGACGTATTCAGTTAATTTCATGGTGCTCTTTTGTAAAAAAAACAACTTAAAAAGCTGATGCAAAATTAACTGAATATATCATTGTTGCAGTCATAGGGTGTAGCTGTAATTTTTGTTTTCTTTACCCAGTTTTATTGTTATGTTTACCCAGAAAAGCACCCCGTTCCAATAGAAACCTTTTGGTAGCTCCGGCACAGCTGCATACATTCAAGAGTATAGTTGGGTCATAGCACAAAATAGTTTAGGCCAGTATTCAATTTAATTGCGCTTGTAGGCAACGCGGCAATGTTAACGTGTTGGCGGAGATCAAATTAATGGTAAACACAGCAGATATCAGCTCAATTGGAAATTCCCTTTAAATGTCAAGTGTCATATAGGGAGGTTTCAGATTTAATCCCGGCCTTAGGAACCACCAGGCCTGACCAGTGTTTTACAGAAACCCGTTAGTTTAGGAACCCATGCCCTGCGCATTTTAGTTCTAGACCAGCAATAACACATCTGATTCAACTAGGGAATCTAATCACTAGGCCCTTGCCTTGATTAGTTGAATCAGGTGTGTTCGTTCTGGGCTGGAACAAAAATGTCCAGTCCTGGGGTCCCTGAAGATGTGTTGTTCAACTACACTGAACAGAAATATAAACGCAACATGTAAAGTGTTGGTCCCATGTTTCATGCACTGAAAAAAACATTCCCAGAAATGTTCCATACGCACAAAAAGCTTTTTTTCTCTTAAAATGTTTGCTGATTGAACAGAATGATCATTACACAGGTGCACGCTGTGCTGGGGAGGCCACTTTAACCTCCCTGGGCGAGGTGGGACGCTTGTGTTCCACCTAGTCAACAGCCAGTGGAATCGCGTGGCGCGAAATACAAATACCTCAAAAATGCTATAACTTCAATTTCTCAAACATATGACTATTTTACACCATTTTAAAGACAAGACTCTCGTTAATCTAACCACATTGTCCGATTTCAAAAAGGCTTTACAGCGAAAGCAAAACATTAGATTATGTCAGGAGAGTACCCTGCCAAAAATAATCACACAGCCATTTTCAAAGCAAGCATATATGTCACAAAAACCAAAACCACAGCTAAATGCAGCACTAACCTTTGATCTTCATCAGATGACACTCCTAGGACATTATGTTATACAATACATGCATGTTTTGTTCAATCAAGTTCATATTTATATCAAAAACCAGCTGTTCTTCGTCAGAATGCACTCCCAGGACTTCTACTTCAACAACAAATGTTGCTTTGGTTCCAAATAATCCATAGTTATATCCAAATACCTCCGTTTTGTTCGTGCGTTCAGGTCACTATCCGAAGGGTGACGCGCGAGCGCATTTCGTGACAAAAAAATTCTAAATATTCCATTACTGTACTTCGAAGCATGTCAAACGCTGTTTAAAATACATTTTTATGCTATTTTTCTCAAAAAATAGCGATAATATTCCAACCGGGCGACTTGTATTCATTCAAAGGCTGAAAGAAAAAAGAATTCTTGAGAATTCTCATGAACGCGCATCTCCAGTGTCACTGTCCCCAGGCTGACCACTCACAAATTCTCCTGCTGTTCTTCGCCCAGAGACAGCAGACACCCCATTACACTTTCTGGCGCCTTCTGAGAGCCAATGGAAGCCTTAGAAAATGTCACATTACAGCAGAGATGCTGTATTTTTGATAGAGATGCAACTGAAGGACAACAAATTGTCAGATAGGGCACTTCCTGTATGGAATCTTCTCAGGTTTTGGCCTGCCATATGAGTTCTGTTATACTCACAGACACCATTCAAACAGTTTTAGCAACTTTAGAGTGTTTTCTATCCAAATCTACTAATTATATGCATATTCTCGTTTCTGGGCAAGAGTAGTAACCAGTTTAAATTGGGTACGTTTTTTTTATCCGGCCGTGCAAATACTGCCCCCTAGCCCCAACAGGTCACTTTAAAATGTTCAGTTTTGTCTCGCAACACAATGCCACAGATGTTTTGAGGGAGTGTGCAATTGGCACGCTGACTGCAGGAATGTCCACCAGAGCTGTTGCCAGAGAATTGAATGTTAATTTCTCTACCATAAGCTGCCTCCAACATATATTTTTTGATAATTTGGCAGTACGTCCAACCGGCTTCACAATTGCAGACCACGTGTAACCACGGTGCTGAGGAGTATTTCTGTCTGTAAAAATTCTCTTGTGGGGAAAAAACTCATTCTGATTGGCTGGGTCTGGCTCCCCATTGGGCGGGCCTATCCCCTGCGAAGTTGTATGAAATCCATAGATTAGGGCCTAATGAATTTATTTAAATTGACTGATTTCCTTATATGAACTATAACTCAGTAAAATCTTTGAAATTGTTGCATGTTAGGTTTTATATTTTTGTTAAGTATTGATTCCGCTGCCGGACAATTTATTTTCTTCAGCAGATGGTCGGGGGGCCAGAACATACAGTAATTGCAAATAATTTGCCAAACAGATATAATATTTTGACGAAAACATAATTTCAAACCTTGCTTACATTTGTATACGATCACGTGTCTTTATATTATGCGTGGGAATACTTTCTAAATTAAATTCACTTGGAGTTGATATCCTGGTGTTTTTAGTCTTTCAAATCAAACTTTATTTGTCACATGCGCCAAATACAACAAGTGTAGACCTTACTGTGAAATGCTTACTTACAAGCCCTTAACCAACAGTGCAGTTCAAGAAGAGTTAAGAAAATATTACCAAATAAACTAAAGTAAAAAAGAATACAAAGTAACACAATAACGAGGCTATGTACTGGTACCAAGTCAGTGTGCAGGGGTACAGGTAAGTAAATTGTACATGTAGGTAGGGGTGAAGGGACTATGCATAGATAACAAACAGCGAGTAGCAGCAGTGTACAAAACAAATGGGGGGGGGGGGGTCAATGTAAATAGTCCAGTGGCCATTTGATTAATTGTTCAGTAGTCTTATAGCTTGGGGGTAGAAGCTGTTAATAAGGAGCCTTTTGGTCCTAGACTTGCCGCTCTGTTTCCGCTTGCCGTGCGGTAGCAGAGAAAACAGTCTGACTTTGGTGACTGGAGTCTCTCACAATTTCATGTCCAACAATGTAAATAAAAATATATTTTTAGTGTGAATCCATCTTACACAAAGTTGGGACCACTGGGAGCCAGAGGCAGGTGGCCCCCATAGCAGCCATGTCGTCTCTGTCCCTGTGACATGGTGCACACTGCGTTAGAGGGCCAAAGGGCACATTCTAACCTGCAATACACTCTAGTAATCAGTGCACAGTTATGGCAGTAATCTCACTTCAAGATAACAGCATAAAAATGACCAGAGAGCGAGAGCTGTGTTTTCTGGAGTGAATTAAAACAAGGCTGTGTGAGGTCAACCATATTACAGCTGAACCAAAATATGGGGAGAAATGTAGGGTGGTGGGTGGGGATGCCGGGTTTTTGGTCCTTTTTTAATGAGGGTTCTGAACTCTCTTCTCTCTTTGTACTCGTGCCAGACAGGTGGGTGGAACAGTTTCAGCCTATGTGTGAGATTAGCAAATGTAATTAAATAATGGCAATGGTGGCCTGGCTGGACTAGTGGCACTGCCACAGCCTCGGCATACAGATCTACGGTGTCAGGATGGGTTGGATTCCGGCCTACTGACCTTTCACACAACCTTTTTTCTATCTTTCCCTACTGTCATCCTCCCTCTCTCTCTTCAGTAAAATACCTTTAAAAATATATACATATATAAGAAAGAACAGTAATGTTGTGACGACGGGTTACATCCATTATATGTAGATGCTTGGTGAAAAGGTCTGCTTAAATAAACCCAAATGCCTGCACACTAACACTACAGATGCAGTGATGCACTGCTTCCACATCACCTCCAGTATTCATGGGTCGCTAACATCATAAAGTACTACGGTCCTATAGCAAATAAATAACCTTGGTTAAAAACAACATTTATAGGCCATTTAGTGTATTAAACTGAATAATGCAATATATATATTTCATGAAAAGAGACACATAGAAGATGCCGCCTGAATAGTTGGATACTTGACTATGGTTTCATATGAGTCACAGGTTTAATGGAGATAGTGTGGAATACCCATCACCATGAAGGCACCACCAACTGCTTTCTCACACTATCTTTGGCACTGACTTGTGTGTGTGTGTGTGTGTGTGTACACCCATGTGGATGGGTAATGGGTATGTTTTCCCAATGCCATAGAAAGGCTAATTCAGTCAAAATAAACAACTTGTCTCGTAATGATTAAAGCCATTTCCCCCTGCCTGCCCCTGAGCCCTGCTCTAATGTGCTACCATTGGCTTAATGAGACGCAGGAGGAGCTGTTGTTGACCTCCAGCAGGGCCTCTGTGATTAGGGGGCCAACAGTGGCCAGACAGGCTCCCTGCGACCTGGGGAAAATGGAGTAGGCATAAAAGGTCCAGCATGTAGTTTTGGGTACGGCTCAGTATATTCTGAATGATTTGCGGTACATTCGATCTTGTATCCGGCCTACTGCTACACTTCCCCTCCGTAAGTTTGGTTTTTGCTTCTTTTTCCTCTATCCCCAGCCCAGCTACCCCCAGTCTCTCCTAGACCCAGTCTCTCCTAACCCAGCTACCCCCAGTCTCTCCTAACCCAGCTATCCCCAGCCCAGCTACCCCCAGTCTCTCCTAGACCCAGTCTCTCCTAACCCAGCTACCCCCAGCCCAGCTACCCCCAGTCTCTCCTAGACCCAGTCTCTCCTAGACCCAGTCTCTCCTAGAACCAGTCTCTCCTAGCCCCAGCCCAGCTAACCCCAGTCTCTCCTAGCCCCAGCCCAGCTAACCCCAGTCTCTCCTTCCCCTAGTCCCAACTACCCCCAGTGTCCCCTAACCCAGCTATCCCCAGCCTCACCTAGCCCTAACCTAGTTTTCCCTTAGCCCTGGTCTAGTTTTCCCCCAACCTTCACCAGCCCTGACTCCCCAAGTCTTCCCCCGGTCTATCCTAGCCACAGCCCAGCATCCTGCAACCTCCCTAAGTCTCAACCCAGATTCCCCCACCTTTCCCCAGCCTTCCATTGCACCAACTCAGTGTCTCCCAGCCCAGATTCCCCCAAATTCCATCCCATGTTCCCTCAGCCTTCCTTAGCTCCAGGCCAGCACCAGCTTCCCCAGGCTGCACTAGCTCTAGGCCAGCACCAGCAACACCAGGCTGCACTAGCTCCAGCCCAGTGCCAGACTTCCCCAGGCTTCCTAGCTCCAGCCCAGTGCCAGATTCCCCCAGACTTCTCTAGCTCCAGCCAAGTGCCAGACTTCCCCCAGACTTCTCTAGCTCCAGCCAAGTGCCAGACTTCCCCTGGACGTCCCTAGCTCCAGCCAAGTGCCAGACTTCCCCTGGACGTCCCTAGCTCCAGCCAAGTGCCAGACTTCCCCTGGACGTCCCTAGCTCCAGCCAAGTGCCAGACTTCCCCTGGACGTCCCTAGCTCCAGCCAAGTGCCAGACTTCCCCTGGACGTCCCTAGCTCCAGCCCAGCACCAGACTCCCAAAGATTCTCCAGAATTCCCTAGCTCCAGCCCAGCACCAGACTCCCAAAGATTCTCCAGAATTCCCTAGCTCCAGCCCAGCACCAGACTCCCAAAGATTCTCCAGAATTCCCTAGCTCCAACCCAGCGCCAGCTTTCCCCAGATTACCCTAGCTCCAGCCCAGTGCGAGATTTCCCAGATTCCCCAGACTTCCCTAGCTTTAGCTCAGTGCCAGATTTCCCAGGCTTCCATAGCTCCAGCCCAGCGCCAGCTTCCCCCAGACTTCCCTAGTAGAAGGGCTGCTCAGTGGAATGTGAGGGAGATGTGTATCGTTTAATTGGACAGGGCGACTACTGACCGGGAACTCTGCCAAACAGAGCTTTTGGCCTAGATGTGTGTTTACAAACTTGTTACAGATAAGAAAGAGGGAGCGGGAGAAGACGGGGAGAATAAACGGAAAGGGAAAGGTGTGTGTGTGTGTGTGTGTGTGTGTGTGTGAGTGAGTGAGAGCGTGTGTGTGTGTGTGTGTGTGTGTGTGGTGTGTGTGTGTGTGTGTGTGTGTGTGTGTGTGTGTGTGTGTGTGTGTGTGTGTGTGTGTGTGTGTGTGTGTGTGTGTGTGTGTGTGTGTGTGTGTGTGTGTGTGTGTGTGTGTGGCTCAGTTGGTAGAGCATGGCACTTGCAATGCCAGGATTGTGGGTTTGATTCCCGCTGTGTTTTTTCCACCCATACAAAATGTATCAATGCAGTACGTTTAGTTGCTTTTGATAAAAGTGTGTGCTAAATGGCATATCATTACATGGGAAGAACCAAATACACTGAAGGGAGACCTAGGAAAAAACATGGTTCCTAGTCCGGTGCATTGGCATTGCCAGAAATTCATTGGTGGGTGGGCTGCAGAAATGTAGGTGGATTATGAGCTGTCTTGTTTGCCAAATAAACAAATTAGGCACTGGTATGATGCATATACTGTAGCCATAAAAGCACAGTGACATACAGTGCATACGGAAAGTATTCAGACTCCTTTACTTTTTCCACATTTTGTTACCTTACAGCCTTATTCTAAAATGGAGAAAATTATTATTTTTCCTCATCAATCTACACACAACACCCCATAAACAGGTTTTTAGATATGTTCTCAAATGTATATCAAAAAAGCCTTATTTACCTAAGTATCCAGACCCTTTGCTATGAGACTCGAAATTGAGCTCAGGTGCATCCTGTTTCCATTGATCATCTTTGAGTTGTTTCTTCAACTTGATTGGAGTCCACCTGTGGTAAATTGGACATGATTTGGAAAGATTCACACCTGTCTATATAAGATCCCACATTTGACAGTGCATGTCAGAGCAAAAACCAAGCCATAAGGTTGAAGGAATTGTCCCTAGAGCTCCTAGACAGGATTGTGTCGAGGCACAGATCTGGGGAAGGGTACCAAAAAATGTCTGCTGCATTGAAGGTCCCCAACAACACAATGGCCTTCATCATTCTTAAATGGAAGAAGTTTGGAACCACCAAGACTCTTCCTAGAGCTGACCGCCCGGCCAAACTGAACAATCATGGTAGAAGGGCCTTGGTCAGGGAGGTGACTAAGAACCCGATGGTCACTCTGACAGAGCTCCAGAGTTCCTCTGTGGAGATGGGAGAACTTTCCAGAAGAACAACCATCTCTGCAGCACTGAACCAAATCAGACCTTTTATGGTAGAGTGGCCAGACGGAAGCCACTCCTCAGTAAAAGGCACATGACAGTCTGCTTGGAGTTTGGCAAAAGTCACCTAAAAACTCTCAGACCATGAGAAACAAAATTCTCCGTTCTGATGAAACCAAGATTGAACTCTTTGGCCTGATTGCCAAGCGTCACGTCTGGCGGAAACCTGGCACCATCCCTACGGTGAAACATGGTGGTGGCAGCATCATGTTGTGGCGAGGTTTTTCAGCGGCAGGGACTGGGAGATTTGTCAGGATCAAGGGAAAGATGAATGGAACAAAGTACAGAGAGATCCTTGATGAAAACCTTCTCCAGAGCGCTCAGGACCTCAGACTGGGGCGAAGATTCAGCTTCCAACAGGACATTGACCCTAAGCACACAGCCAAGACAACGCAGGAATGACTTCAGGACAAGTCTCTGAATGCTCTTGAGTGGTCCAGCCAGTGCCCGGACTTGAACCCGATCGAACATTTCTGGAGAGACCTAAAAATTGCTGTGCAACGACGCTCTCCATTCAACCTGACAGAGCTTGAGAGGATCTGCAGAGAAGAATGGGAATGTCATATCCAAGAAGACTCGAGTCTGTAATAACTGCCAAAGGTGCTTCAAGAAAGTACTGAGTAAAGGGTCTGAATATTTATGTAAATGTGATATTTCAGTTTAAATGTATTTATTTTTATTAGCAAAACTTGAAGAAAAAAAAAATGTAACAAAATGTGGAAAAAGTTAAAGGGTCTGAATACTTTCCGAATGCGCTGTATGCCTCAATGCAGTCATATTCGTGGTTTATTGGGGGTGTGGCTTTCAGTTAGTTATTTTTGTCAACTGTTCCTGTGAGAGTGAATGTCATCCCAAGTCATGAGTTCTGTTATACTTCATGAAATCTGAGTAACCCAGTGCACTGCTTGCTGTCAATTCTATCTGATGGTGTTTGTATGTTTAGATAAAAAGACAGACAAATAATGTCCTGTTTGGAACACTGGAAATTAAAGGGCATAATTTTGTTTTTTAAATGAATAAATACAAATATTTATTTTTTGCTCAATCTGAGTGTGTGGGCCTGGCTTTATTGGCCTGGCTCCCCGGTAGTTGGGTGGGCCCCGTGCCTATACCCCTGGACCGGTTTATATGAGGCTTGAGTGGAGATTGACAGAAAAGGGAAGAAGGGGTGGGTAGAAGTGGAGGAGAGAAAGTGAGATGTGGAGGAGAGTGAGAAGTGGAGAAGAGGGGAGAGAGTGTGAGAAAAGGAGCGAAAGAAGGAGAGAAGGAGTGAGTGAACTGGAGGAGCTTGATTTGCTGATGGAGATCTAACATCAACATACCCTAGTGGTCTCTAATCCTGAGACTTGGACAAATGGTATGAGTGTCGCCTCAAATGGAACCCTATTCTATTTATAGGGCCCATAGTGCACCATTTCTTACCAGAGCCATATGCAGGGAATAAAGTACCATTAGAGATGTACTCATGTGCTGTTTCTCAAATGACAAATCAGACCCACTTGACTTGTGCAACTCTCCTTACAGATGGACTAACAGTAGTTAGTTAGCACTAAACAAATCACTACCAGGAAGCCTTTATAGAGGGGGGTTTCCAAGGATTTCTGAGACATTTCTGAGAAAACACACTGAAGCCTTTGATGAGTCAGAGTGACTGTGTGTGTCAGCCAGGGAGAGGATGAAGTACAGATATCCTGTGTGTGTCAGCCAGGGAGAGGATGAAGTACAGATATCCTGTGTGTGTCAGCCAGGGAGAGGATGAGTACAGATATCCTGTGTGTGTCAGCCAGGGAGAGGATGAAGTACAGATATCCTGTTTGTGTGCGCATGACCGGTGTGCATGTGGGTGTAACTAGTGTAACTAGTCAAATTAAGTGTGTGTGTGGTCTCGGGTTATCGTCGGAGCATCCTTGAGAGTATCTCCACACATATCCAGATGAAGCACGGCAGTCATTCAAATAAATAAACATCACTAAAGAACGAAGGGAACTGTACAGCAGAGGAGGCTGGTGGGAGGAGCTTTAGGAGGACGGGCTCATTGTAATGGCTGGAATAGAGTGGTACCAAACACATGTTTACAATGTGTTTGTCTCCATTCTATTGATTATAGGAGGAACGTTTTGACAGACGTGGTCCATGTTTACAATGTGTTTGGCTTCATTCAAACGTTTTGACAGACATGGTCCATGTTTACAATGTGTTTGTCTCCATTCTATTGATTATAGGAGGAACGTTTTGACAGACATGGTCCATGTTTACAATGTGTTTGGCTTCATTTGAACGTTTTGACAGACATGGTCCATGTTTACAATGTGTTTGTCTCCATTCTATTGATTATAGGAGGAACGTTTTGACAGACATGGTCCATGTTTACAATGTGTTTGGCTTCATTCTATTGATTATAGGAGGAACGTTTTGACAGACGTGGTCCTTTATCAGCAGTATCATGTGTTTAATAAGTAGTCATAGGCTGAATAGTATACCGACCATAAAACATAGGCAATGTCTTGCCCTGTACTGCTTCCATCTCTGCCACTGCGGACAGGTCTTCATTGTAAATACGAATTTGTTCTTAATTGACCTACATGTATAAATTAAGGCTAAATAAGGTAGGTAGCTGGCACACACACACACACACAAGTTGTTTATTTTGACTGAATTAGCGTTTCTAGGGCATTGGGAAAACACACCCATTACACATCCGCATGGGTACACACGCACAAATACACTCAGGTCTTACATTTGAGAATAGTTGTGTTTTACAGTCAGGGGTGGTGGGAGGTAGCTGAACCCTGGTGGTGCTGTGGGAGAGAGAGTTAATAATGATGATGATGGTGGGAGGTGGCTGAACCCTGGTGGTGCTGTGGGAGAGAGAGTTAATGATGATGATGGTGGGAGGTGGCTGAACCCTGGTGGTGCTGTCGGAGAGAGAGTTAATGATGATGATGGTGGGAGGTGGCTGAACCCTGGTGGTGCTGTGGGAGAGAGAGTTAATGATGATGATGGTGGGAGGTGGCTGAACCCTGGTGGTGCTGTGGGAGAGAGAGTTAATAATGATGATGATGGTGGGAGGTGGCTGAACCCTGGTGGTGCTGTGGGAGAGAGAGTTAATGATGATGATGGTGGGAGGTGGCTGAACCCTGGTGGTGCTGTGGGAGAGAGAGTTAATGATGATGATGGTGGGAGGTGGCTGAACCCTGGTGGTGCTGTGGGAGAGAGAGTTAATGATGATGATGGTGGGAGGTGGCTGAACCCTGGTGGTGCTGTGGGAGAGAGAGTTAATGATGATGATGGTGGGAGGTGGCTGAACCCTGGTGGTGCTGTGGGAGAGAGTTAATGATGATGATGTGTGGGTGTATTCTTGACGTTGGCTCCTGCCCTGCCCCTAGGGGCCCCAGTGGCATGGCAGCTTGTTTGTTGTTATTATCAGTGACCCCTAGAGCCGGGGCTCCTGTGTTAAGTGAGGCCTGAATTGTTCATCTCTCTGTAGGAGATGGCTTTGTTATGGAAGGTTTGGGAATCACTTCCTTTTAGGTGGTTGTAGAATTTAATGGCTCTTTTCTGGATTTTTATAATTAGCGGGTATCGGCCTAATTCTGCTCTGCATGCATTATTTGGTGTTTTACGTTGTACACGGAGGATATTTTTGCATAATTCTGCATGCAGAGTCTCAATTTGGTGTTTGTCCCATTTTGTGAATTATTGGTTGGTGAGCGGACCCCAGACCTCACAACCATAAAGGGCAATGGGTTCTATAACTGATATTTTAAGTATTTTTAGCCAGATCCTAATTGGTATGTCAAATTGTATGTTCCTTTTGATGGCCATGTCTCTCAGATCGTTCAGAGCTTTGTGGAAGTTACCTGTGGTGCTGATGTTTAGGCCAAGGTATGTATAGTTTGTGTTCTAGGGCAACAGTGTCTAGATGGAATTTGTATTTGTGGTCCTGGCGACTGGACCTTTTTAGGAACACCATTATTTTGGTCTTACAGAGATTTACTGTCAGGGCCCTGGTCTGTCAGAATCTGTGCAGAAGATCTAGGTGCTGCTGTAGGCCCTTCTTGGTTTGTGACAGAAGCACCAGATCATCAGCAAACAGACATTTGACTTCAGATTCTAGTAGGGTGAGGCCGGGTGCTGCTGACTTTTATTCTAGTGCCCTCGCCAATTCGTTGATATATATGTTGAAGAGGGTGGGGCTTAAGCTGCATCCCTGTCTCACCCCACAGCCCTGTGGGAAGAAATGTGTGTTTTTTGCCTATTTTAACCGTACACTTGTTGTTTGTGTACATGGATTTTATAATGTTGTCTGTTTTCCCCCAACACCACTTTCCATCAATTTGTATAGCAGACCCTCATGCCAAATTGAGTCGAAGGCTTTTTTGAAATCAACAAAGCATGAGAAGACTTTGCCTTTGTTTTGGTTTGTTTGTTTGTCAATTAGGGTGTGCAGCGTGAATACGTTGTCTGACGTTTGATAATTTGGTAAAAAGCCAATTTGACATTTGCTCAGTACATTGTTTTCACTGAGGAAATGTATGAGTCTGCTGTTAATGATAATGCAGAGGCTTTTCCCAAGGTTGCTGTTGACGCATGTCCCACGGTAGTTATTGGGGTCAAATTTGTCTCCACTTTTGTGGATTGGGGTTATCAGTCCTTGGTTCCGAATATTGGGGAAGATTCCAGAGCTAAAGATGATGTTAACAATTTAAGTATAGCCAATTTAAATTTGTTGTCTGTATATTTTATCATTGTCAAGGTGTGCGCTACTGGAGAAGTCGGGTGCAGGAGAGCAGAGAGTTGTGAACAGGCGCACACTTTATTTCGGTAGAGGCAATAAACAGACAGACGCCACTGCGTCAACCTCCAGCCAAAGGTACAAGTCACAAAAATGATCAAATGTTATACAATAAACATCCTTCGTGGAAAAACATCGGAACAACGGGGAAAAACCCAGCCTGGCGCGTACACACGAAACACGTAACAAAAAACAATTTCACACATAAATACATGCAGTGTGATTGGGAATGTAAACCAGGTGTGCAGGGAACAAACAAAATCAAATCAAATCAAATTTATTTATATAGCCCTTCGTACATCAGCTGATATCTCAAAGTGCTGTACAGAAACCCAGCCTAAAACCGCAAACAGCAAGCAATGCATGTGAAAGAAGCACGGTGGCTAGGAAAAACTCCCTAGGAAAAACTCCCATGAAAAGCCAAAAACCTAGGAAGAAACCTAAAGAGGAACCAGGCTATGAGGGGTGGCCAGTCCTCTTCTGGCTGTGCAGGGTGGATATTATAACAGAACATGGTCAAGATGTTAAAATGTTCATAAATGACCAGCATGGTCAAATAATAATAATCATAGTAGTTGTCGAGGGTGCAACAAGCACGTCCGGTGAACAGGTCAGGGTTCCATAGCCGCAGGCAGAACAGTTGAGACTGGAGCAGCAGCACGGCCAGGTGGACTGGGGACAGCAAGGAGTCATCATACCAGGTAGTCCTGAGGCATGGTCCTAGGGCTCAGGTCCTCCGAGAGAAAGACAGAAAGAGAGAATTAGAGAGAGCATATTTAAATTCACACAGGACACCGGATAAGACAAGAGAAATACTCCAGATGTAACAGACTGACCCTAGCCCCCCGACACATAAACTACTGCAGCATAAATACTGGAGGCTGAGACAGGAGGGATCAGAAGACACTGTGGCCCCATCCGATGGAACAATGAAAAATGGAGCGGCGATGGCTAGAAAGCCGGTGACGTTGACTGCCGAACGCTGTCCGAACAAGGAGAGGAGCCGACTTCGGCGGAAGTCGTGACAATCATTTCATTAAGGATACCATCAACACCACATGCCTTTTTGGGTTGGAGGGTTTTTATTTTGTCCTGTAGCTCATTCAAGGTAATTGGAGAATCCAGTGGGTTCTGGTAGTCTTTACTGTTGATTCTAAGATTTGTATTTGATCATGTATATGTTTTTGCTCTTTGTTATAGAGCCAAAAAGAATGGAGAAGTGGTTTACCCATTCATCTCCATTTGGATAGATAATTCTTCGTGTTGTTGTTTAGTGTTTTCTAATTTTCCCAGAAGTGGTTAGAGTCTATGGATTCTTCAATTACATTGAGCTGATTTCTGACGTGCTGTTCCTTCTTTTTCCGTAGTGTATTTCTGTATTGTTTTAGTGATTCACCATAGTGAAGGCGTAGACTCAGGTTTTCCGGGTCTCTATGTTTTTGGTTGGACAGGTCTCTCTCTGTCCCACTTTCTATCTGTTTGTGTCTGTCTTTTTCTCTCTCTTTTGCTTGCTATTTCCTTCTGGCCTGTCATGTCTGCCAACAAGATGGATATCTCCACTACAAATGTACCACTCTACATCTCCAAGGGTGCACTTGGGCTAGTGCCATTCACATATGCACAGCATCAGGAATCTTGCTTAGATATTACAACATATAGCTTGAATTTAATAATTTACCTGATTTCTTTGTCCTTCTGTCTCTGTATCTCTGCCTTTCTCTCTCCGTCTCTGTCTTGAACTCGGTGAGGATGTCTCTTTCTGTCTCTGTCTTTGTCTCTTGTCTCTGTTTTTTAACTTCTGTAAGTGAGAATTTGTCAAAGACCATCAAAAATCTCTCTTCTCTCTCCCTCCTCCCCACTCTCTCTTTCTTTCACTTTCCCTCTCTCTCACCTCCCTCTCTCTCACCTCCCTCTCTCTCGCTGTCCCCCCTCATTTTTCTCTCTCTCTCTCTCTCTGATTTAATCGGGGTTGTTTATCGATGTGATGGTGTGATTGGTATGGAGAAAAGCTGGGTGCATAACTGACAGAGGTTGTTTATTGTCTGTCTGTCTCCAGGAGGTTGTCTCTCTGCCAGGCTCTGACCTTCATCTGCCTGCTGGTCTCTGCCATCTGCCTGTCCTCCCAGCCCAGCGTAAGTTAGTTCTGTCTTCTTCACTCCCTTCTCCAGCACACCTCATTAACACTGATAGACATGTCCACAGCGCCTACTGAGGGCTGGGTTTCACATCGCTAAAGAAGTTTCTTATTTCTCTCCACAGCCCTGCTGCACAGCCGCGAGAGAGTAACAATTATCCAGTATATGTGTGAACGAACAGAATTTGTCAAATTAAGCACTTAACTGTTCTGCGAGCGTGTGATTTCATGTTGTCAAGATAACACTACTAAATAATGAATATTAACACTTTCGCTAGGAAAGCTTTTGGAAACATTAAACAAGAATGTTTTGATTCACCTCAACACCTACTGACTGGATGCCCACGGTTTTGAGTCAGTTCATGAAAGTCCCCACAATGCTACATTAATGGGACATTTCCAATCATCCCCCTGAAATGGCTGACGTGAAATTAAATTGAACCCATCCTGGCTGGACGCTTTATAAACTCATAGGCCCCATTCAGTAGCCTGCTCCCAGATCTGTTTGTGCGGTCTTGCCAACTCCTATTGGCTTGACAATGACCATAGGAGTTGGCAAGACAGCAGAAACAGGTCTGAGAACAGGGCCTGTTAGGAGAACAGTCCTAAATGACTAAAATGTAAAATTAGTCAGATGCTCTAATCTGTGCGAAGAAAGTTTGCGTACCAAATGGCACCCTATTCCCTATATAGTGCACTACTAACCCTAATCCTCTGGGCCCTGGTCAAAAGTAGTGGCCTATATAAGGAATAGGGTGCCTGTTCTCCAGTGTTTCCCTGAGGAAAATCCAGGTCATTTAGATAATATAGAAATCAAAGTGCTCCAACTAGTATCAGATGTGATGAGGGGTCCTGCTGGCACGGCTACTGAGGTTCTGAGGTTCTGGAAGAAAGGAGCTGATTGGAATGTTTGTGTAGCGTTTAGCCTGCTAATGAAGGCGGGGACGGCGGCATGTTCCTATAGGGCTGGTAGTTGCTCTCCATCTCTCTCCCATCTGGGCACGCTCTAATTGCTGCGTTGCCCCTCGCTTCTCCTTCAAGCGGAGCGGCCATCTTTCATCACTGTTTGTCTGGTTGCCAGGGAGAGCCTGAGGGTAAGGAGGCTTTCCTGACACACGTACACACACACCCCTCACACTCCCCCACACACCTCCTCCTGACATCCCAAATAGTCCTCTGTCCACCCCCCCCCTTAAACAAAGCTGTGTTTTATTAACATGCCTTTCTCTTGGAATTCCATCCAGTCCTTCCGTTCTGTCCCTCCGTCAGAGACGTTAAAGCCAAGTGCCTTCCTCTCTAGTTTCCCTCAGAATGTTGACACACAGACAGGCCGGTTTAAAACGCTGGTCCCACTAAATGTGGCAGCAAAACTGAACTTGAGGTTGAATTTACAGCCTTGTTAACACTATCTGTTGGTCCTGGACTCTTTCTTTCCTTCTTTCACTCTTACTCTCTCTCTCTCTCTCTCACACACACACACACACTACCCTCAGGTGGCAGAGGCAGTCAACCATTGCCCAGCCATGTCCGATAACCCTCAGCCAATCACCAGTGTCATTCCTCTGACTGACTGGGCTATAGTGAAAAGGGGAGTGATTAAATGGAGCACTTTACAGGTTTTTGTCCGACTAAGGTAGGCATGTGCCAAACTCTTCAAGTCAACTAAGGTGAAATCATGTCATGGGCGGGATCTGAACCCGGGTCACCCACGGTAGAGACCAAAGTCTCAAATCAAAGTTTATTGGTCGCATATTTTATAGAGGTTGCAGTGAAATGCTTAAGTTACTAGCTCCTAACAATGCAGTATCATGTCAAACAAGTACACAAATAATAAACAAGATATAACAAATAAATAAAAAACACAGCAGGAAATCAAGACTATAGAGTATTTTGGTCAGATCATTTAATAAAAAATGATTACTAAATACATTTTAATCCCACTTTGTAACACAACAAAATTTGGAAAAATCAAGGGGTATGAATACTTTCTGAAGGCACTGTAGATGTATGTGAATGATGTGTGTAGACAATATGGACAGTATCTGAATAGAAAGGTGTGTGTGTGTGTATAGCAGTGGTTATATAGGATGAGCCATGACTAGAATACACTATATACATGTTAATTGGCTAAAACAGTATGTAAACATTATTAAAGTGACCAGTGTTCAATGACTCTATGTACATAGGGCAGTGATCTCTAAGGTGTGGGGTAGAGTACCCGGTGGTAGTTGGCTAGTGACCGTGTCTGAGGTTCAGGGCAGGGTACTGGGCCGGTTAGTAGTGACTCTCGGTCCCAGATTTGATGGTCCTAGTCTCTTGATGCACCTGTACTGTCTCCTCCTTCTAGATGGTAGCGGGGTGAACAGGCCGTGTCTCGGAGGGCTGAGGTTCTTGATCTTCTTGGCCTTCCTGTGACAACGGGTGCTGTAGATGTCCTGGAGGGTAGGCAATGTGCCCCTGATGAAGCATTGGGCTGACTACACCACCCTCTGGAGAGCCCTGCAGTTTCGGGCGATGCGATTGCCGTACCAGGCGGTGATACAGCCCGACAGGATACTCTCAATGGTGCAAGTTTGTGAGGGTCTTGGGGGCCAAGCCAAATTTTTTCAGCCTCCTGATGTTGAAGAGGCGCTGTTGCGCCTTCTTCACCACACTGTCTGTCTGTGTGAAGAGACCATTTCAGGACACCAGTGATGTGCACACCGAGGAACATGAAACCTTTTACCCTCTCCGTCGATGTGGATGGGGGTGTGCTCTCTCTGCTGTCTCCTGTAGTCTACGATCAGCTCCTTTGTTTTGTTGACGTTGAGGGAGAGGTTATTTTCCTGGCACCACTCCACCAGCGCTCTCACCTCCTCCCTGTTGGTGGTCTCGTCATTGTTGGTAATCAGGCCTACCACTGTTGTGTTGTCAGCAAACCTGATGGTTGAGTTGGAGACGTGCCTGGCCACACACTCATGGGTGAACAGGGAGTACACCGTTATAGACTTGACATTGATTTTGAAGTCGCAGGCAGGGCCACCTCATCACCAGACCATGAACCTGTGGCGTGTTGCTACACACAGGTGCTGGGCAAAAATGCACTATGTATAAAGAAAGGCCAGCACACTGTATAATGCTGCTCCCCTGTGCTTTATCCATCCACCATGTTACACAAACAACAATTCAACTTTGTGGAAGTCTTTATTCTCTTATCTTAACTCTTACCAGAGTCTTACCTGAGTCATTCAGATGCATCAAAATTATACACTTGAAAAACAACAATCTACCTTGATAAAGGTGTGAATAGAAATGGTGTGAATTACGTTTTGTATCTGCTTCCTTTTCTGTATGAGTAGAACTGTTGATCCACGATGTCCTGTCCATGTACGAATGTTCCATCTACAAGACAAAACTGATCCTATATCAGCACAGTTCTCCTGAATCTTCTCTGGGATTAGTTTATGCGCATGTTCCTACAGCCACAAATCCACAATCTAGTCTAACCGCTAAGTAAACCTAGTGTTAATTTAGGATCCGTCTTCCCTTTTTGAATCCCAATGAATAAGATTACATAGACGGGGGACCTGATCCTAGATCAGCACTCCTACCCTGAGACGTCCATCCATTCTGGTATCCAGGTCAACCTGATTACCTATAAGCCACTCTGAGAGCATTCAATTCAGAGGTCTTGTGGTTAGACTATCCGCCTTTTTAAATTGATTTTATATTTAACCTTTATTTAACTAGTCAAATTCTTATTTACAATGACAGCGTACCCCAGCCAAACCCAGACAACGCTGGGCCAATTGTGCGCCGCCCTATGGGACTCCCAATCACAGACAGATGTGACAGCCTGGATTCGAACCAGGGACTTTTGCACTGAGATGCAGGACCTTAGACCACTGCACCACTCGGGAGTCCAAGTAGTGATTGAGATTGGAAGGTTGTGGGTTTGTTTCCTGGTCGAGTCATACCAAAGACTCTAAAAACCGGGGCTCTCTGCTTGGCACTCAGCAGTAGGGAGATAGTTTGGCGGTAAGGCCCTGCGACAGACTAGCATAGCATCCTGTCCAAGGGGTGTACATCAAGCTCCCTCACACTACGGAAATAGGAGATGGGCTCCTGTCCTATGGGCTGTTTTGGCTCGGACAAAGATGACTTATTTACTCTGTAGAAGTGAAGGGGATTCCTGATTCGCTGTACCTTACCTTAAATCACCTCTCCCAGAATAAATTGAGGGATAAGGGGATAATAAAGGGGATTGGGGGGTGTTTGGAAAGGTCAGAGGTTGTTTTCATTCATCTAGAATGCCGGGCCTTCCTATCTCCAACTTTATCGATGCTAATTTAACTGGCGGTGGTGGTAACTCCAGGTCATCCTGCCATGGACCATATGATGGAGTGTGTAATGTAGTCCTCTAGACTATTCACTCCTGAACCTTAACAGAGGGAAACCTGACTGACTTTGGGGCCGATTTCCAATCCACTCACTTGGCCCTTAGTGACTCCCCTCCCCATTGACCTGAAAATACCTGATTAGTATAGAAATAATATGGCCTAAACTCCACCCAGGGCTAGGGCTCTCAGAGAGATAGGTGGCGATATAATCATTTTGCTTACAGCTATGCACAACAAGGGAACTGATTGATCTGAAACCGGGCCAATAGTAGCCAACCAGGAAGTCAGACAGGGTGAACACACACCTTTGGCACGGGTGTCAACCACGTACGTGCACAGCAATGCTTTCAGTAGAAGTGGATATGTTTGTCAGTTAGTGATACATATTAATGTGTACTATAAGTGAAAGGTTTTGAAGCCCATGCTCTGCTTCCTGATGAAAGATAAGATGGATCACTGCCAGTTTAAATCCACCTCCAGGGAAACCCTGGAATGCTTTTGAAAATTAACCTTTTAGTTCTCTCATCATTTTGTTGTTTGGCTGTGTTTACAGTTGTCACATAGGGGTGAAGGTACACACACACACACACACACACACACACACACACACACACACACACACACACACACACACACACACACACACACACACACACACACACACACACACACACTCTTGAAATAGATTTATGTGATGGAGATGAAGTTTTTATAGACAGCACTAAACAACTGGCTTCCCAAAGGTGATCTTGTTGACAGGTAGCAGGGTGTGTACACACACACACACACACACACACTACACCCCTTTCACACATTCATGGCATTTACCTCACCTATACCTCGCTTTCACCCCCTCCCTCTCTCTCTCACACACACACACACACACACACACACACACACACACACACACTACACCCCTTTCACACATTCATGGCATTTACCTCACCTATACCTCGCTTTCACCCCCTCCCTCACACACACACACACACACACACACACACACACACACAGTGTGATATGTTAAATACTTATCCAGGCATTGTAAGATCTGGTATGCATCTGCAATGTAGTCGGGCATGAACTCAACCTTTATGAATATGGGCCCAGAGCTCCACAATGGGGAGAGAGTTGTTTGATTTATTCTGGCAATACATGTTCATGCTCAATCATTTGGAATGAATGTACTGCTTTAATCATAATATGTGAGTGGTAATAACGGAAACTGATTTGACTGTTGTCTAAGTGTATTGTTGAATGACCAAATCAATCAGCCAATCGTTCAATCCAAAGTGACGTATCTTCTAAGGAATCATAATTGGGGCCCTAGAGAATCCATTCTCCAACCAATAAGCTAATGACCTTGGCCCTTTGGGATCAGTTCTGTAGGAATCAATGAATAATCAGTTGATGCAGAGTGCTGTTTGTAATGTATGTGAACCATTAGAAATATATCAATAGATAGAGTCTAGTTTACTTTACGTCAATAAACGATGTTGACCTCTGACCTTCTGTGTCTCAGTCTTCCTGGGTGTCTGCGTGGGGTCCTTCAGAGGGTCGTTCAGCGCGTGCCCGACGACAGCTGCACTACAGGAACGAATGGGCCTCGTGGAATGGCTGGTCCGTGTGCTCGCGCTCATGTGGGGGAGGGGCCTCTGTGCGTATACGCACCTGCATCACCAGGTAAGAACCAGGGATGGTCCAATCACAACAGAGACCTGTTTCAAACAGGTTAATCCTCAAAAAATGTAAGTAAATGTCTTTGCATGCTGCTTTCTCTGTATTTGCTGTGGTCTATCTAGTAATAAAACATGAGAACACAATGACTACCACAAACTTTCCCATTCAAGTCAGATTTCTGTAATGGGATGACCAGTGGCCTTATTTAATGTACCCATAAGTGTACAGTCTTAAACTAAAAGTGCATTATCATAATTTTCACAATTTCACAGTATTATTCCAACCTTATTTTGAGGAAATATAAAACATAGAAAAAAGTAGTTTTTAACTGGACAGGGCCTAACATTTTGACCACAATGGCCCCAGTCAGATTTACTACTTCTCAAATGAAAACATTTGGCTGGAGGCTCATCCCTGTGTTCAGTAGGCTTACAGTAATCTCTGTTAAAGCAGAAGTAAAATCTCACGGAATTTGGTCAACTGCATGTTTAACTTCGGTGTTCATATATATTAGATATTGTAATTTCCAGCAAAAACCATGTCTCCCCCTGTTGCAAAAGGGAACTCTCTGGCAAAGCCCCCCCCCCCCCCCCCCTTCCGATCCACGAGGGCACAGGTGCGAAGCACTCGAGGCGAATCAGTTTAAGCATCGCCTTTTCCCAATCCTGATTCATCCAAATAACCAGTGACAAAAAAAAATAACTAATGCTGCTCGGATCTCACACATCCCATTCAGTCCTGGCAGATTCTCTCGGTCTACACACAGAATCTGCCCACGGGACATCAGGCTAACCGTAATAGCATTTATTTGATTGTTACACCATAGAACCCTCCTTATTTCTAAGTCATTGTCATTTTCATAAATGACTGAACTCTGTCCCAGGAACCCAGTTGGCGGACCATGTTCAGGAGACCCCAGACAATACAAGATCTGCAACACCAAGGTATGTGTCAACACGATGACATCACCACACAGGGAAACCAGTATGCTGTGTTTGCACGGCTATCATGCCAAGACCTACTGGCCCAATACAACATCCAGAATATCATGCAGCCAAGTGAGTGTCAAGCTTGTGTACAGCTCGCAATGGAAAACGGTTTAAAACATTTAGGAAAGGAACATTTAAAGGAGCATTTTGTTTTGGATGAGTCCAGGAAGTCCCTTTAGTCTAATTAGCACGTCCCTGGTCTCATCTGTTGAAGTGAGAACTCCTCTGACTCCTGCCATAGGCCTACATGACACGCTGGCAAGACAATGGATAAACACAACAGAACGAGGAGTTGGCTAAGTCACAAACAGATCTGTAACCCTGCGTCAGCCTTGTGTGTATGACAGGAATTTGTAACCTATCAATTTGTCACTTGTTGCTTTTTTTG
Source organism: Salmo salar (assembly GCF_965601325.2). Taxonomy (NCBI): domain Eukaryota; kingdom Metazoa; phylum Chordata; class Actinopteri; order Salmoniformes; family Salmonidae; genus Salmo; species Salmo salar. Next base: position 35,620,136 of record NC_138301.1, read on the forward strand.
GAGTTTGAGATTCCACTATGTGTTACAATCTCGTTGTAACTGTAACTTGTTGTCATGTGCTGTCTACTGCATACCCCCATTCACGCTTTGCCACAAGACACAAGGGTTCGATTCCTGGTCCGCCCTAAAGTTACTTTCAACCCTGCATCATCCCTTTCTGATTTCTCCCTTTCTTCACTGTCTAAGAATAACCAAACCGAAGGAAAAATACATCTGTTCTCCTTAAAAAAAAATGTGTAATCAGGATCACAACTTTTGAATGATGGATTTCTATACTGAAAGGTCGATGCAGACTTTTGTATTGTTGTCAAACATTTTGAAACGATAAGCTAAGTGTGCTTCAGGGCTGATAACAAATTTGGTTCAGTGAATGTGAACTGTGCTGTTACTATATTTAACTAAGCAGGTATGCTGTCTGGGCGTGATCAGTTTCACTGAAACATGAACCTGTCACTCTTGTACTGTACACAAGTTGAGCTCCTGATACTTTAGATGTGCCAAGTGAACCTGCAACCACAACACTTCAATAACACTTACATTTACATTTTACATATTTAGCAGACGCTCTTATCCAGAGCGACTTACAGTAGTGAATGCATACATTTCATACAATTTCATACATTTTTTTTTTTCTGTGCTGGCCCCCCGTGGGAATCGAACCCACAACCCTGGCGTTGCAAACACCATGCTCTACCAACTGAGCTACAGGGAAGGCATACTATATGAACAGTACATATGCTTCTATCTGAGTCCCATAAATAGATAGATACAACAGAGTTTTCATCTACACCCTCAGTGAATAGTATATTTTCATGGTATATATTCTTGAAGATATACCGTCCAAGACGTTGGTTACCTTGGAAGGTATACGGCGAGGATCCTCTGTCAGACGTATGGGTGTGTACATGTGTGTTTAGACAGTGAGTCAGTATTGGGTACAGTATATTAAACATATTAACATAAGGTGGTGAGGTGTGTTGAGGCATGCATGTGTGAGTGCATAGCACTGGGTAACCAGGTCTCTACTGTATATCTGTCTGCTGTAGGGGTGTGCTGGGGGCTCAGAGGACTTCAGGGAGATGCAGTGTTCTGCCTACAACGACAGACCGCTGGTGACTGGAAACAGTTACAGATGGACCACCTTCCATGGAGGTCGGTGAGGCATGATGTGTGTGCGTGTGTGTGCGCACACTAAATGTGGCATGTGTCTATTGGGAAATCTGCTTGTCATTTGGCCACATCTGTATTATGAGTTCAGTCCATACTCTCCACTGACCTGTTTCACCCTTTCCCCTCTGCACCCTACTCCCCCCCCCCTTCCTACCTCCTTCCCCGTTCTCCTACCTCCTTCCCCGTTCTCCTACCTCCTTCCCCGTTCTCCTACCTCCTTCCCCGTTCTCCTACCTCCTTCCCCGTTCTCCTACCTCCTTCCCCGTTCTCCTACCTCCTTCCCCGTTCTCCTACCTCCTTCCCCGTTCTCCTACCACCTTCCCCGTTCTCCTACCTCCTTCCCCGTTCTCCTACCTCCTTCCCCGTTCTCTTACCTCCTTCCCCGTTCTCCTACCTCCTTCCCCGTTCTCCTACCTCCTTCCCCGTTCTCCTACCTCCTTCCCCGTTCTCCTTCCCCGTTCTCCTTCCCCGTTCTCCTATCTCCTTCCCCGTTCTCCTACCTCCTTCCCCGTTCTCCTACCTCCTTCCCCGTTCTCCTACCTCCTTCCCCGTTCTCCTACCTCCTTCCCCGTTCTCCTACCTCCTTCCCCGTTCTCCTACCTCCTTCCCCGTTCTCCTACCTCCTTCCCCGTTCTCCTACCTCCTTCCCCGTTCTCCTACCTCCTTCCCCGTTCTCCTATCTCCTTCCCCGTTCTCCTACCTCCTTCCATTCCCATCTGTCCTCCACCTGCTACTAGTTACCTCCTTCCATCAATTCAAATGTACAGTTCTTTTAAACCCTGTACTGCAGTACTACAGCTAGGAGAAATAGACTAGAATAGCCAGTAACGTGACTTTCTAGTAACTGTACTGGTTAGTTGTATGTGAGAGGTAATGTCTGTCAGTGAGGAGGTTGTACATATGTGTATGTTTACATTGTCTTGTAATACCACCTCCTAACCTAAGGTTCTAACCCGTGTGAGCTGAGCTGTCTGGCCCAGGGTCACAACTTCTACTACAACTTTGGTCGCGTCCTGGACGGCACTGCCTGCAGTAAAGAGGCTGGAGATGTGTGTGTTAATGGAAAATGCTTGGTGAGTGACAATTTTGTGTGTGTGTGTGTGTGTGTGTGTGTGTGTCCACTATGCAGAGAGGTGGTCTCACTGTGTGTGTGTGTGTCAGGCAGTACCGGAATCAAAAGCACACACTCTCACATCCCTTTTCTCTCTGGCTGGACAGTATTGGGACTGTCTCTGTCTGGACAGTATTGGGACTGTCTCTGTCTGGACAGTATTAGGACTGTCTGTCTGGACAGTATTAGGACTGTCTGTCTGGACAGTATTGGGACTGTCTCTGTCTGGACAGTATTGGGACTGTCTCTGTCTGGACAGTATTGGGACTGTGTTGACCATTTCCGCTGGTTCCCTTAGGAGTAGTTTACTCATCCTGTGCGTTGTCAGAGCACCCACACACACACACACACACACACCCACATACACACACACACACACACACACACACACACACACACACACACACCTCAGTAATAGGGTTCTCCCATCCCACACACACACCTCAGTAATAGGGTTCTCCCATCCCACACACACACCTCAGTAATAGGGTTCTCCCATCCCACACACACACCTCAGTAATAGGGTTCTCCCATCCCACACACACACCTCAGTAATAGGGTTCTCCCATCCCACACACACACCTCAGTAATAGGGTTCTCCCATCCCACACACACACCTCAGTAATAGGGTTCTCCCATCCCACACACACACCTCAGTAATAGGGTTCTCCCATCCCCCACACACACACACCTCAGTAATAGGGTTCTCCCATCCCCCCCACACACACACACCTCAGTAATAGGGTTCTCCCATCCCCCCCACACACCTCAGTAATAGGGTTCTCCCATCCCCCCCACACACCTCAGTAATAGGGTTCTCCCATCCCCCCCACACACCTCAGTAATAGGGTTCTCCCATCCCCCCCCCACACACACACACCTCAGTAATAGGGTTCTCCCATCCTACACACACTCCAGCAGATGGAGATGATTGGAAATTCAATTCTCTCCCCTGAGGTTGAGGCTTTGGTCATTAGTACATTATGGTCCTCTATCAAAACCTGTGTGTGTGTGTGTGTGTGTGTGTGGGGAGAAGGGTAGGAGTGTGAACATTAGCATGTTGGTCTTTATGTCTGTGTGTGTGATTGTATGTCTGTGTGTGTGTTGATGTGTATGAGGGGATTTATGGGGCGTGAGGTCAGCGGTGGTCCTAAACTGTCTGAGGTCCCAGGGGACGTGGTCTAGGACAGGAAGCAGATGCAGAGTCCAGCTGGTCTGGAAGGCAGCGTCACACAGATTGAGTTCAGGCCCACACTACACATAGCTGCCTGGACTAAATATGGTGTGTGTGTATTGATGTATACAATAAAGAGTGCCTCATGCACTCAGGTAGCTTGTTGTGTTGATTCATATACTGTTGCGTACACAGATTCACTGTGTGTGTGTGAGGGGTAGATAATTATATGTTTCCCACTTGATTGGTTTTCTCTGCACTGCAGGAGGAACATACAGATTGTAATCTGACTGGGGTGTAGCAAGCAAATGACCCCTTTACACACGCAAACATGCACACACGCACACACAGGCGGAGTCACACACACACACTCAAACATACACAAAGGCCCACTTGAATCTGGGGCGGCAGGTAGCCTAGTGGTTAGAGCGTTGGGCCAGTAACCGTTGCTGGATCGAATCCCAGAACTGACAAGGTAAAAATCAGTCGTTCTGCCCCTGAACAAGTCAGTTAACCCACTGTTCCCCGGTAGGCCGTCATTGTAAATAAGAATTTGTTCTTAACTGACTAGCCTGGTTAAATAAAGGTACATTTAAAATGTAAAAGAATCTTCTCTCTCTGAGTGTTTAATATTATTATAATAATAATGATTTCTATTTATATGATGCTTTTCACCAGGCTTCAAAGTGCTTTGTATGGTTGGTATTTCTCCTCTCCTCGTCTCTCTTTTTTCTTCTCTCCTCTCCACGTCTCTCCTCGTCTCTCCTCTCCTCGTCTCTCTTTTTCTTCTCTCCTCTCCACGTCTCTCCTATTCTCTCCTCGTCTCTCCTCTCCTCGTCTCTCATTTTCTTCTCTCCTCTCCACGTCTCTCCTATTCTCTCCTCTCATCGTCTCTCTTTTTTCTTCTCTCCTCTCCACGTCTCTCCTTGTCTCTCCTCGTCTCTCCTCTCCACGTCTCTCCTCATCTCTCCTCGTCTCTCCTCTCCACGTCTCTCCTCGTCTCTCCTCTCCTCGTCTCTCTTTTTTCTTCTCTCCTCATCTCTCCTTGTCTCTCCTCTCCATGTCTCTCCTCTTCATGTCTCTCCTATTTTCTCCTCTCCTTGTCTCGTCTCTCCACATCTCGTCTCTCCTCCATCACTCACCAGCTTCCCTTGTCACCAGTCCCTCTTTGTGCCTCTGTGGTATATCCAAGTAAATACTTTCAAATACTATACAAAATAGGGCAGGTTTGTGTGTACATGCACTTTTCCGTGTGTGTGCATGCATGCGTGAGTGCATATCTGTGTGTGAACTCTCTGTCACAGAAGGTACATTGGGGCCACTGGTGTCTTTCCAAGCATCCGGACAGCACTGGCCTCTCTATAGAATGGTTAGAGTTAGCTGGTCGTAGTGTAAGACTACTGTTGCCTAACCACATATAACCCTTAGAGCACAGCAGAAGAACATGCTTCAACTGAGACAGTGTGGAGGGAGAGTGGAACATGCTTCAACAGAGACAGTGTGGAGGGAGAGTGGAACATGCTTCAACAGAGACAGTGTGGAGGGAGAGTGGAACATGCTTCAACAGAGACAGTGTGGAGGGAGAGTGGAACATGCTTCAACAGAGACAGTGTGGAGGGAGAGTGGAACATGCTTCAACAGAGACAGTGTGGAGGGAGAGTGGAACATGCTTCAACAGAGACAGTGTGGAGGGAGAGTGGAACATGCTTCAACAGAGACAGTGTGGAGGGAGAGTGGAACATGCTTCAACAGAGACAGTGTGGAGGGAGAGTGGAACATGCTTCAACAGAGACAGTGTGGAGGGAGAGTGGAACATGCTTCAACAGAGACAGTGTGGAGGGAGAGTGGAACATGCTTCAACAGAGACAGTGTGGAGGGAGAGTGGAACATGCTTCAACAGAGACAGTGTGGAGGGAGAGTGGAACATGCTTCAACAGAGACAGTGTGGAGGGAGAGTGGAACATGCTTCAACAGAGACAGTGTGGAGGGAGAGTGGAACATGCTTCAACAGAGACAGTGTGGAGGGAGAGTGGAACATGCTTCAACAGAGACAGTGTGGAGGGAGAGTGGAACATGCTTCAACAGAGACAGTGTGGAGGGAGAGTGGAACATGCTTCAACAGAGACAGTGTGGAGGGAGAGTGGAACATGCTTCAACAGAGACAGTGGGGATGTTCACCATAGAGCAACATCTGACTACATGGACATAGTTAATTAGTGCTGTGGCCCTTGTCCTTTTATGTAGTGGAAAAAACATCCACATCTTCAACTTACCTCCATCGCTAGGTCACCATCTTCTAAGAAATGTTGGTGTGGTATTATCTACATGCACTACTTCCTGTTCAGAATTATTCTGAAGCCTTCTGAGTTTTGTGGTGTTGTAGAAAACCTGCACCCCTCAACTAGAATTGCTTTAGATTACTGTAATTCTGCCGTAGGGGGAAGGGCTGTCTGTTTACATGACACACCCCTGACTTCTTATGGGACCTTTGACCCGCCAATCATCACCCCTGAACTTTAGGCCTGGACTGATATATTGGGGGGTCAGCCTGCCCAAGCCGGGGTCAGAGGTCAGTCCCACTTTTACAGAGAAAGGAGAAAACAACTAGACTTTTCCATAGGCTCTTTTCTGCCAAAGGATTACTGACTCTGAACTCCCTGACGTGGTGTGAATGTGTCACGATGAAAACCCAGTCATAAAGCTGTGTGTCTGAGGCATAGTAAAAGAGCCTGTCCAGTCTAATCAGGTACCCGGAGTGATCGTCCCTTAAAGGTAGACTCAGCGATATGACATAAATGCAGAAAGTAAACAGCAGAGTGGGTCAATTTCCGCAACAACTAAGAGCGTTGAAGAGCGAGGCACAAATTCTCAGCCATTTTGGTCCCGTGGCTCCCACGTTGTAATAGCGTAAAGCGAACCCGTGTACATACGCAGCTGCTGTGTGTGACTGTGAGAGGGAAGTCTTGCATCTCGCTCATCTCAATATCTGCGGTGCTGCTTGTGGCATTTCACTGAGTCTATGTTTTACAAGTCCATCAGCAGTTGGTGGTGCTCTGTTTTTCAGGTGGTATCTTGGGGTGCTGTATTTGGTTTTCAACCTTGATTTGTTTTTTGTTTTGTCTGTTATGTGTGTCTGGTTTTATGTTCATTGTCTCTGTGTTGTCTGAACGTTGCCTGTGTGTTGCCTGTGTGCTGTCTGTGCGTTGTCTGAACGTTGCCTGTGTGTTGTCTGTGTTGTGCAGACACCGGGCTGTGACCTGATCCTGGGCTCGGACCAGCAGGAGGATGCCTGTATGGTGTGTGGAGGACAGAACTCCACCTGTCTACACCACAGGAGTGTGTACCAGAATGCACAGGGAGCAGGTACACATTCGCGCGTGCACACTCACACACAACCTCGAAGCATAGACAGAGCAAACAAAATGTCAAAGGCTGACACACAATATTTGGTTGCACCCCCCTTTGCCCTCAGAACAGTCTCAATTTGTCGGGGCATGGACTCTACAAGGTGTTGAAAGCGTTCCACAGGGATGCTGGCCCATGTTGACTCCAATGTTTCCCATGGTTGTGTCAAGTTGGCTGGTTGTCCTTTGGATGGTGGACCATTTGATTCACACAGGAAACTGTTGAGCGTGAAAAACCCAGTAGCGGTGCAGTTCTTGACTCAAACCGTTACGCCTGGCACCTACTACCATACCCCATTCAAAGACACTTCAATCTTTTGTTTTGACCATTCACCCTCTGAATGGCACACACACACCCTCCATGTCTGAATTGTCTCAAGGCTTAAAACCCCTTCTTTGATCTGTCTCCTCTCCTTCATCTACACTGATTGAAGTGGATTTAACAGGTGACATCAATAAGGGATCATAGAATTGACTTGGTCAGTGTATGTCATGGAAAGAGCAGGTGTTCCTAATGTTTTGTACACTCAGTGCATATGTTAAGTCAAAGCTGGATTCATGAAGTTTGGATAAGGGAACACTAATGGTACGTGCTGCACTCTAACAAACAGAATGTTACTCTAGGCCCATAAATGCAGTGTGTGTGTGTGTGTGTGTGTGTGTGTGTGTGTGTTCTGAGGGCCTAAGTGACCTAAGTGACTCCTGCAGGACAGTGACCGAGTGTTCAAGCAGCAGAGAAAGGCACACACACACACGGACACACACGTGCACTCTGTCTCTATCAAAGGCAGACACAGGCACCCAAACAAGAATACACAAGAATAAATCCCCCCTCCCCTCCACACAGACAGACACGCATACACACGCACACACACGCACGCACATACAGACACACGCACATACAGACACACGCACATACAGACACACGCACATACAGACACACGCACATACAGACACACGCACATACAGACACACACACATACAGACACACACACAGAGCGGCCAACACCTCTGCCGTGTGATTTGGCACTGCGCTCCATTCTGAAACAGAATCCTCTCTTGAGCTGGCGCCGCGTGTGGGCACAGTGACTGAAGAGAGACTGTACTGCTTCATGATGGTTCAGCTTGAGTGAGGAGACAACATGGAGATAAAGGAGGCTTTGTTTGAGTGCCTGGGCAGCCTAGGAGGGCTTGCTGGGTTTTCTCTCCTCCTGCAGCTGTGTGTCCCAATGAGGCATAACAGATTTGATGCCGCTGGGTGTAATCATTGCTTCCCACAGGGTCAAAAGCCAAGGGCCCAGAGAACTCATCACGGTCAAGCTATACATACATTTATATTCTAGTCATTTAGCAGACGCTCTTATCCAGAGTGACTTACAGTAGTGACTTCATACATTTATATTCTAGTCATTTAGCAGACGCTCTTATCCAGAGTGACTTACAGTAGTGACTTCATACATTTATATTCTAGTCATTTAGCAGACGCTCTTATCCAGAGTGACTTACAGTAGTGACTTCATACATTTATATTCTAGTCATTTAGCAGACGCCCTTATCCAGAGTGACTTACAGTAGTGACTTCATACATTTATATTCTAGTCATTTAGCAGACGCTCTTATCCAGAGTGACTTACAGTAGTGACTTCATACATTTATATTCTAGTCATTTAGCAGACGCTCTTATCCAGAGTGACTTACAGTAGTGACTTCATACATTTATATTCTAGTCATTTAGCAGACGCTCTTATCCAGAGTGACTTCATACATTTATCTTACCTTTTCTAACTCTATAAGATCTTCTTAAGGGCAGGCACGTCTGGTGTGCAGGTGTTTGTTCCAGCCCAGTACTAACTCACCAGATTCAAATAATCATCACGGTCAGGCTATAACTCTCTAATGTTAACCGGAGGCGGAACAGAACCCTGACTCAAGGTTGATAACTCAAACCCTACAGCTGAACTCTACAGGATAGGCACCTTGGTGGCCAAATTGTGTGAAGATCTTTGTTCCAGCCTAGCACTAACACAAAAAAACATCTAGATCAGTTTCATAACTCTACAGCCCTGAGCTGATCTATCAAATACATCTAGATCAGTTTCATAACTCTACAGCCCTGTACAGATCTATCACATACATCTAGATCAGTTTCATAACTCTACAGATCTATCACATACATCTAGATCAGTTTCATAACTCTACAGCCCTGTGCAGATCTATCACATACATCTAGATCAGTTTCATAACTCTACAGCCCTGTGCAGATCTATCACATACATCTAGATCAGTTTCATAACTCTACAGACCTGTGCAGATCTATCACATACATCTAGATCAGTTTCATAACTCTACAGCCCTGTACAGATCTATCACATACATCTAGATCAGTTTCATAACTCTACAGCCCTGTACAGATCTATCACATACATCTAGATCAGTTTCATAACTCTACAGCCCTGTGCAGATCTATCACATACATCTAGATCAGTTTCATAACTCTACAGCCCTGTGCAGATCTATCACATACATCTAGATCAGTTTCATAACTCTACAGCCCTGTGCAGATCTATCACATACATCTAGATCAGTTTCATAACTCTACAGCCATGTGGTGTAGAGCTGACGTAAGGAGAGACGAGACAAAACTAGACAGTTGAAGAATTTTGTGTTGTAGAACAGCTGACTTACTCCAGCTCTTCACACAACATGGCAAAATCTTTGCGATCTGACGGAATTCATTCAGTTTCAATGGAGAAAGTCTGAACCATAGATGGATGGATATAACCAGTCCGCACCATTGCATCTGCTGCAGTAGGCGGTGGTGTTTTGATGAAAGTTTGCATGAGTTGGATTTGTCCTACTTTTGCTTTGATTTTGGCCATGCTACAACCACCAGAATTTGAATTAAAAGCTATTTCATGGCATTTTTAATAGTACAGTACCTACTAACTGGAAACAAGTACAGCCACACAGTGATGTTAGCTTGCATAGAAAACGTTTTTGGTTTTTAGATGTTGCTAGATGTTTGTTTGAACGAGGAAGTTCTGAACACAGCTGAACTTATTAAGGGTAGGCCCCTCCGGGGTCTGCAGGCCTTTGTTCTAGCCCAGCACTAATACACGAGATTCATAAAAAAAACTCTAACTCAGGTTCATAACTAAGTCTATTGCTGAACCATAGAGATAGATAGAGGACTCTAGATGGATATAACCCGTTTTAGCATGGACGTTGCAATTGAGGGCTTCCACCGTTTTAAACTAGCCGATGATTAGAGCATTGTCTTCAAATTGGCTTGCCTATGGTTATGAAATGGCTTTAAAGCGGCAATCTACAGTAGAAACAATAACAAAGCGTTCTTCCTGCCCCTGGTTCAGTAAACAGCTGAGGGATGGGGCTGCAGAAATGAACCACTCTCAAATTCATAGACAAAGCTATGGATGCAAGGACTGACCATCATGATATCAACATTATAGTTTTAACCATATTTTGAGGCCATATAGTGTTTAACATTTTCTTTGTTTACAAACGTTGGAGTAAAACAAGCTTATATTTTGTGTTCTGATGGGGTAGGACAGATGAAGTAAGTTCATGTGACATTTATGAGTTCAGTGGGTACATTTCATTTATAAGTCCATAAAAAATGTATGTAGCAACTGCTGATTGCCGCTTTAAGCTATATCACCGCAATCTAGTGACCAAAATAAATGAATTTCACACAATATTCAGTTCAGGACTCAGTGTTACAGGTGCCGGTAAATCACCATATTAGCTTTACGCTTTCTTCAAACACAAAATAATAAGAAAATGGACCAGTTTAAAATAGCACTATAACTCTTAATTCACACACAGCTTTAATCTCAGAGACCTAAAATTGTCAAAACAACAGCAACGGAATCTCAGTCCCATAGAAAAAAACACGATGAATAGGGTAGTCTTGCTGCTCGCTTTTCACACACCAGCAGCAGGGGGACCACAGAGATGTTGACTGCTTTTGACCAACTAGTGAAAAATCACTCTCTAAATGAATGGTCCATGCTTTTGGCTCGATGGTGAAATATCCCTCTTTGGTTTGAAATGTTAACCATTAATAAACTGTCTGTAAATCATCATATAATCCTAATTTAGTTATCATTAATGAGTAAATTAATATGTATGTATTAACTATTTGCTATGAGAATATATAACTCAGAAAAAAGCTGTGTATGTATGTATATATATATATATATATGTATATGTGTGTATATATATATATATAGATATATATAGATAGATATATATATATATATTATATATGTGTATATAAACTCCACAAAAAAATAAATGTCCCTTTTCAGGACCCTGTCTTTCAAAGATAATTTGTAAAAATCCAAATAACTTCACAGATCTTCATTGTAATGGGTTTAGACGCTGTTTCCGAAGCTTGTTCAATGAACCATAAACAATTAATGAACATGCATGCACCTGTGCAACTGTCATTAAGACACTAACAGCTTACAGATGGTAGGCAATTATGGTCACAGTTATGAAAACTTAGGACACTAAAGAGGCCTTTCTACTGACTCTGAAAAACAAGAAAGATGCCCAGGGTCCCTGCTCATTTGCGTGAACGTGCCTTAGGCATGCTGCAAGGAGGCATGAGGACTGCAGATGTGGCCAGGGCAATAAATTGCAATGTCCGTACTGTGAGACGCCTAAGACAGCACTACAGGGAGACAGGACGAACAACTGATCGTCCTCGCAGTGGCAGACCACATGTAACAACACCTGCACAGGATCGGTACATCTGAACATCACACCTGCGGGACAGGTACAGGATGGCAATAACAACTGCCCGAATTACACCAGGAACGCACAATCCCTCCATCAGTGCTCAGACTGTCCGCAATAGGCTGAGAGAGGCTGGACTTAGGGCTTGTAGGCCTGTTGTAAGGCAGGTCCTCACCAGACATCACCGGCAACAACGTCGCCTATGGGCACAAACCCACCGTTGCTGGACCAGACAGAACTGGCAAAAAGTGCTTTTCACTGACGGGTCACGGTTTTGTCTCACCAGGGGTGATGGTCGGATTCGTGTTTATCGTCGAAGGAATGAGCGTTACACCAAGGCCTGTACTCTGGAGCGGGATCGATTTGGAGGTGGAGGGTCCGTCATGGTCTGGGGCGGTGTGTCACAGCATCATTGGACTGAGCTTGTTGTCATTGCAGGCAATCTCAACGCTGTGCGTTACAGGGAAGACCTCCTACCTCATGTGGTACCCTTCCTGCAGGCTCATCCAGACATGACCCTCCAGCATGACAATGCCACCAGCCATACTGCTTGTTCTGTGCGGGATTTCCTGCAAGACAGGAATGTCAGTGTTCTGCCATGGCAAGCGAAGAGCCCAGATCTCACGTGCAGATCATGAGGAGGAATCTGTTGCAGACCATGAGGAGGAGATGCACTGCAGTACTTAATCCAGCTGGTGGCCACACCAGATACTGACTGTTACTTTTGACCCCCCCTTTGTTCAGGGACACATTATTCCATTTCTGTTAGCACATGTCTGTGGAACTTGTTCAGTTTATGTCTCAGTTGTTGAATCTTGTTATGTTCATACAAATATTTACACATGTTAAGTTTGCTGAAAATAAACGCAGTTGACAGTGAGAGGACCTTTTTTCTGAGTTTATGTATTTACTTTAATAAAGTTTTACAAGTGTTACCCATAAGCATATACAGTATATATTCACATATATAATATATATATATATATATATATATATATATATATATATATATATATATATATATATATATATATATATATATATATATATGCATATGTGGTGCATATATATATATATATTGCATATGTGGTGCATATACCACATACTGCACCACATATTGTGTTTATCTACATCATTAATGTTACCCAGTCTCTAAATGAATGGTTTCTACTTGTCTCCCACTGGTGTAATATCTGTCTTAATGAATGTCTCTGTACTCTGTTGGCTATAGCGGGTCCGTTTGGGTACAATGAAGTGACCATGATCCCAGCTGGAGCTACTCACATCCGTGTCACCGATAACAGCAGGAACTATCTGGGTAAGAGATGGCTCAGCTTGACAGACGCACGCGCACACACATGCACACACACACACTGGGAATGAGCTGTCACACAAGGACAGCATCAATGTTCTGTATATCATTAACTATATACAGTACATACACAGACAGCCTCTCAGAAGTGCTGGTTTGACAGAGAATTTGCTTTGAGACCTTTTTATCATCTGTATGTCTGCTATGAGTTTCTACCCACCCAGCCATGGCTATAGAACTCTACCACTTCCCTGACACTTTAAGTAGCCATAATTCTGCTCTCCTCTCATTCCTGTTAGCTTACTGTTACTTCCTGGCACCAGAGACAGATACAGTTCTCTGGTTGATACCCAGCTGCACTCTGGCTGGGCTCTCCAGTCAACACAACACCCAAGGCTATCCATCTATTCTCACCCACATTTACAAGACTCCTGAAATGGAAAAAATGCAGGGATCCTGAAATGGAACACTCGTAAAGGTTTAATTTGGCCATGGGGCAGGGTGGGGGAACTGGGTGTGGGAAAAGGGTTGGGGGAAACTGGGGATCTGGCCTTCTGGCAGGCAAGTGGATGTACTTGGTTAGTTCTGATTTGGTTGGAAAATTCCTCCCCCCCCCAAAAAAAATGTACTTCCAAGAGATGGTTTCCCTGTTTGTCTGTTCCTGCAACTTGTCACGGTTAGGCCAAACAAGGCAATGATGTAGTAATGCTACTCTGTTTGGCAAGGCAACTTTGTTACTTGAATTAAGAAATGTTAAATTGTACGGTTGAGGTTAATTCCATTTCAGTTTAGTAAAGTGGTCCCATGGTCCCATGTAGCTCACTTGGTAGAGCATGGCTCTTGCAACGCTAGGGTTGTGGGTTTGATTCCCATGCAGGACCAGTACAAAAAAATGTATGCACTCACTACTCTAAGTCACTTTGGATGAAACAGTCTGCTAAATGACTTAAATGTAAGTAGAAATTCCAACTCAGGGCCTCCTGAGTGGCGCAGCGGTTGAAGGAACTGCATCGCAGTACTTGAGACGTCACTTCAGACCCGGGTTCAATCCCAGGCTGTGTCACAACTGGCCGTGACCAGGAGTCCCATAGGGCGGCACACAATTGGCCCAGCGTTGCCTGGGTTAAGGGAGGGTTTGGCCGGGCGGGGGGCTTTACTTGGCTCATCTAGCGACTCATTGTTGTGGCTGGCCGGGCACCTGCAGGCTGACTTCGGTCGTCAGTTGAACGGTGTTTCCTCCGACACATTGGTGCTGCTGGCTTCCGGGTTAAGTGGGCGGGTGTTAAGAAGCGCTGTTTGGCGGGTCATGTTTCAGAGGATGCATGACTCGACTTTCACTTCTACCGAGCCTGTTGGAGAGTTGCAGCGATGAGACAAGATCATAATTGGATATGACGAAATTGTGGAGAAAATATCCACCTCAAATTTCCCTCATCCCTCAATTGCGATTTCTGAATTGATTGAAAATGAATTGACCCCAACCATAGCATAATTCAATCAAACACTCTATACATATTATCATCACACAGCCAATTTCAGTCACACTTCACCAATCAGCATTGAAGAGCAGACACATTCCCTACCTTCATTCAATCCTTCTCTTCTCCCTCCAGCGCTCCAGAACGGGCGTTCCCAGTTTGTCATTAATGGGAACTGGAAGATCAGTGTTCCTGGGGAGTACAGCGTAGCGGGAACCAAGCTCCTGTACAAGCGCTCTGTGGACACCTGGGAAAGCTTTGAGGTCCCTGGACCCACTATGGAGGACCTGCACGTCATGGTCAGTCTGGTCAAAGTTATGAGGGACAGCAGCCGCAATGCAATAACTATACTGAACAAAAATATCATCGCAACATGCAACAATTTCATAGATTTTTACTGAGTAACAGTTCATATGAGGAAATCAGTCAATTGAAATAGACTGATTAGGCCCTAATCTATGGATTTCACATGACGGGGAGTACAGAAACAAATGGGCCTCACAATAGGCCTCAGGATCTCGTTACGGTATTTTTATGCATTCAAATTGCCATTGATAAAATGCTATTGTGTTCAATGTAACTTATGCCCGTCCATACCTTAACCCCACCGCCACCATGGGGCAGTCTGTTCACATCGGTCAACCGCTCACCCACACAACAACATATACGTGATCTGTGGTTGGGAGGCCGGTTGGACGTACTACCAAATTCTCTAAAATGACGTTGGAGGCGGCTTATGGCAGAGAAATTAACATTCAATTCTCTGGCAACAGCTCTGGTGGGCATTCGTGCAGTCAACATGCCAATTGCACGAGCCTTCAAAACTTGAGACATTTGTAGCATTGTGTTGTGTGACAGAACTGCACATTTTAGAGTGGCCTTTTATTGTCCCCAGCACAAGGTGCACTTGTGTAATGATCATGTGATTTAATCAGCTTCTTGATATGCCACACCTGTCAGGTGGATGGATTATCTTGACAAAGGAAAAATTCTCACTAACAGGGATGTAAACAAATTTGTGCACAACATTTTTGAGAAATAAGCTTTTTGTGTGTATGGAACATTTCTGAGATTTTTTATTTCAGCTCATGTAACATGGGACCAACACTTTACATGTTATGTTTACTGTATATTTTTCTTCAGTGTATATAGAGACTGAAAACTAACCTCACTAATTAAGGTACACAATGATAGCTTTGTTAGTATACTTGTTCAACCCCCTAGTTTTGTCGCACCTAGACTACTGTTCAGTAGTGTGGTCAGGTGCCACAAAGAGGGACTTATGAAAAGTACAATTGGCTCATAACAAGGCAGCACGTCTGGCCATTAACAGTACACTGGGAGCTGACGGTAATGATATGCATGTCAATCTCTCATGGCTCAAAGTGGAAGAGAGATTGACTTCATCACTACTTGTTTTTGTAAGAAGTGTTTACAAGCTGAATGTACCGAGCTGTTTGTTTAAACTCCAAGCACACAGCTCGGACACCCATACATACCCTACAAGACATACCACCAGAGGTCTCTTCACAGTCCAAGTCCAGAACAGACTATGGGAGGTGCAACTCTATTCCACATCAGGTAACTGATGCAAGCAGTAGAATCAGATTTTAAAAACCAGCTAAAAATACACCTTATGGAACAATGGAAACTGTGAAGAGACACCCACACAGGTACAGACACATGCATACGCACACACGCTAGCACACTCTCTCTACACACACGTACATTGTAATATTGTTGTATTGTGGTATTCTACATTTTGTATTGTAGATATGTAGTGGTGTAATAATGTTATATGATAAACTGTTTATGTGTAATATAAGTGCCTTAATGTGTTTGGACCCCAGGAAGAGTAGCTGCTACCTTGGCAGCAGCTAATGGGGATCCCTAATAATTACAAATACAAAACGCCAATTTAGCAGAACCATTCAGTCTCCTCTCCTATATGTAACTGACGTATATTTTCTTAACGTGTTGTCTTCCATTTGTTATATACTTTTTCAGTATATTGTTGGTATTGACAGTTCTAAACTGGGTGGTTCGAGCCCTGAATACTGATTGGCTGACAGCCGTGGTATACCACGTGTATGACAAAACATTTCTTTTTTACTGTTCCAATTACATTGGTAACCAGTTTATAATAGCAATAAGGCACCTCTGGGGTTTGTGTTATATGGCCAATATTGCTTAAAATATACCAGGTATTATAAAACAATATATATTAAAATATAAATCCGTTGTACACTGTGTGGTTGTGTCTGCAGGTGTTGGTGACAGACAGGAACCCGGGGATAGAATACGAGTATTGGCTCCCTCCAGACCGCTACGCTCTGTTCCATGGCAGGAGGAGTCAGCTACGCCAGCCTCACCACACTGCCAGCTACATCCCCTGGGATCACCCCACCACCACTACTACCACTACTACTACTAGGCCTCCCCCTGTCACCACAAGACCCTACTGGGGTAAGACCGCTGACCATTCTTAAAGGGGTAGTTCAACCAAATTAAAAGAACATTTTGTTTCCTTACCTTGTAAGAAGTCTAAGGACAAAATGCAACCCGGGTTTTGGGTTTGTTTACCTAGGCACTGTCACCAACCGCTAACTTAGCTAGCTAGCATTTTCTAAGCAACAGCCAATGGACGTCAATGTACCCATTATTAACGTGTTACATTTCTTAGTCCAAAATGTACATTTAATGTGATGTATGCATTTACATGGGAAAACCTGCCCCTGGTTTCATTCATCCTCTGTTTGTGTGACTAAAGTGTAATACATGATGGATGGATGGATGGATGGATGGATGGATGGATGGATGGATGGATGGATGGATGGATGGATGGATGGATGGATGGATACGGAAGATGGATGGATGGATGGATAGATACGGAAGATGGATGGATAGATACAGAAGATAGATGGATAGATACGGAAGATGGATGGATACGGAGGATGGATGGATGATGGATGGATACGGAAGATGGATGGGTGGATACGGAAGATGGATGGATACGGAAGATGGATGGGTGGATACGGAAGATGGATGGGTGGATACGGAAAATGAATGGGTGGATACGGAAGATGGGTGGGTGGATACGGAAGCTGGGTGGGTGGATACGGAAGCTGGATGGGTGGATACGGAAGCTGGATGGGTGGATACGGAAGCTGGATGGGTGGATACGGAAGATGGATGGGTGGATACGGAAGATGGATGGGTGGATACGGAAGATGGATGGGTGGATACGGAAGATGGATGGATACGGAAGATGGATGGATGGATACGGAAGATGGATAGATAGATGGATCTAAACATTATTGCAAGGGGTAAAAAAAAATCTCCACATTACGACAAGCTCTACAATGTAAAATTAATAAATAAAAAACATTTATTTGTATGTTTTTAATATTTTCAGATCTCACTGCCTCCGGTACAGCAGAGGTACTGCCAGATCTCAAAATATTCAGATAGTTTTTTTTACATTTCATTTTGTTTTAATGAATATTACTAACAACAACAAAGGTAACACATTTTGGCCAAGGGATCTGTGGTATAAGTTTAGAAGGTGTAATACAACACAATGTAATATTATTAATCTACAATGTATGTTCATAACCCTGGGCAACATGGGCCTGGGAGGCTGACAGGGACCCCAGTTTGAAAACCCCTAACCTACAAAATGCCCCACAGACTGTGCCTTAATAATGTGCAGCAAATGTCTTCTGGAATGTTTTATTACATCCGTTTATATAAGAGGGGAATTATTAACTGCAAACTCAATCATAGGCTTATAATCAGTGTTGTATTTCTATTAAATTGGCCCTGGTTAGAATGTAACCAACATTAAATAGTAATCATTATATTTGTCCTATATAACTGCAAAAGTGGACTTTGATCCAAAACTGAATACACTGTGCTGACCTGCTATACTTTGATCTGTACCTGGCTGACAATAACAGATATAACCAAGGCATGAAGTTTCTGGAGTGGAATGTCCCCCTCTTGGAAGTGTTTAGTGATAACGCTCCTAATCCCAAAACCCACTGCATATTCCATGCTGAGATAGTGGTGCTTGGTACAGTAGCATAGTTTTGACTGATTTCTGTGTACTGCTCAATAAAGCAATGATCTAAGACTTTAGCATCCTTTAGAATTTAGTAAACAGGTTTGATCATTTAGTAATTAATCAAGTAATTTGGTGCAGGACATAATGGAAGTAGCCTAGCCCCTAGCATAGTGTTTTCTAACTGGTGTGTTGAGAAGTAGTCTAGTCCCTAGCATAGTGTTTTCTAACTGGTGGGTTGAGAAGTAGTCTAGCCCCTAGCATAGTGTTTTCTAACTGGTGGGTTGAGAAGTAGTCTAGCCCCTAGCATAGTGTTTTCTAACTGGTGGGTTGAGAAGTAGTCTAGCCCCTAGCATAGTGTTTTCTAACTGGTGGGTTGAGAAGTAGTCTAGCCCCTAGCATAGTGTTTTCTAACTGGTGGGTTGAGAAGTAGTCTAGCCCCTAGCATAGTGTTTTCTAACTGGTGGGTTGAGAAGTAGTCTAGCCCCTAGCATAGTGTTTTCTAACTGGTGGGTTGAGAAGTAGTCTAGCCCCTAGCATAGTGTTTTCTAACTGGTGGGTTGAGAAGTAGCCTAGCCCCTAGCATAGTGTTTTCTAACTGGTGGGTTGAGAAGTAGCCTAGCCCCTAGCATAGTGTTTTCTAACTGGTGGGTTGAGAAGTAGTCTAGCCCCTAGCATAGTGTTTTCTAACTGGTGGGTTGAGAAGTAGTCTAGCCCCTAGCATAGTGTTTTCTAACTGGTGGGTTGAGAAGTAGTCTAGCCCCTAGCATAGTGTTTTCTAACTGGTGGGTTGAGAAGTAGTCTAGCCCCCAGCATAGTGTTTCCCAACTGGTGGGTTTAGATCCACTAAAGGGTCACGCAGTTAGTTCCTTTTGGGTCGTGGCTAAAGACTGGGTTAGGTCCAGAAACATGGTCTTATTTACCTTATGGGTCACAGGGAGCATTGAAAGCCTTTGGGGGAGTCAAGACGAACAAAAGCGATTGCTTTTTAGCATTTTGGAGTAGAAATCAATGATCTAAGACAATGTTTGCTCATGTCGTATCATAATGATTTGATGCTGGACAGAAAGTCACTCTTTAGTGATTCTGTCACACCTCCTCCCGCTCCCCCTCTCTGGCGCTCAATGGCGCCAGGCTGCCCCTCATTACGCACACCTGTCAGCATCATTACGCGCATCAGCGCTTTATTGGACTCACCTGGACTCCTTCACTTTGTTGATTGCCCCCTGTCTCTCTGTTCCTCAGTTGGATCTCCGTGTCAGCGTTAATGTTGTTTTGTTTCCCCTGTCCAGACGCTGTTCGTGTTTTGTTTCCTGTCTATTTCATTAAATGTTCACTCCCTGTACTTGCTTCTCGTCTCCCAGCATCTGTCCTTACAGATTCTAAAGAATGCCTTGGAAAGATCCCTTGCCCGAATCCTGATTCAAGATACACATGTGCTTCTCCATCGTTTACACAAATCTCACATTAATGGATGATTAATGCAAAATTTAAAGGAATAGTTCAGAAATTGTACATATTTAGATATTTTTTCCCTCATTTCTTAAATGGATTGTGGTCCTCAATTAATTCTTTTTTTAATGATTTAAAAATTATTTGGGCATGAAATTTGAAACATGCTTACCTGGGAGATTTACTTACACGGTGCTTTGGTAAAAAAAATGCTAATGTTAACATTTTGTTGGTAGTGGCTAGTTTAACAAAACCAAAGTGTGGATTGCAGTCACTCCTTTTCCATAGACTGCTTTTAAGGTAAGAAAACAAATATCTAATAAATATGTAAACTCGCTGAACTATCCCTTAAAGTTACGTTTGAGTTTATGTCTTGGACCCAGGTAATTTTCTTGGTCAGGTCATGAAAACTCCTGTCCCTAACTCCAAAGGCATGTTGATAGTCAATAATGTAACTCACCTTTTCCCGCACTGTCCCTCAGCTCCTCCAGGTGGCTGGCCCATCAAGTCCCCTCGCCACCCAGCTCGACAACCCCCTCACCAGCCCCACCACATACCTGTCCTTCCCCGCCTGGAGAGGGACGAGACCAGGAGGAACCAACTACCCCAACCACCCCGAGGAGGTTTGCTCCACCTCACCTCAATCTCTCCCTCACCTAAATCTTTAACCCTTATCTCACCCCCACTCCCCTAAACCTCAACTCTCACCTTGCTCAAATGCTACAATCCTCTCTCCTCTGCCTCCCCCCTCTACTCTACTCTTCCTTTTAATCTGTTTTACACTCTACTCTTTCCTTTAATCTGTCCTACTCTATTGATTCTACTCTTCCTTTAATCTGTCCTAATCTATACTCTTTCCTTTAATCTATCCCACTCTCTACTCTTCCTTCAATCTGTCCTAATCTATACTCTTTCCTTTAATCTATAACACTCTCTACTCTTCCTTTAATCTGTCCTAATCTATACTCTTTCCTTTAATCTATCCCACTCTCTACTCTTCCTTATATATGTCCTAATCTCTACTCTTTCTTTTAATCTATCCCACTCTCTACTCTTCCTTTTAACCTGTCCTACGCTCTACTCTTGCCTTTAATCTATCCTACTCTCTACTCTTCCTTTAATCTGTCCTAATCTATACTCTTTCCTTTAATCTGTCCTACTCTCTACTCTACTATCCTTAAGTCCCCTAATCACTCTCAGAAACTCATCTGTGCCATCCTAAACATTGTGCAATACCCTGATATAAAAAACAATCTGTGCTCAAATCAACTCACTGCTTCTCTTTCTACTCCCGTAGGGCATTGTGGGAAATGTAGGCGGGCCCGCGGTCGAGGGGAGCGCCAGAGGCAGTACTGCCAGAAAGACTTTGGTAAGTCTGAACTTCTTGAATACCTAAAATTAGAGGTTCAAACACCCTTGTGTGCTTTCAATTCACATGACCCAGTTTACAGCTGGGTTTGGGTTTACAACATCAGGTGATAGTGGTGCAAGTTGACAAATCTCACTTGAATAGTTTTTTAAAGTAAGGAACGAATGTAATTTGGTGAAACTTAAACAGCTTTTTAAGTTAGTTGAAAAATCGCAGCATGGGGAAAAAAGCATGGCACAACAAACCTTATTATAAGACATTGTAAAGGCGCATACATGCTTGTAAGTTATAACAAGTATTAATGCATAATACCTGTTGGCTTTTTGTGAAGTGTTAGCATTATGTCTTTCATTGGTTGTCAGTGTTCCGTGCCAAAGTCATGAGCAAGCTGTACCGGGGCGAGGAGACGCGCTACGATGTCCAGATCATCCATACCTACCACAATCGCTTCCGCCTGGAGCACCGTGAGTTCCTGTGGGTGCCCAACGTGTGTGACTGCCCCCCTCTGGAGGAAGGGCGCCAGTATGTACTGATGGTGCGTCGCCACATTAACAACGAGCAGACGTTGAACCGGATACTGATGGAGGAGGACAGCTACGCGATACCCTATAAACCTAGAGAGGACGCTCTGTTGCGCCCCCTGGAGGATCTGTGTAGTAACAGAGGGCCCAGGCCACCTGCGGAACTGAGACGCGGCTATGCCTAGACATAGAGATGTACAGTATACACGTGCACACCAGACACCACTGATGCACACATACTTTGACTGTCACGACTCCTTAACACTCCTCAAGAGCACTTCTGATGGCGAATCAGACAAACAATGGGGCTGCATGTGTGCGTCTGTGTGTGACATTAAAATCCCATACACCCATACGCAACAACTGCCTGCCTCTTGCCCTTCAAAAGACACACAGAGAGCAACAGAACCACTAGAATTCCAAAATGGGGGAACTGAAAATGGCAGAGGCAAACACTATTTGAACCCTGGGAAGAGACTATACTCAGGGTGACCCAGTAGATCTGTCAGTCAGCGTGATAAGAAGGCAAAGCCCTCTCAAAGAGCAATGCAAAAGCTGACCAGCTCACAAAGTATAGCACTTTAGGTGGCCGTTATCACCCACCTTTAAACTTACCAAAGAGAAGAATATATCCACTTCAATGGCCAAGCGTTTGTGTTGTTTTGTTCCCTTTGCTAACTAGAAAACTGACTATAACTATCTGTCTGGGTTACTAACAGGCAGTGTTGGGGAAGCTACTCTGAAAATATAGTTTATAGCTTGTATCAATTACTTCACACTGGAAGAGGTTAAGCTACACTTCGGCCCAGATTCAATCAGATCAAGCGTTAACCGGCGATAGCTGACACCTACATAGCTGATGTTTTGACGGTGCCGGAGATGTAACTGTGTTGGAGCTGTCAAACTGGTGAAGAGCTACTCTTCATCATTGTCACTCGAGTTAGATATTCAGAATGACAAAGTGTAGGCTATATAGAAATAATGACGCTCAAATTGAAAATCATTAACCTAAAGAAAATAATGAGGATTTCTATCAGCCGAATCGAGGTGTAGATCACATCTCACATTCCAGTGTTTTGAACTTGTAAACAAGGCTTGCGTGAGATTTGTCTTAATGCGACTCCATGCAGCCAATGGCAATGTCTGCTTCAGGTGTAATGCCAGGAGCTGTTCTAACGCAGTTCCACCTCCGACACTGCCTGAACAACTGCTATGAGGATGTCGGCTAAAGCGGATGTGATTGAATAGAGCCCTTACGCTACCCTAAAGAAAAATATAGTTGACTTTAATAGTTACTTTGAAAAAGTAGTTCACTACATCCAAACTACTTCGTAAAAAACTATCATATCTAAATCTGAAATGTCATCGACTACACAGTTAAGAAAAATGACTGCAAGAACACATCACTCCGGATGTTAACAGTGTAGTGAGAACTGTGTGACAGCCAGAGTGAGTGCTTTGGCTTAGCCCAGTGGCCAGGGAGAGAGAGAATAAATAGGGAATAGTTGTTGAATAAATGTAGTGGGCAGTTCCAGTAGATGGCTACATGGCTAAAACAAGTAATTAACTACCAAAGACATTACAAAGATTTTAGTGTAGTTACTACAAAATATAGGTAAATTACTAACTGAATTAAATGTAGTGGAACTACTCCCCAGGACTGCTAACAGTCCAGTCACTCTATGTCAAAATAAATGTGACTTTTTACTTTCTTCTCATACCTAAGATGTATAAAACAACATATTGTTCCATATTGTATTTATTTGGCAAAAGAATATCTAGATCATAACATTTATATTTGTGTTTTGCTTCTAAAATATAGTATTTAAAAAAAAATAATCTATCAATGCATTTCTCTCTATTGATGTATGTGTTTTGGGTAACAATTTACATCAATTTGCTCTTATACCTGTGTAGTAACAATGTAATTAATTACACTAGTAACATTGTAGTTACATGTTATAGCACAGTACTTCTTGAATTTCATTGTAATTGCGTAGTGATGGGGTTGAGTTTATTCCACTTGTGTAGTAACAGAAACCGCTCAACTCTACTACTATTACTATGCAATTAAAACTACACGGACATAAGAGCAAGTTAATGTAAAGTGTTACCGTGTTTTGAATATTAAATCAATCAGGTTCCCTTAGTCTGTTTTGTTACGTCTCCTGTTGTCTTATTCACATGAAGTTTTACTTTTGTGAGAAACAAAAATATGGATTATTCAGTATTTTATATTGGTGTGACACTGAGTAGCTACAAATATAAGAAACATATTTAATTTGAATGACTGGTGAATTATTTTCAATCTATTCCTATACATTAACTATGCTGTAACAAGTTATTTTTTATTATAAGGTTTTAAAAATGTGCCAACACATTGCTTTCTTTAACACCACCGACACCACATTTTACAAGGCGGGATGGGTCTGTGCTCATATGCATTTTTGTATAGGTAGATTACCCTAGAAACGTCATTCAAACTTTAAAACGTGCTGAGTGCTTGCATACAACTTTGTGATGTCTTTTATACTTTTTAAACTATGAAACTATTTTATTTCCCATCTTCATTCAATTTCATGGGATTTCTAAAGATCCCATTGTGACAATATCAATTTCCAGACTTCTAACATTCCATTCACTGCAACTTTTGACACAAATCAGCTGACCAGTTTCTCAACAAGTTAGACACGTTGGGCATATGATATCTTCCTCTACTTCTCTGCTATTCAAATCTGTAATCAGAACAGAAGTATCTACCAATCAAAAGTTACAGCTGTTTGAGTTGAGTGGAGAAAATTAGCTGGCTAACTTCAGCTAACAGCTTTCTCATGTCTCTTCATTAAGCCGTTGCTATGGATACTCACACTCGCAGGGAAAATAAAGCAGAGGGTGAAAAGGGTGTTAAGAACAGTAGTGTTAGGATGATGAAGAATTGTGAACAACAAGAAAGCAGCTGCTACTCCAGAGGTGGCAGTCAAGGCAACAGCGTGTCGTCCTCCTCAGCACCGTGCTGTACATACCTCAACTGGCTAGTTGCCTGTCTGTAAAGAGAAGGGAGGGCTGTATGTTGATCCTGCTGCTCTGATTGGATAGAGTGAAGCTGTCTCCGTTCACTTGCTTCATATTTCACTTGATCACTTCTTATCGCATGTTTCGATCTGATCATTTAGACTGCTGCTGCCTCCTGTTAGCCTGCTGCTATGATACAGTAAATAAACAGGAGAGGTTGGCTAGCAAACTATCAATGTGCTTAATATCTAACAAGCGAAGCAAGAGTAGGGAAAGAAGAAACGCTGATGCACATTGACTTTTTATTTTTTGCACGTGAAAACTTTTCACACGCAACAACTGTAGTTTAGATATTTTAATTTGAATGAGCGTTGTGGCCTATTCGGTTAAGTCAGTCAGAATGGGATTCGTATTATCCAGCAACTTTCTGAAATGGAAAAGGAGTGTGTGTAGCCGTTAGTAATGATGGTAATGATAACCTTCTGGTAGAGATAGAAAGGCTTTCCCCAAAACCCTTCTCAATCAAATGTAAACTACAAAGTTGCCTATACCTACCTGGCAGAATATGATTATTTGCATCAATCCAGTGGCCATTTGTTTAGCAAATTCTGCAATCATATGAGCGCCACAGAAACATCACTAACCAAACAACAGTCTCTTGCTGGTGCACAGTTGCATTAAAGTGTAACTACACCCTAAATTGTTTTCTATTTTTCACAGACCTCAAAAGTGGTGCCCTGATGTGGTTCAAGCATTGTTGTGGACTTGGAACATCCATTTTTGTTGTTATCTGTAAAAAAAAAAGTGTGATTTCTGAGAGCGAAAACCTGAAAAATACAGAAGGGAGAAAATGGAATTTGGGAAACAACTAATCAGAATCAGGACAAAAAATCGAATGTTTTTATAGGGCCCTGTGTATGCTATGCTTAGTTAACTAGTGTCCCCCCTGGGGGAAGAGGTCCTCCCAGGGAAAGGGTTCCGCCTTTCCGGCCAATGGGTACCTCTTCCCACTGATACCCCTCCAGCCCAGAGAGGACTTCAACAATGCCTCATTGTCTTCTGTCTTTTATTACAGTTTGCATATACTGTGATTTTCTAGTAGGAGAGTGTCTAAAAGTGTAGTAGTCAGAGTGTAGTTATTTCTGATGAAATGTGTGATTTTAACTACCCTACAATCCAAAGTAATACGTTTGCTCTAGTAGTCTATCAAAGTAATCCGATCAATTATTTTACTACATTTAACTTTGACTATATTTAAATGCTTAGCTTAAGTAAAACGTTTTAAACTTCTTCCACTACCACAAAAAATAGTCTTAAAGAGTTCAAGCAAGTGCCACAATTTTTCTTCATTGAAAATTACCATCTAGTTAGGGGCACATTTTGAATTGTGTGAACTGTTAGTTAAACTGGGTTATAGTTTTTTCCCAGCCATGTCATGTGATTAGAGAACCACTCGCCATAATGCTTACCAAAATCCAATGTCATTTTAGGGGTTGTTCGCTTACAAAAATATCACAC
Source organism: Salmo salar (assembly GCF_965601325.2). Taxonomy (NCBI): domain Eukaryota; kingdom Metazoa; phylum Chordata; class Actinopteri; order Salmoniformes; family Salmonidae; genus Salmo; species Salmo salar. The sequence continues at coordinate 35,646,484 of NC_138301.1, forward strand.
TTTAATCAACAGAAGCTGTGTTGCATTACAAAATGTATTTACAAAAATAACTTCACACATCTGCTATCATAGTAACATGAAATTAGCTAAAAAAGGACCTAAATGTAGAATCGTACACAAAGGTTTTACAGAGTCAAATTATTGGTCATTAACTGTGGAGAAGTCTTCACAGAAACGTGGCTCTCGATCCTCAATGGTTCTTTTAAAACACGGGTGCATTCATTAGTGCACTCCGTAGCGAAGCATTTTGAAATGTGAATTCAAAAACAAGCGTTTCATATTGGAAAATTCCAGGTAGATCTCTTCCCGTTTCGGCACATTTGTTTCCATTCCGTTCCTAGCAAATACACCCCAGATCACAGAGAGCCCCTTCAAACCAAACATGTCAGGGGCTTGTAGCTGGGGTTTCTTGTAAAACTTAACTGCCAAAACAATTTTACCACATTTTCCTTTCAAAAACCAATTTAGAAATGGATACACTACTCCCACGATGTTAAAAAGGCATTGCGAAATAAATAATTGGTATAAGAGTATTTGGTAACACTTTACTTAAAGCCGACAGATATAATGTGTTGAAAGACTTGTCATAAGCATATATGAACCCCTTATAATGTGTTGTAATCAACTCAATGATCCTGACTATATAAGCCATTAGGTCCGTTTGGAAATTTGCTCGGCCAACATAAAACTGTATAGGCCTTATTGTAAGGCATTATAAAGGCTCATACATGCTTATAACAAGTAATATAGCATTATACCTGTTGGTGAAAGTGTTAAGTAATATTTTATTTTATAATTCACATTAGCTCCACACCAGAGCGAGCATAATCAAACAGTATGAACACACTAATGTGCAAAATGTTCATGTAAACCTTCGAAATGGTGTGAAACGTTCAGGGAAACTTTCACCGAAACATTCAGGTAAACCTTCAGTTGTTCAGACCACTGAGAAAAACAATGATCCTACTGACAAAACATTCAGGTAAACCTTCAGTTGTTCAGACCACTGAGAAAAAGAATGATCCTACTGACAAATCATTCAGGTAAACCTTCAGTTGTTCAGACCACTGAGAAAAATAATGATCCTACTGACAAATCATACAGGTAAACCTTCAGTTGTTCAGACCACTGAGAAAAAGAATGATCCTACTGACAAAACATTCAGGTAAACCTTCAGTTGTTGAGACCACTGAGAAAAAGAATGATCCTACTGACAAAACATTCAGGTAAACCTTCAGTTGTTCAGACCACTGAGAAAAAGAATGATCCTACTGACAAATCTACCCCTGGTTGTAATTTAAAAAATGCAACACAGTCCTTACTATAAGAAATAAAATATTCAAAAAGAGTAAAAAGTCAGCCAACATTTCCCTACAGCTCCTGTCGTATGCGAGTCAAGAGCTCATCGTTTTTGTTCCCTTTTGGCAGTCTCAGCATAGTAGTCCATAGTGGTTCTAGCCTGGTTAAATCAGACTGAATACTTCACTCACCGAGTGAAACAATAGTGAAATGTTGCGAAATCAGTTTGGATGGCAGGATGTAGTGATTCTGTATAGGGTCTTTGTTCCTGTTTCAGAGCACAGTCTGGTTAGTCCCTTGGCCTATGTTTGGAGGTTCAGGTGGTCTGTGTGAGGAACATCAGATTCAATCATTAATCCTCTGGTTAGTCTGTTAGTCTGTCCTTCTAGCTGGAGTGAGTCTCTGACCCTTGACCTCTCATCTCTGACCCCTGACATCCGACCTCAATATGGGAGACAGGTGGAGGGTGCAAGGGGACATCATCAAAACCACCCTCCACCTTCAGGGTACCACAGCGGGGGCAATTGTCCATCTTCCCCTGCCAGCTGTCCTATCCTCTCCTCCACCCCCAGAAGCCAGGCTCTGGCCCAAAGGTCACAGGTCAGACGCTGACACTGACGTGACTGGAGGAGTTGGCTGAGCGGCGTTTAATGCGGGAGCGTCGCGGGCGGTGCGAGTCGGAGCCACAGTGGCAGAGTGGGCTCAGCAGCAGCCAGAGGTAGAGCACCACGCATGCCCAACACGACGACATCTTCACCCAGAACGTGGACCAGCTGCCGTGGGTGAACGTGGTCTCCAGCACCGCTGACTCATAGCTAGAGGTGGAGGAAGGAAAGGTGGGAGAGGAATTTTGATTAGCACGGCAATGGAGGTACAATGGCACAATATAGCTGCTGTGTACACCCAGGTAACGGATAAGGTGTGTCAACAATAATCTTACCCACAATTAAGGGAGCTAAAATGTTTGTTTTTTTACGCTGTACTGCAGTACATGTTTTTGTGGCAAACTATCGCTACATGATCCTATACGGTAGTGTTGCAACTTTTAAGTGCCCACAACTGTAGTTTGTTTAATGACTGTATGAAGTTTGGTTCTGCGTCGACATGGAAATTTCCCCCAAAAGAAGAGAGACGCTCAGCTTTGAACGGCGGAGCTGTTGATGCGCTCCACTGAGTCAGTGCACTTTTTTGTTGCTAGGTGACCCCAACCAAATGTTCTGGTTCCCTTTCTAGCTGGAGGCTAGCTAGCTATATCACAAATCTCAGTTGAAACCCCCAAAGATTTAATCAACATTCACCAGCAATGACTCAACATCAGCAGCATGTGAACTAGTTAGATGCAGTCCTCTAGCTACCTAGTTAGCAACGATAGCTAACGTTAGCATACATCGCTAACTAGCTATGCCGAAAATGTTTAACTCATCTTAGCTACTAGTACTAAATGAATAGCTAGTTAGTTGTAGACATTTACTGACAAACAGATGTTGATTTACCCTCAGGCGTTTGGGATGCGGTGTGAAACGCTTCGCTTTGGAAAAGCAGTGTGCCAAATGTATATAGAGGAAAAATGCGCTAGCGCGTTGAAAGCTATTATCATGACTGTTTATGACATCTGTTATATTATGACAGGGTTATGTAGCCCTTATGATTGAGCCATCAAGTAAAGTGTCTTAATTTTCATGTAACGCCAACATTGAGACAACGTTGTGTTGTGGTTGTGTGTTTGCTGGGGTGTCCAATGCCCAGTGAGTGAGATATTGACCTGAACCAGTTGGTTAGGGTCATCATGACGTAGAGCGAGGCCAGGAAGAAGACGAAGTGGAAGAAGAAGTAGCTGTAAGCCACTCTCTGGCTCTCGTTGTGAATCACCTTCTGGCAGCCCTTGATATCTTCGTCAATCACAAACTCCACCTCTGGAAACACCACAGACCGAAAATATAAAGTCAATCACCTGAGGGTGATAAAGAATCGTGCTGCTCTCGACAATACCATAGCAGCATATAGAAAACATGCAATTCATCTTTCACAATAATTTAATTTTCCCAGAAGGTGTAAGAATAGTGGTAAATAATACTGATTTATTTGAATGTCACAACACCAGTCTCAGTATAGGCTAGCCGCTAGTCTGTACATAAATTATTTAGACATATTTTCTATTCTGCAGCCTTAATACTGGCATCTTCATAATATGGAGAAGAATCCGTATTAAGATAACTACTAACTATATATTTTATGGGTACCTACATAAGGACTTCATTACACTGTTAAACATTCATAAGCACTACATTAACATTCATGCTTATGTCAACAACCGCAACTTTAAAGGATGTTTTTCATCAACATAAATGTACTGCTTATTTTTGTTTTATGAATGTGTTACAAAGTCCTTATTCAGGTACCCTTCAAATAAAGTGTTGCTGAGAATTTATTGACATGTAGGCTACCAACCTTCCTCTTTGTCAGGGCAGCAGAAGCAGCATGTGGCTTTCTAGGAAAACAGAGAGAGAGAGTTCAGGATGCCCATACATTCTCCACACTTGTATGGAACGTGGAAACACGCCGCTAACACATCACAAATTAATACCAAGATCAGTGGAGGCTGCTGAGGGGGGACGGCTCATAATAATGTCCGGAACGGAGCTAATGGAATGGCATCCAATACATGGAAACCTATTCCACTCCAACTATTACTACGAGCCCATCCTCCCCAATTAAAGTGCCACGAACCCACTGGGAACAAGATGTATGCAGAGCCACAGGAACACAGAGTTGATCCTCCATGTTGGCAGTGAATGATCCTCGACAGTAAAATGTTTATATGAATTCGTACTTTACCTGGAACTCATAGCGGTAAACTTTGATCATCCAGAAAGGGCCAAAAACCTCTGCTAGGTAGGATGCTTCGTTACTGAAAACATAGCATTGTTTGAATAAGCAACTGAAGTAAACTAATATTAAGACAAGCAATGTCTTTTTTTCAAACAGAAAAAAAATAACCTCAAAATTGCACTCCATTTGTTACATAGAAAGTTAGTAAGTAATTAGCCTAAATAAGTCAATAAGTAAAGTACTTAGGTCTCTATTCAGTCTGTATCGATGAAGTGTTACAGATTGCGCAATATAAAGGTAAAGGTATTTTCCGATTGAGCCAACACATGCAGTGTTTACCGTGAATGCAGTCTCCACTAACGCAGGACAATTGTCTTAAAAATTTCAATCACGCTGTAACGCTGATCTTCAGCGATTCGGATTGAATAGAGCCCTTATTGTTCGATCACTGTGTAGAGACTAGACTGTACATATGATTCAATGGGAAAGCGTTTTGACATTCATCGCACACTCCTCCAGTGACGTGCCACTCACCATGCGAAGAGCACACAGCAGTACATGATGGCAGCTCCTATAATGGCCACCGCGTTGGTTTCCTTCTGGATGCCATCCTGACCTACACTGGGGTAACATACCGTCATATTCACCCCCTGGTACACCACTGGGAAAACAGAGAGAGGGAGCAGAGCAAAGAAAGTTTCATCCTCTGTTTCCAGCTTGTCTTTAGTAACAGTGAACTGTGTGGTTTTACTGAAGGAATAAAGAAGTATGTTTCTCCCCGTCTGTATGACCCAATAGTAGTGTGTGGTTCTCTGTCTGTTTGACCCTATAGTAGTGTGTTGTTCTCCCTGTCTGTATGACCCAATAGTAGTGTGTGGTTCTCCCTGTCTGTATGACCCTATAGTAATGTGTGGTTCTCCCTGTCTGTATGACCCTATAGTAGTGTGTGGTTCTCTGTCTGTTTGACCCTATAGTAGTGTGTTGTTCTCCCTGTCTGTATGACCCAATAGTAGTGTGTGGTTCTCTGTCTGTTTGACCCTATAGTAGTGTGTTGTTCTCCCTGTCTGTATGACCCAATAGTAGTGTGTGGTTCTCTGTCTGTTTGACCCTATAGTAGTGTGTTGTTCTCCCTGTCTGTATGACCCAATAGTAGTGTGTGGTTCTCCCTGTCTGTATGACCCTATAGTAATGTGTGGTTCTCCCTGTCTGTATGACCCAATAGTAGTGTGTGGTTCTCTGTTTGTTTGACCCTATAGTAGTGTGTTGTTCTCCCTGTCTGTATGACCCAATAGTAATGTGTGGTTCTCCCTGTCTGTTTGACCCTATAGTAGTGTGTGGTTCTCTCTGTCTGTTTGACCCTATAGTAGTGTGTGGTTCTCCCTGTCTGTATGACCCTATAGTAATGTGTGGTTCTCCCTGTCTGTATGACCCTATAGTAGTGTGTGGTTCTCCCTGTCTGTTTTACCCCTATAGTAGTGTGTGGTTCTCTATAAGTAGAGGCTCCTCAGAGAAGGAAGGGGAGGACCATCCTTCTCAGTGAAATTTCATTAAAATAAAAATAGTGAAACACTAAAAAAGATAGCTTTTGTCCTCTGTGTATATTGACTTCAACACAAAACCTAGGAGGCACGTAGGCCTCACCCCCTTCCATAGACCTGCATGGTAATTTTGACCACTTCCAGAAGACGACCTCCAACCAATCAGCATTGATACGTATGAACTGACATGTTGTCATCCAATCATAGGATTAGGATCAGATGAAACGAGTGTTGTATTGGGGTTGTGCCGCAAAGCATTAGGGTGGGAATCTATGTGTTGAGGAGCTTGGTGACATTATTGGATAGAGATTGAAAAGTCATAGTTGAGCAATTTTACGATATTTTTCAATTCAAATTAGTTTCTTCAAATTACAGGAGACGGAGGAGGTAGATTATAAGTAGTTTTCTTGGTTTTAGAACATAATTCGTGTGTCCAGTTAGTGCAATTTATTTCAATTTGCCTTGCTAACTTCAGTAGCAAATAGTAGTAGCTAGCTACCAGCTCCAGTTTTCGCCAAAAACGCCACCGCAAATTTTGTTAACTTTTTGATGAAGAATCCCTTTTAATTCACTGTGGTACGCGGAAAATGTGCTAATTAAAACCGAGGGTCGACCTCTGCCTGAGATTAGTTTCACGAAGAAGGGTGAAAAGGTGAGGGTGTTCAATACCGACTGGTATCAAAAGTAGAGCTGGATAACAGGGCCTTTCATTAAGCCACCTGTATTTCTGGCCTTGCCTGCTTTTTGTAAAGTCTGAGCCTTGGCCGAAAGGTGGGTACAGTGACCTGAAGAACATCGATCGTTAAGATAAACGGCAAAATAAAAAGCAGGGAGCATATAAATGTCCACATCAGATTCAAGCTTCTGTGAAAAAGCCGCATCGATCATGGTGGAAGTCTTGATATTCAAACTGCGCAACAACGAGAAAGTAAGAAGAAACAGGGATGTTCTCAAGGGGCTTATCAACACCACTGCGTTTTCGCCATGCAATAATGGGCTTTTAGAGGACACGACGAGAGGGAAAGTTCCGCTAACAAGTGCAACACAAGGAACTTGCAGCGGTAATTGCACGTTACGATGCTTGACTTGCAGAACATATGGAACTTTATACTTTTTTTCTTGGATGTTCTGAATGATTTGATAGCTTCCATCGCGTCATTCATTAAAAGTTGGATGAAAGAGAGTTTGACGCGGAACATGTTTTATTTCGCGCGCGCTTAAGTAGGGTTTCCACTTTGCTCCGGTATTTATTTAGCAAAGATAACATAATCACTCCAGACAAACACAAGCAAAAACTCATGACATAAATGTTGCAGCAGCCTAGGCTATACCTAAACATTAGAGATCTGACATGCTGTATGGGATGAAAACGAGACAATCTTTCAGTCTGATTAACTGTAGGTTACTAATAATAGGTGCTGCATACAGCCTAAGCACCCAGTTCATCTGGTCAAGGTAAATAATTGGTCATGTTATGTATTTATAGTCCATTTGTGTGTCAGGAGAAAATGTGAATGTGATCAAATTTGGTTTATATTCAACATTGGGCTGGCTAGGCTGCCTAAACGTTTCCAACCCAAAATGATTAACTGGAATGAATCTATCAACATAATAGTGATGACAGATGTCAGTCATTTGTTATAAGGCCTACAGCTGCATAGGCCTGCATAACGCAAACATGCATGAAGCAAGCTCAGCCCTGTGAGTTCTGTCTATCAGTTGTCTGGGTCTGGGTAGAGGAAATCCCCCTCCTAATCTAGTCTAAATATAATTCATATGAACAAGTATAAGGTTGCTACAGTTTGACAGTTTTTAAAATAACCATGTGACCTGATTAGGAAAAACTGGTCACATCATAGCCCTTATAAAACCTTTTTACGACTGAATAATCACTGTCATACCTTTATAGGGTCCAGAGTTTTCCTGGTTAGGTTAACAGATAAGGAAAAACTATTGAGTCCCAGAGGGTAAATTGAATGTTTCCTCTCCAAGCACTGTGAGTACCCCTATCAATTTTCTCTCATTACTGTATGTAGAGTCAATCACACACAATCACATTATTACACATCTATGATTTTATTCCTTGCTTGGACTAACTCATTCTTAGCTTTTGTCTAACTGTGCATTGTGTTATTGTTTTTTGTCTTTCTAGTCAAATCCTGTCCTGCAATGAAGTCAAGCCTCTGAACACCTCAACTCATGCCTCGAACCCTCATTCAATCACTGCTGTGATCCCTTTCCAACACTGTAAGTAGCCCTCTCATTTCCATTCCCCGTAATATTGTACTATAAATGTCTTTATTAAATGCTTTAGGTTAACATAATCACTCTGACGATTTTTGAAACACACTTTGGCGTCTCTGTGCGTTCCTCCCCTATACCGTGGGTCTCCCATCCTCTTCCATTTTTCAAGTCACCAGCCTCCGCTGTTCTCTATAATCGCCTGGGGCTGTATTCAGCTCAGAGTATGAGTGCTGATCTAGGATCAGGGCCACCCTGTCCATATTATCTTTTTCATTATGATCTAAAATACAAAACTGATCGTAGATCAGCACTCCTTCTCTAAGATGATAAATGAATACGGGCTCTGATTCAGAATGTCAGATTACGGAGGCCCAGTGTTGTATAGTTGTTTTGATATTTCTGAGGATCCCCATTAGCTGAGGCAGCAGCTATTCTTTCTGGGGTCCAAACAGGATTAAAACAATTACATCACAACAAAACCTAACAGCACAATACATCATACAATATATTATTACTGTAATATTACAGATTTACAACATAACACGTACAATACAATAGTAGCCAAGGCAGGACAAGAAAACATCCCTGGAGGTAAATAAGTGCAATGATAACAATATATTTGACCGGACATTGTTTTCTTCGCCTCATGTCTATCCCTGGGACAATTGGAACAATAAAGGTAGAGGGGCCACTGAGTCTCTGTCTGTGCGTAAGACTAAACAGACTGTCAAACATGGATTATTTTGTGTGAGATGCAAACTAACGGGGGACCAGTACGGAGAAAAACTGTATGAAATGTATGCATTCACTACTGTAAGTCGCTCTGGATAAGAGCGTCTGCTAAATGACTAAAATGTCAAATGTAAATGTAAACTAACACCATCACTGCTATTTCTGTGTGTGTGTGTGTGTGTGTGTGTGTGTGTGTCTCTGTGTGTGTGTGTGTGTGTGTGTCTCTCTTTCTGTGTGTGTGTGCCCCTGTGTGTGTGTGTCTCTCTTTCTGTGTGTGTGTGTGTGTGTCTCTCTTTCTGTGTGTGTGTGTCTGTGTGCCTCTCTCTCTCTCTCTCTCGTGTCTCTCTCGCTCTCTCTCTGTGTCTCCCTCCCCCAGATTGCCATAACTGGGCCGGCTGTGGATTCCTGTGTGTTGTGACCAAGAGAACAGATGCCTTGGGTTCAGTGAAAACAATTACAAGGTTGCTTACTGTACACACACACACACCAGGCTGAGCCCACTGCAGAGGGGACAAGGCCTGCTCCCAGTGTTGTGTGTTTTCAGTTCCACTCCAGACTAATTCCTCCACATAGAAACAGGGATGTGTGTTTTCAGTCCCACTCCAGACTAATTCCTCCACATAGAAACAGGGATGTGTGTTTTCAGTCCCACTCCAGACTAATTCCTCCACATAGAAACAGGGATGTGTTTTCAGTCCCACTCCAGACTAATTCCTCCACATAGAAACAGTGTTGTGTGTTTTCAGTTCCACTCCAGACTAATTCCTCCACATAGAAACAGGGATGTGTGTTTTCAGTCCCACTCCAGACTAATTCCTCCACATAGAAACAGGGATGTGTGTTTTCAGTTCCACTCCAGACTAATTCCTCCACATAGAAACACAGGGATGTGTTTTCAGTCCCACTCCAGACTAATTCCTCCACATAGAAACAGGGATGTGTTTTCAGTCCCACTCCAGACTAATTCCTCCACATAGAAACGGATGTGTGTTTTCAGTCCCACTCCAGACTAATTCCTCCACATAGAAACAGGGATGTGTGTTTTCAGTCCCACTCCAGACTAATTCCTCCACATGGAAACAGGGATGTGTGCCTGTGTGTCTCTGTGCTTGATGAGGTCACCCAGCAGACAGAGCCAGAGGGAAACTGAACAGGCAAACATGACTGAACAGGACAGGAGGGAGGACCACTCTTTTCCGTCCCAAATGGCACCCTATTCCCTTTATAGTTCGCTAATTTTGAACAATGCCCACACATACACATGCATGCATACACACACACACACACGCACACACACTCTCCAGTGAAAATTACTATTTTTAAAACACTATCCACTACTGGGGATGTAGGGTGTGAGTGTATGTGTTGAACAGATGTTTTTATACACTGTGCTGATTTCCTCAACAAGTTGCAGCATTGCCCTGTACTGCCCCGGGACAGCAAGCACCCCTGCCTCCACGCAAAACAACTAGCAGGTACAAAGAATGTACAAATCAGAATGGGTGGAACACACGTTCCTTTTCAAAACAATGGTATGTACATGTCACCTCAAAGCAATATCACGTTGCAATGTCACAACAAATCACCGTTATATGATAGAAGCATGGCTTGTGAGAAGGAGAGGGAGAAAGATGCATAGATAAATAGAGAGAAAAGAAAGGAAGAGAGAATGTTTAAAAGGAGAAAGATGAGAGGGAGAGGAAATAGCTGGATGTCTGAAGGGACTCATAAATCCAGAAACAGGAATGAGGAAGATGACTATGTTGGACTCCCTGGGGGTTTGTGTTTGGAGTCTCAGTCGGGGGCTGGAGGAGGTTGTGAAAGACCAGGCGGAATTAGCGGAGGCAGGTGGAAGAATAGGAGTCAGAAACAATATTTGCTAAATGTACTGTACGGCATGATAAAGCAATCTGAATTGGAATGAAAGTTTGAGGGGCCAGGCTGTTTAAGAGTTGTAGTAGGTGGCTGGGGGGAGGATGGGGAGGGTTGCAAGAGATGAGGGGCAATTGGGGGAGGCAGTTTGGAATGGCAGTGAGCTGGTGGAGAGGTCAGATAGAGGTCAGGTAGGTAGAGTACAGTTACAGTACTGTGCTGCTCAATCACTCATCTGACATAACACACTGACATCCAGTCAGTGCGGCGCCACAGGTCAGTTCTATCTGAATCTCATACCTTATGAATCACAGCTTGAGACTAGATTGGATACAGATTCAGAAACACTGGTTTGGTGTATTGGATGCATCATGAGAAAATGTACAAGGCTTCGGAGGGGTCAGCACTGTGGGGAACCTCTGGCCTGGTGAAGCTGACAGGAGCTCAAAGACTAAGAAAATAGACCCCCTACTTTATCATCCCAGTAACTCTTCTTTCTCTTATCTGAGCAGACCGGAAACCTTTCAATATACAGTATACATTCAAACAATACTTTAGAACCATTTAAATATAATAAATTGGAAGGTTGTGCAGGACCATGGTAGATGAAGGAACCAAACTTTTCAGACTGTTAGAGTATTTATCTGCTCAGTAAGGCAGGGCATTATGTCTGCTGTTTGTAACAGTGTGTTATATGTCAAAATGTGATTGTATTATACATTGTGGACGAAAAGAGATCCTAATCAAATCTCTCACACTGTCTCCTGGTATTTTGTGTTGAAACTCCTTTACTTTATCACCACAGTTATTGCAGGTTGATAAAGTATGTGTCATGGTGAACTTTACCCAGCTACAGTATGCACAATTAACAAACCATTAAAACACAAAAATGATATTTGATTGATAGGTTGGTTGATTATTTCATCCCATTTGACATTTTGAAATGTTACCTGATTATGTCAGAGTAACTGTTCAGCAAAACCTTTAAAATGCTTTCAGAATAACATTGGACTATTTCATACTGTAGTTTCGATTGAAAAAATGACTGACTGAGACAGACAGACAGACAGACAGACAGATAAAGACAGGCGGACAGGGACTACTTGTTCACCAAGACAAGGTGTGTAAGAGTGTGTAATGATACTGTCAGGCAGCATTACTGTGTTATTATGTTGTCATTAGATCCATCAGGAATGTCAAATAGCCTCTTCACCTCCCTACAGCATACTGTCTCCACTAAGAACAACATGTAGCAGCAGATAGTGTGTGATGTACAGAGCCTTTGTCTTGGAGTGAATGTGTGCTTGGGTATTGCTGTGGTGCAGTAGAGGTGACTGAAGTGAACAGGATGTCAGAAGTGACTCAGGTGAGTGTGTGGTGAGGGGTCGGACAGGATATGATGTGTGCGTGCCTGCTCACATACGTGCATCCATGCAAGTACAGTTGAAGTGGGAAGTTTACATACACTTAGGTTGGAGTCATTAAAACTTGTTTTTCAACCACTACACACATTTCTTGTTAAACTATAGTTTTGGCAAGTTGGTTAGGACATCTACTTTCTGCATGACACAAGTCATTTTTCCAACAATTGTTTACAGACAGATTATTTTACTTATAATTCACTGTATCACAATTCCAGTGGGTCAGAAGTTTACATACACAAAGTTGACTGTGCCTTTAAACAGCTTGGGAAATTCCAGAAAATTATGTCATGGCTTTAGAAGCTTCTGATAGGCTAATTGACAATTTGAGTCAATTGGTGGTGTACCTGTGGATGTATTTCAAGGCCTACCTTCAAACTCAGTGCCTCTGATGATTTCTTTTGATTTTCCCATGATGTCAAGCAAAGACATTCCACATTTTTTTTAGACCTTCACAAGTCTGGTTCATCCTTAGGAGCAATTTCCAAACGCCTGAAGGTACCACGTTCATCTGTACAAACAATAGTACGCAAGTATAAACACCATGGGACCACGCAGCCGTCATACCGCTCAGGAAGGAGGCGCGTTCTGTCTCCTAGAGATGAACATACTTTGGTGCGAAAAGTGCAATATGTCCCACAACAACAGCAAAGGACCTTGTGAAGATGCTGGAGGAAAAAGGTACAAAAGTATCTATATCCACAGTAAAACGAGTCCTATATCGACATAACCTGAAAGGCCGCTTAGCAAGGAAGAAGCCACTGCTCCAAAACCACCATTTAAAAGCCAGACCACGGTTTGCAACTGCACATGGGGACAAAGATCGTACTTTTTGGAGAAATGTCCTCTGGTCTGATGAAACAAAAATAGAACTGTTTGGCCATAATGACCATCGTTATATTTGGAGGAATACGGAGGAGGCTTGCAAGCCGAAGAACCACATCCCAACCGTAAAGCACGGGGGTGGCAGCATCATGTTGTGGGGGTCCATTGCTGCAGGAGGAACTAGTGCACTTCACAAAATAGTTGGCATCACGAGGAGGAGAATTAGGTGGATATATTGAAGCAACATCTCAAGACATCAGTCAGGAAGTTAAAGCTTGGTCGCAAATGGGTCTTCCAAATGGACAATGACCCCAAGCATACTTCCAAAGTTGTGGCAAAATGGCTTAAGGACCACAATGTCAAGGTATTGGAGTGGCCATCACAAAGCCCTGACCTTAATCCCACAGACAATTTGTGGGCAGAACTGAAAAAGTGTGTGCAAGCAAGGAGGCCTAGAACCTGACTCAGTTACACCAGCTCTGTCAGGAGGAATGGGCCAAAATTCACCCAACTTATTGTGGGAAGCTTGTGGAAGGCTACCCGAAACATTTGACCCAAGTTAAACAATTTAAAGGCAATGCTACCAAATACTAATTGAGTGTATGTAAACTTCTGACCCACTGGGAATGAGATGAAAGAAATAAAAGCTGAAATAAATCTGCTATTGTTTTGACATTCTTAAAATAACGTGGTGATCCTAACAGACCTAAGACAGGGAATTCTTACTGGGATTAAATGTCAGGAGTTGTGAAATACTGAGTTTAAATGTATTTGGTTAAGGTGTATGTAAACTTCCGACTTCAACTGTATGTATGTGTGTTCCAAAGTGTTTCCAATGCCCCATTTCCCATAGGGAAACGGCTAGTGTGCCATACTTTTCTCTGGGGGCCGGCTGGACAGGGCAGACAAGGTGAGGTACATGACGTAGCAGCTGATGATGGAAGCCTGCAGGAGCCCTGAACGAGGCTGTTCTGTAGACAGAGAGCGAGAGGAGAGCTTGAGAACTAAGAACACACAATTATGAACTCTCACAAACGCACACACACAAATGGACAAACACACACATACACAAAGTGGGAGGTCAGGTCGAGAAATCGGCATGACATTTAATACATGGTAAAAACATCCTGGTAAAACCCTGGCATGTATAGAGAGAGGTCCAGAGGTTCTGTCTGAACAATGATAGACAGCAGTAGGAGAGATGACATCAGGTTAGATTATATGGCATCATCCACACATGGATGTTGGCTCAGCCTGAGATGGAGTAAGTGTTCCCTGCTAAGTACTGGAGGACAGACACACTGTCTGTTTCACATTGGTGGGGGTCTTCCAGGCTGCTGTCAGCTTTAAGAGCTTATTGGATGACACCATGGGTTTGTGTCTGTACTAACTCTTTACTGGGCTAAAAGACATCCTGATGAAATAATACCGTGCGTGTGTGTTCACGTGCGTGTGTGCATCCATTCGAGAGAAAGGGAGTGTGTGTGTGTATGCCATGTGCATTATTAGTGTCCACATCTTTGTGTGCGTGTGTGTGTGCAAGCATATATGTGTGTGAGAGAGAGCCAGAATGTGTGCGTGCGTGCGACTGCTCACTCTGCTGTACACAGGGCGTGACGGCGATGAAGGACATGATGCCACACAGGGTCAGGTTGGTCCAGAGCAGGACCTTGTTGGACTGGCAGGCGGTGGGGTGGGTGTAGTACTTATACATGAAGGTGAAGGCCATGGTGGCGATGCTGTAGAAGAACAGGGTGGCACACATCACCGCCAGGTACCAGCGCTTGTCCTCTACCGCCCCTGTTAACCTGAGAGGACAATCCAGAAATACACACATTACCATCAACCTGAGAGAACAATGAAGAAATACACACATCACCATCAACCTGAGAGGAGAATCCAGAAATACACACATCACCATCAACCTGAGAGGAGAATCCAGAAATACACACATCACCTTCAACCTGAGAGGAGAATCCAGAAATACACACATCACCATCAACCTGAGAGAACAATGAAGAAATACACACATCACCATCAACCTGAGAGGAGAATCCAGAAATACACACATCACCATCAACCTGAGAGGAGAATCCAGAAATACACACATCACCTTCAACCTGAGAGGAGAATCCAGAAATACACACATCGCCATCAACCTGAGAGAACAATCCAGAAATACACACATTACCATCAACCTGAGAGAACAATCCAGAAATACACACATTACCATCAACCTGAGAGAACAATGAAGAAATACACACATCACCATCAACCTGAGAGGAGAATCCAGAAATACACACATCACCATCAACCTGAGAGAACAATCCAGAAATACACACATCACCTTCAACCTGAGAGGAGAATCCAGAAATACACACATCACCATCAACCTGAGAGAACAATCCAGAAATACACACATTACCATCAACCTGAGAGAACAATCCAGAAATACACACATCACCATCAACCTGAGAGGAGAATCCAGAAATACACACATCACCTTCAACCTGAGAGGAGAATCCAGAAATACACACATTGATATGTAACTGAGTGACCTAGGGTGGTCTAGCGGTCTAAGCCGATGCCTCTGGAACACAAATACCGCCCCAGATGGCAACGCACTAGCCAAAGCAGTGTTCTAGCCAATTGCTCAATCAAAACCATGGTCTTGGTTAAGCAAGGGTCATAGTTACGCAGGGTGACTTGAGTGCATAATGCTTGCTCTGGTGTTGCTCTGGGCAGCTGGTTTAGTTCAGTGACAGGGCAGCTGGTTTAGGTCATTGACAGGGCAGCTGGTTTAGGTCATTGACAGAGCAGCTGGTTTAGGTCATTGACAGGGCAGCTGGTTTAGGTCAGTGACAGGGCAGCTGGTTTAGGTCAGTGACAGGGCAGCTGGTTTATGTCAGTGACAGGGCAGCTGGTTTAGGTCAGTGAAAGAAGGAAGAGAGAGGGCTCTATTCAGTTTGTATCAGTGAGGCGTTACAGATTGCGCAATAGAAATGTAAAGATATTTTCCGATTGAGCAGACATATGCAGCACTTACCGTGAATGCAGTCTAGGTAATATTTCCCTTACATTTCAATAACGCTGTAAAGCTGAACTTCCGCGATACAGATTGAAGAGAGAGAGAGAGAGAGAATACAGAAAGACAGACAGATAAAGGTTTCTGGGAAGAGGTATACTAATCTTGTAACCCAGAACCAAATATTGCATGCATGCTGACCATGCAGAAACTAGATTTCTGTTATGTTATATTGATGTTAAGTCTGTCATGAGAGACTAGGGGAGAGGGAACATGACCGTGTGGGACTGGGACACCATGACAGGGCTTACACAAGCTTCCTGGTAACTGTGTTTGGCTAGGAGAGGTTCCAGACAGAGCAAAGCCTCTTAAGTTGTGTTAGCTACAACTCTGACATGGGGGGCGAGGGGGTCAGCATTTAACTGACATGCCACGCACACACATACTGTATATATACACACAAACACGCACAAACACACATACGCGCCTGCACGAGAGCATCTCACACATAAACACCCATTCCTCACATACAGCAGCGAGAACAACAGCTGGAGTGGATGTTTTACTGTAAAAATAAGAAACATCTGGAAACAAGATGCCTGTCAGAGGATGAGAGAGTGAGAAAAAGAATATTGAATGGGGCAAGAGAGAAGGAAAGAGATTGAGAGATGGGAATAAGTGAGTGAGAAACAAAGGGACAGAGAGAGAGAGAGAGAGGAGAGAGAGCGAGAGAGAGACAGAAGAGAGAGAGAAACAGAAAGGGAGAGAGGAGAGAGAAAGAGAGAGGGAGAGAGAAGGAAAGACGGAGGAGAGAGAGCGAGAGAACAAATAAGAGATGTTGGACAGGGAGATGGGATTGAGGGGGAGATGAAAAAGCTACAGAGAGAGAGAGGGTAAGCAGTAGTAGTGTTGTTTGAGGCCCTCCCCTTGAGGACAGTTTTTATTAAAACAAGTCTGTCTGATTTATACAGCGATGTTGGAGAGGGGAGGAGAGGTGGAGCAGAAGAGACAGATAGCAGGCCAGTGAGGGACTGAGCAGGGCAGTCAGAGTGATATGCTACATACTCTATGCTACATATGTAGCACAGGAGAATGGTGAGGGGAGGATGGCTTATAAAAATGGCTGGAATAGAGTGAATGGAGTGGTGTCAAACACATGGAAACCATGTGTTTGATATATTGAATTCTTTCCGTTCCAGCCGTTACTATAAGCCCGTCCTTCCCAATTAAGTTGCCAGTAGCCACCTGTGATGTATAGGAAGTAAAGGATATGTAATTGTGCTGCACTCTTGTGCCCAGACCATGCCTTCTGAACTGCCCCTTAAAGTTGTATTGCATTGAGTTGAACGGAGTTGCAATCATGAGTTACAGACGACCCCGAACGGGAGAAATGGAAACCCTAGCACACTGCAACAGCTGCAGAGGAGAGGAGCAGCTCCTAGCTGAAACAGATCAGTACAAGGTAACATCCAGTCAAACTGCAGCTCCTAGCTAAAACAGATCAGTACAAGGTAACATCCAGTCAAACTGCAGCTCCTAGCTGAAACAGATCAGTACAAGGTAATGTCCAGTACAGTCAAACTGCAGCTCCTAGCTGAAACAGATCAGTACAAGGTAACATCCAGTCAAACTGCAGCTCCTAGCTGAAACAGATTAGTACAAGGTAACGTCCAGTCAAACTGCAGCTCCTAGCTGAAACAGATCAGTACAAGGTAACGTCCAGTCAAACTGCAGCTCCTAGCTGAAACAGATCAGTACAAGGTAACATCCAGTCAAACTGCAGCTCATAGCTGAAACAGATCAGTACAAGGTAACATCCAGTCAAACTGCAGCTCCTAGCTGAAACAGATCAGTACAAGGACTAGTCAAACTGCACTTGCGCTTCTATGGTTGGAGGACATGGCCTGTCCTTCTCCAACACAAGGACCCCAGCATCTACTCTCACACCCTCTGCTTCAACTGACAACTGCCCAAACTCCATATCACCTCTCATCCCCAACACACCACACTAAACCCCCCCAAGACCTCCCTCTAACCCCCCCCACCCCCCACACACACACACTTCTCCCTCTCCTCTCACCAGTTCTTGTTCCAGGTGTGGGCGAATGCTGTGATGAGACTGAGTTGGATGAGGATGAAGGCAAATCCTCCCACCACGCCTACATAGTGCCAGGCTGGGAGAGAGAAAGAAATGGAAAGAGAGAGAGAGACACAGAGAGAAACAAAAAGACAGACAAAGAAAGAAACAGGTTTGCTGTCTAACTCACTTGATGCAGGCCCATTCTGAATGAATGTGTAGTCCAAATGTATGTATACTTTTAAAATTATATATACAGTACCAGTCAAAGGTTTGACACACCAACTCATTCAAGGGTTTTTGTTTATTTTTACTATTTTCTACATTGTAGAATATAGTGAAGACATCAACATTATGAAATAACACATATGGAATCATGTAGTAACACAAAAAGTGTTAAAAAATCTAAATATATTCTCTATTTGAGATTCTTCAAAGTAGCCCCCCTTTGCCTTGATGGCAGCTTTGCACACTCTTGGCATTCTCTCAACCAGCCTGGAGTGCATTTCAATTAACAGGTGTGCCTTGTTAAAAGTTAATTAGTGGAATGTATTACCTTCTTAATGCATTTGAGCCAATCAGTTGTGTTGTGGCAAGGTAGGGTTGGTATACAGAAGATAGCCCTATTTGGTAAAAGACCACGTCCATATTATGGCAAGAACAGCTCAAATAAGCAAAGAGAAATGACGGTCCATCCTTACTTTAAGACAAGAAGGTCAATCAATCCGGAAAAGTTTCTTCAAGTGCAGTCGCAAAAACCATCAAGCGCTATGATGAAACTGGCTCTCATGATGACCGCCATAGGAAATGAAGACCCAGAGTTACCTCTGCTGCAGAGGATAAGTACATTTGAGTTACCAGGCTCAGAAATTGCAGCCCAAATAAATGCTTCACAGAGTTCAAGTAACAGACACATCTCAACATCAACTGTTCAGTGATTTCTTAAGAATTCAAGGCACACTTAACCAGCATGGCTACCACAGCATTCTGCAGCGATACCCTATCCCACCTGGTTTTCACTTAGTGGAACTATCATTTGTTTTTCAACAGGACAATCACCCGACCGCAACCCAATTGAGATGGTTTGGGATGAGTTGAACCACAAAGTGAAGGAAAAGCAGCCAACAAGTGCTCAGCATATGTGGGAACTCCTTCAAGATTGTTGTAAAACCATTCCTCATGAAGCTGGTTGAGAGAATGCCAAGAGTGTGCAAAGCTGTCATCAAGGCAAAGGGTGGCTACTTTGAAGAATCTAAAATGTAAAATATATTTTGATTTGTTTAACACTGTTTTGGTTACTACATGATTCCATATGTGTTATTTCATAGTTTTGATGTCTTCACTATTATTCTACAATGTAGAAAATAGTCAAAAGAAAGTTAAACCCTTGAATGAGTAGGTGTGTCCAAACTTTTGACTGGTACTGTATATGAGAGTATTTTCTTATGTGTATGTTGCAAAACACATTTCCTCATCAAGAATAACATACTGTAGTCATCTATTAAATAATTAAGTTATAGCACAGAAGATTCAGAGGCAGAGGAACAGCCATAAGACATGTAGGATCTGAGACCAGTTACTGTGTCACGATGAGATTTACTGCTGCTAGAACAACACTATCCAACCACAGAGAAATTTATGGTGGCTTGACTGCAGGGTGAATCTCGTGAGATGATGAGTAGGTCTACAGTGCCCCCTATCGGTATTAAAATAGAACTGCACCTATTGCTTTCAGCTAGGGCAATCCTATGTGTTGAAAGTTTAGCAATGTATTCTAAGAGGGAATCTTGATTGTGTGTCCAGGTTGCTCACCATGCAGGAAGGACTCGGTAGGGATGAAGAAGGCAGCAGTACACATCCCAAGCAGGGTGATGAACTTCAGAAACCAGAACCTGCATTAGGACCAGACAGGACCAGTTATATGGTTGTATACCTAACATTTGCATAATAACATGTTTTTTATATGTTTGTTTGAAACCATCTAGGGACAACTACCCACCTACAATATATACTGCCCTATATACAGAGGACGTGCAGATGAAGAGCATCTTAGTTAAGAAGCTGCATGACACAAGGGAAGTGAATGGAAGAATAGTTGAGTAGGCAGGTCTAAGGAAAGTGAAGCTGTGATCACCTTGTATAGCCTTGATCGATTATAATATTTCAAACCTGTACAGGTCTAAACCTGACACATAATTTAAGTCGAAGGTCTGAGGTACAAAATGTGCTTGAATGTTGAGGGTGGGTGGAATAGGAGGTGGGGTACCTTCGGAAAAACAAATTATGTCATGACAATTATTGTTGCATATGGGATATAACGTTTAAAAATGCTTAACGTAAGAAAAAAATAGTTACTCACACTGATGTCAAGTTAGGATTCTGCCCCCTGTGCGCACTGAGAAGTGCCCAGGAGTTCCAGGGCCCTGTGGCCGACTGTCTGACTTCTCATTAACAAGAGCCTTATGGTAGATATGCCACAGAGGGCCAGCTAGAGGCCATGTGTCTCTCAAAGCCTAACCCTCCTATCCCCAACTCACTGCTCTATTCAACCCCCCCTAGAGCTCGTCACTGCTCTTATCACCCCCCCTAGAGCTCGTCACTGCTCTAATCAACCCCCCTAGAGCGCGTCACTGCTCTAATCAACCCCCCTAGAGCTCCTCACTGCTCTAATCAACCCCCCTAGAGCGCGTTACTGCTCTAATCGACCCCCCTAGAGCGTGTCACTGCTCTATTCAACCCCCCCAGAGCTTGCACTGCTCTAATCAACCCCCCTAGAGTGCGCCACTGCAATAATCAACCCCCCTAGAGCGCGTCACTGCTCTATTCAACCCCCCTAGAGCTCGTCACTGCTCTAATCAACCCCCCTAGAGCGCGTCACTGCAATAATCAACCCCCCTAGAGCGCGTCACTGCTCTATTCAACCCCCCTAGAGCACGTCACTGCTCTAATCAACCCCCCAAGAGCGCGTCACTGCTCTAATCAACCCCCCTAGAGCACGTCACTGCTCTATTCAACCCCCCTAGAGCACGTCACTGCTCTATTCAACCCCCCCTAGAGCTCGGCACTGCTCTTATCACCCCCCCTAGAGCTCGTCACTGCTCTAATCAACCCCCCTAGAGCACGCCACTGCAATAATCACCCCCCTAGAGCGCGTCACTGCTCTATTCAACCCCCCTAGAGCTCGTCACTGCTCTAATCAACCCCCCAAGAGCGCGTCACTGCTCTAATCAACCCCCCTAGAGCGCGTCACTGCTCTATTCAACCCCCCTAGAGCGCGTCACTGCTCTATTCAACCCCCCCTAGAGCTCGTCACTGCTCTAATCAATCCCCCTAGAGCGCGTCACTGCTCTAATCACCCCCCTAGAGCTCGTCACTGCTCTTATCACCCCCCCTAGAGCTCGTCACTGCTCTAATCAACCCCCCTAGAGCGCGTCACTGCTCTATTCAACCCCCCTAGAGCTCGTCACTGCTCTAATCAACCCCCCTAGAGCGCGTCACTGCAATAATCAACCCCCCTAGAGCGCGTCACTGCAATAATCAACCCCCCTAGAGCGCGTCACTGCTCTAATCAACCCCCCTAGAGCGCGTCACTGCTCTATTCAACCCCCCTAGAGCACGTCACTGCTCTTATCACCCCCCCTAGAGCTCGGCACTGCTCTTAGCACCCCCCCTAGAGCTCGTCACTGCTCTAATCAACCCCCCCTAGAGCGCGTCACTGCTCTAATCAACCCCCCTAGAGCGCGTCACTGCTCTATTCAACCCCCCTAGAGCACGTCACTGCTCTATTCAACCCCCCCTAGAGCTCGGCACTGCTTATCACCCCCCCTAGAGCGCGTCACTGCTCTAATCAACCCCCCTAGAGCTCGTCACTGCTCTAATCACCCCCCCTAGAGCGCGTCACTGCTCTATTCAACCCCCCTAGAGCTCGTCACTGCTCTAATCAACCCCCCAAGAGCGCGTCACTGCTCTAATCAACCCCCCTAGAGCGCGTCACTGCTCTATTCAACCCCCCTAGAGCGCGTCACTGCTCTATTCAATCCCCCCTAGAGCTCGTCACTGCTCTAATCAATCCCCCTAGAGCGCGTCACTGCTCTAATCACCCCCCTAGAGCTCGTCACTGCTCTTATCACCCCCCCTAGAGCTCGTCACTGCTCTAATCAACCCCCCTAGAGCGCGTCACTGCTCTATTCAACCCCCCTAGAGCTCGTCACTGCTCTAATCAACCCCCCTAGAGCGCGTCACTGCAATAATCAACCCCCCTAGAGCGCGTCACTGCAATAATCAACCCCCCTAGAGCGCGTCACTGCTCTAATCAACCCCCCTAGAGCGCGTCACTGCTCTATTCAACCCCCCTAGAGCACGTCACTGCTCTTATCACCCCCCCTAGAGCTCGGCACTGCTCTTAGCACCCCCCCTAGAGCTCGTCACTGCTCTAATCAACCCCCCCTAGAGCGCGTCACTGCTCTAATCAACCCCCCTAGAGCGCGTCACTGCTCTATTCAACCCCCCTAGAGCACGTCACTGCTCTATTCAACCCCCCCTAGAGCTCGGCACTGCTTATCACCCCCCCTAGAGCTCGTCACTGCTCTAATCAACCCCCCTAGAGCTCGTCACTGCTCTAATCACCCCCCCTAGAGCGCGTCACTGCTCTAATCAACCCCCCTAGAGCTCGTCACTGCTCTAATCAACCCCCCTAGAGCTCGTCACTGCTCTAATCAACCCCCCTAGAGCGCGTCACTGCTCTAATCAACCCCCCTAGAGCGCGTCACTGCTCTATTCAACCCCCCTAGAGCACGTCACTGCTCTATTCAACCCCCCCTAGAGCTCGGCACTGCTTATCACCCCCCCTAGAGCTCGTCACTGCTCTAATCAACCCCCCTAGAGCTCGTCACTGCTCTAATCACCCCCCCTAGAGCGCGTCACTGCTCTAATCAACCCCCCTAGAGCTCGTCACTGCTCTAATCAACCCCCCTAGAGCTCGTCACTGCTCTAATCAACCCCCCTAGAGCGCGTCACTGCTCTAATCAACCCCCCTAGAGCGCGTCACTGCTCTATTCAACCCCCCCTAGAGCTCGTCACTGCTCTAATCAACCCCCCTAGAGCGCGCCACTGCAATAATCAACCCCCCTAGAGCGCGTCACTGCTCTATTCAACCCCCCTAGAGCTCGTCACTGCTCTAATCAACCCCCCTAGAGCGCGTCACTGCAGTAATCAACCCCCCCTAGAGCGCGTCACTGCTCTAATCAACCCCCCTAGAGCGCGTCACTGCTCTAATCAACCCCCCTAGAGTGTGTCACTGCTCTATTCAACCCCCCTAGAGCGTGTCACTGCTCTAATCAACCCCCCTAGAGCTCGTCACTGCTCTAATCAACCCCCCTAGAGCGCGTCACTGCTCTAATCAACCCCCCTAGAGTGTGTCACTGCTCTATTCAACCCCTCTAGAGTGCATCACTGCTCTATTCAACCCCCCTAGAGCGCGTCACTGCTCTAATCAACCCCCTAGAGTGTGTCACTGCTCTATTCAACCCCCCTAGAGCGCGTCACTGCTCTATTCAACCCCCCTAGAGCGCGTCACTGCTCTAATCAACCCCCCTAGAGCGCGTCACTGCTCTAATCAACCCCCCTAGAGCGCGTCACTGCTCTATTCAACCCCCCTAGAGCTCGTCACTGCTCTAATCAACCCCCCTAGAGCGCGTCACTGTAATAATCAACCCCCCTAGAGCGCGTCACTGCTCTAATCAACCCCCCTAGAGCGCGTCACTGCTCTAATCAACAGCACAGCAGTGGACAGTATCACAAGCTGGTTAAAAAAGGACACTGGTGCATTGGTCAGGCAGGTGAGGAAAAGGCCCACGTAGCCTCAAATAGACGTGTTGATAATGACGTTAGTACTGTACTAGTGGGAGGGGGGTTACATGATGTATTAGCACAAAACACCTTAAAGGGGTAGTACATGTAGAACGCAAAGTTTCATTCACATATATGCCATGGTAGTTCTCCTGCGTCTCCCCAATATAAATGAACCTTCAGGGCTACTGCTGACCCATTGTGGATGAGCGCTCTGAAGTCCTGGCTGGACTTGACATCGATGAGGAACAGCGCCATCATCAGGTAGAAGCAGGCGGTGCCGAAGCAGACCCTATAGACCGCTGAGTAGCCAACCAGCATCTCACAGTGCCCTCCGCCATGGGCCTGGTCACACACCATGTTGAAGAAAGGCACCTGAAACACACACACACACTCTGTTATGGTGTGTGTGCGTGTGTGTGTGTGTGTGTGCGTGTGTGTGTACATGCATGTACAGTATATGTGTGTGTAACCTAGAGGTTAGCTAGTGGAAGCTTCCAGGCCTTTCTCTGTCTGTCTTTGGGAGGAAAATAGTGTACTGAGATTATCCTGTAGCATACTGCATGTATCCTTTGCATAGCGATTAACCAGACAGTTTTTCAATGTGACGCGACACAACAAACAGAACCAGTATTCTCATTGGCACACATTATGAGTGGATTTTCCCTGTCACTCTTTGTAGTGTGAGAGTAGGTATGCATCCCAAATGGCACTCTATTCCCTACATAGTGCACTACCATGGGCCCTGGTCAAAAGCACTAGTAATCTATGGCAATCTATCATAATTTTGCTAATTTTTACTTGAATAACTTTTACAAAATGTATTCATATATATATATATTTTTATACATCTGTGTCCATATTGTTCATGAGTTTCTAGTGGATAGAACATATGGTTCAAGAGAAAATAGCCTAAATTAATGGAAAAGCATCTAACCAACAATGGCATTATTTGCAATTAACTTTTTTCACAACTGCCTCCAGTTTGATGCCAAAACACTGACAACAAATAAATACATACTGACATAGTAAAATAAATAGAAGTGTGTAGAAACAAATATAAAGGATATTTCATGCTGAAACCCTCATGTTAAACACTAATGGTATTCACTAAGTTGATGGTTTGTATTTAGGATAATGTTTTACAGCTTTGTTCTATTTTTTATTTGAAAATCATCTTATTTAATTAATTCATAACTGTTAAGTGATAAGTCGCTCTGGATAAGAGCGTCTGCTAAATGACTTAAATGTAAATGTAAATAAGGCCACAGAGGGCCAGGGATAATTACAGACACCTGAAGTAACCAAAATGCCCACTAGATGTCTTGTGATACATTACATCAAATCCTTGAAAGACACCAAAATTTTGGTAGTTTACTAATAAACTTTGAAACATACATACTTAGCCTACTACATACTACATGTGCCTGATATCCAAATGGGAATCCATGTTCTGTTTCTCTCCTAAATGTTTCACTACTACACATTCAAGAAATCAGTCTGGCCCTTGGATGGCACACATAAGACGTGGGATGGTACACATAAGACGTGGGATGGCACACATAAGACGTGGGATGGCACACATAAGACGTGGGATGGCACACATAAGACGTGGGATGACACGCGTGAGACGTTTGGATGGGACGCGTGAGAGTTTGGATGGGACGCGTGAGAGTTTGGATGGGACGCGTGAGAGTTTGGATGGGACGCCTGAGACGTGGGATGGCACACATGAGGCCATTGGAGAGGGACTTGCTATATTGAAGCGTGGGGATATGTTTTCCCAAATGCAATAGATAGAAAGGGAAGGGTCCTTACACTATGTCATCCTATTGGTTGTGTAGTGATTAGCATGTTTGCCTATGGGCTGGAAAGACCAGGGTTCGAGACCTTCAAGGTGCTGCTGTTTTAATGCACTAATTCAGAGCTCTCCAATCCTGTTCCTGGAGAGATACCCTCCTGTAGCTTTTTCCTCCAACCCCAGTTGTAACTAACCTGATTCAGTTTATCAACCAGCTAATTAAATAGAATCAGGTGCACTAGATTAGGATTGGTAGAAAAAACCTACAGGACGGTAGCTCTCCAGGAACAGGGTTGGAGAGCCCTGCACTAATTTACACAACAAGACATTTAATTTAGTTACTCTCAAGGTGCACGTTTGCCGGCCTTCACTACAGTAGTAATGTACTAATCTTGGTTAACCCAGAACTCAAATCTTGCATATTAAGTAGTCTGACCACAATAGATTACTAATGTACTAATGTAATTGAATCAGGACAGGAACACTTTATAGCACCTCAGAGCAAACAAAGTGCTCAGAAATTGATGGAACTTTGTTGATCCCCAAAGGAGGACATGACATCAGACACTCACATTGTCCCGGACAGCCTCGGAGACAGTGCGTGAGAGCATGAGACAGGAGACGGCGCAGGCCATGATGTGGAAGAGTGTGTACATGATCCTGGTGCTGGACGATGACTTCACCGGGGGGCAGAAGGAGCAGCACAGTGAGCACGGGGCCGGGCCACAGCAGCAACATATCTGGGGAGAGGAGAGAGATATGTTCACATATATATATCTGAGAGGAGAGGAGAGGAGAGAGATATGTTCACATATATATATCTGAGAGGAGAGGAGAGGAGAGGAGAGGAGAGGAGAGGAGAGGAGAGGAGAGAGATATGTTCACATATATATATCTGAGAGGAGAGGAGAGGAGAGGAGAGGAGAGGAGAGGAGAGGAGATATGTTCACATATATATATCTGAGAGGAGCGGGGAGGAGAGGATAGGAGAGGAGAGGAGAGGAGAGAGGGGAGGGGAGGGGGGAGAGGAGGGTACCTATATGGAGAGAGGAAGAAACCTATCTGGGGAGCAGAACAGGTGAGGAGTCAGCTCAACAATATAGTGACAATGCTCAATATATCCTAGGAGATGAGGAGAGAGATGCTCAATATATCTGAGGGAGGAGGAGAGAGGGATTTTCAATATAAATGATATATGAGAGCTGTAACTGGGAGGAGATAAAGAGATAGATGCTCAATATATCTATAAGAGGAGAACAGAGATGTTCAATATCTGTGAGGAGATGTGTAAATTCAACAATAAAGGGATTATAATGCACGTAACCAATTGGATCAAAACCTTGGTCATCATCAACAACTCCAACGTCAACATATTTGATTGATGGAAAGGAGAGGGGAGGATTTTAGCATATTTTAGGATGGAGTGGAGTCAACATGTGCATCAGAAGTCAACTGAACATAGCCTTAGTGCTAGACAGAAAGCTACATAACTGAAGGAAGACAGAGGTGAGTGAGTGAGTGAGTGAGTGAGTGAGTGAGTGAGTGAGTGAGTGAGTGAGTGAGTGAGTGAGTGAGTGAGTGAGTGAGTGAGTGAATAAATGCATTAATGAATGACAGTGATCATCCCTCAAGAGGAAATTCTTTCCACAACTCACCAAAAGTGCACATAACTGCCTACAAATTTACCAACATCTAATTCACTGTAGTACCACAGAGAAAACATGACTCTCTCAATAACCAAGTAATATTTGTTTATATGAAGAGACACCTTTTACACAGTGAATGAACTCAGTGAATTATTCTCAGAGGAGCTTCACCTTGATCTGAGGATTTTGGGCAGGTGGTTGTTGCGTGTTACAGGTGGTTGAATGTAGTCCAAACACACAGAATATCTGATCCTCCTGGAGTCAAGCCAATTTATAGACTAAGAGCATTGTATTGTAGTACACTGTGTAGAACTGCTTGTCCCGTTTTAAATTGTTGTTATCTGGGATTTTACTGGGGGTGGGGGGTTACTGGATGAGGGAGGAGAGTCTAAACACAAGCATAGACTGTTTCTTTGATAAACATCCAGAACTGTAGATGAAAGCTATCCTATCTATCGATCGATCGATCTATCTGTATCTCTCTAATCTCTCTAATCTCTCTAATCTACAACAGAAAGCTGGTTCACCTGGTCAGTGTAATTTGTAGAGTGGCTAGGTCATGTTGGATTTGTGGGACAATGACTCACGTCTTTCCAATATGAGATTAACCTGCATTGTTGTATCAAACGTATATCTTGCCAATAACATTTCAGAGTCCAATAGACCTAATATTAATACAGGACACAGCCTCAGGTCTCAAGTAGAGGGGGTGGGGAATGGGGCAAAATGCAATGAGACAAAGAATAGACTACTGAACAATGGGTGTATTGATCTCTATCCAACATAGAGCACCTGATGCATTGTAACAACATAGAGCACCTGATGCATTGTAACAACATAGAGCACCTGATGCATTGTAACAACATAGAGCACCTGATGCATTGTAACAACATAGAGCACCTGATGCATTGTAACAACATAGAGCACCTGATGCATTGTTACAACATAGAGCATCTGATGCTAGTTCTGGATCTGATACACATTAACAACAGGCCAGGCCAGTTAGGTACAAAACAATAGCCATGAGAAAGTGAAGATGTAGCTCAGTTGGTAGAGCATGGTGTTTGCAACGCCAGTGTTGTGGGTTCGATTCCCACGGGGGGGCCAGCACAGAAAAAAAAAAATTTAAATGAAATGTATGCATTCACTACTGTAAGTTGCTCTGGATAAGAGCGTCTGCTAAATGACTAAAATGTAAATGTTTTAACTTTAACACATAATAGTTGATGTGTTATGTTTAAACACAACAACTAATATTACTATGTTTAAACACAACTAATATAGCTATGTTTTAACACAACAACTAATATAACTATGTTTTAACACAACAACTAATATAGCTATGTTTTAACACAACAACTAATATAACTATGTTTTAACACAACAACTAATATAACTATGTTTAAACACAACAACTAATATAACTATGTTTTAACACAACAACTAATATAACTATGTTTAAACACAACAACTAATATAACTATGTTTTAACACAACAACTAATATAGCTATGTTTTAACACAACAACTAATATAACTATGTTTTAACACAACAACTAATATAGCTATGTTTTAACACAACAACTAATATAACTATGTTTAAACACAACAACTAATATAGCTATGTTTTAACACAACAACTAATATAACTATGTTTTAACACAACAACTAATATAACTATGTTTTAACACAACAACTAATATAACTATGTTTTAACACAACAACTAATATAACTATGTTTTAACACAACAACTAATATAACTATGTTTTAACACAACAACTAATATAGCTATGTTTTAACACAACAACTAATATAACTATGTTTTAACACAACAACTAATATAACTATGTTT
Organism: Salmo salar; assembly: GCF_965601325.2. Taxonomy (NCBI): domain Eukaryota; kingdom Metazoa; phylum Chordata; class Actinopteri; order Salmoniformes; family Salmonidae; genus Salmo; species Salmo salar. The sequence continues at coordinate 35,675,492 of NC_138301.1, forward strand.
AAACACAACAACTAATATAACTATGTTTAAACACAACAACTAATATAACTATGTTTTAACACAACAACTAATATAGCTATGTTTTAACACAACAACTAATATAGCTATGTTTTAACACAACAACTAATATAACTATGTTTTAACACAACAACTAATATAACTATGTTTTAACACAACAACTAATATAGCTATGTTTTAACACAACAACTAATATAACTATGTTTTAACACAACAACTAATATAACTATGTTTAAACACAACAACTAATATAACTATGTTTTAACACAACAACTAATATAGCTATGTTTTAACACAACAACTAATATAACTATGTTTTAACACAACAACTAATATAGCTATGTTTTAACACAACAACTAATATAGCTATGTTTAAACACAACAACTAATATAGCTATGTTTTAACACAACAACTAATATAGCTATGTTTTAACACAACAACTAATATAGCTATGTTTTAACACAACAACTAATATAACTATGTTTTAACACAACAACTAATATAACTATGTTTTAACACAACAACTAATATAACTATGTTTTAACACAACAACTAATATAGCTATGTTTTAACACAACTAATATAGCTATGTTTTAAACACAACTAATATTACTATGTTTAAACACAACAACTAATATAGCTATGTTTTAACACAACAACTAATATAGCTATGTTTAAACACAACAACTAATATAGCTATGTTTTAACACAACAACTAATATAACTATGTTTTAACACAACAACTAATATAGCTATGTTTTAACACAACAACTAATATAACTATGTTTTAACACAACAACTAATATAACTATGTTTTAACACAACAACTAATATAACTATGTTTTAACACAACAACTAATATAACTATGTTTTAACACAACAACTAATATAACTATGTTTAAACACAACAACTAATATAGCTATGTTTTAACACAACAACTAATATAGCTATGTTTAAACACAACAACTAATATAGCTATGTTTAAACACAACAACTAATATAACTATGTTTTAACACAACAACTAATATAGCTATGTTTTAACACAACTAATATAGCTATGTTTTAAACACAACTAATATAGCTATGTTTAAACACAACAACTAATATAGCTATGTTTTAACACAACAACTAATATAACTATGTTTTAACACAACAACTAATATAGCTATGTTTTAACACAACAACTAATATAGCTATGTTTTAACACAACAACTAATATAGCTATGTTTTAACACAACAACTAATATAACTATGTTTTAACACAACAACTAATATAACTATGTTTTAACACAACAACTAATATAGCTATGTTTTAAACACAACTAATATTACTATGTTTTAACACAACAACTAATATAACTATGTTTAAACACAACAACTAATATAACTATGTTTTAACACAACAACTAATATAACTATGTTTTAACACAACAACTAATATAACTATGTTTTAACACAACAACTAATATAGCTATGTTTTAACACAACAACTAATATAGCTATGTTTTAACACAACTAATATAGCTATGTTTTAACACAACAACTAATATAACTATGTTTAAACACAACAACTAATATAACTATGTTTTAACACAACAACTAATATAGCTATGTTTTAACACAACAACTAATATAACTATGTTTTAACACAACAACTAATATAGCTATGTTTTAAACACAACTAATATAACTATGTTTTAACACAACAACTAATATTACTATGTTTAAACACAACAACTAATATAGCTATGTTTTAACACAACAACTAATATAACTATGTTTTAACACAACAACTAATATAACTATGTTTTAACACAACAACTAATATAACTATGTTTAAACACAACAACTAATATAACTATGTTTTAACACAACAACTAATATAGCTATGTTTTAACACAACAACTAATATAGCTATGTTTAAACACAACAACTAATATAGCTATGTTTTAACACAACAACTAATATAGCTATGTTTTAACACAACAACTAATATAGCTATGTTTTAACACAACAACTAATATAGCTATGTTTTAACACAACAACTAATATAGCTATGTTTTAACACAACAACTAATATAGCTATGTTTTAACACAACAACTAATATTACTATGTTTTAACACAACAACTAATATAACTATGTTTAAACACAACAACTAATATAACTATGTTTTAACACAACAACTAATATAGCTATGTTTTAACACAACAACTAATATAACTATGTTTTAACACAACAACTAATATAACTATGTTTAAACACAACAACTAATATAGCTATGTTTTAACACAACAACTAATATAGCTATGTTTTAACACAACAACTAATATAACTATGTTTAAACACAACAACTAATATAACTATGTTTTAACACAACAACTAATATAGCTATGTTTTAACACAACAACTAATATAGCTATGTTTTAACACAACAACTAATATAACTATGTTTTAACACAACAACTAATATAGCTATGTTTTAACACAACTAATATAGCTATGTTTTAACACAACAACTAATATAGCTATGTTTTAACACAACAACTAATATAACTATGTTTTAACACAACAACTAATATAGCTATGTTTTAACACAACAACTAATATAGCTATGTTTTAACACAACAACTAATATAGCTATGTTTTAACACAACAACTAATATAGCTATGTTTTAACACAACAACTAATATAGCTATGTTTTAACACAACAACTAATATAGCTATGTTTTAACACAACAACTAATATTACTATGTTTTAACACAACAACTAATATAGCTATGTTTTAACACAACAACTAATATAACTATGTTTTAACACAACAACTAATATAACTATGTTTTAACACAACAACTAATATAACTATGTTTAAACACAACAACTAATATAGCTATGTTTTAACACAACTAATATAGCTATGTTTTAACACAACAACTAATATAGCTATGTTTTAACACAACAACTAATATAACTATGTTTAAACACAACAACTAATATAACTATGTTTTAACACAACAACTAATATAACTATGTTTTAACACAACAACTAATATAGCTATGTTTTAACACAACAACTAATATAGCTATGTTTTAACACAACAACTAATATAACTATGTTTTAACACAACAACTAATATAGCTATGTTTTAACACAACAACTAATATAACTATGTTTTAACACAACAACTAATATAACTATGTTTTAACACAACAACTAATATAGCTATGTTTTAACACAACAACTAATATAACTATGTTTAAACACAACAACTAATATAGCTATGTTTTAACACAACAACTAATATAACTATGTTTAAACACAACAACTAATATAACTATGTTTTAACACAACAACTAATATAGCTATGTTTTAACACAACAACTAATATAACTATGTTTTAACACAACAACTAATATAACTATGTTTAAACACAACAACTAATATAACTATGTTTTAACACAACAACTAATATAGCTATGTTTTAACACAACAACTAATATAACTATGTTTTAACACAACAACTAATATAACTATGTTTTAACACAACAACTAATATAACTATGTTTTAACACAACAACTAATATAGCTATGTTTTAACACAACAACTAATATAGCTATGTTTTAACACAACAACTAATATAGCTATGTTTTAACACAACAACTAATATAGCTATGTTTTAACACAACAACTAATATAGCTATGTTTTAACACAACAACTAATATAGCTATGTTTTAACACAACAACTAATATAGCTATGTTTTAACACAACAACTAATATAGCTATGTTTTAAACACAACTAATATAGCTATGTTTTAACACAACAACTAATATAGCTATGTTTTAACACAACAACTAATATAGCTATGTTTTAACACAACAACTAATATAGCTATGTTTTAACACAACAACTAATATAGCTATGTTTTAACACAACAACTAATATAACTATGTTTTAACACAACAACTAATATAGCTATGTTTTAACACAACAACTAATATAACTATGTTTTAACACAACAACTAATATAACTATGTTTTAACACAACAACTAATATAACTATGTTTTAACACAACAACTAATATAGCTATGTTTTAACACAACAACTAATATAACTATGTTTTAACACAACAACTAATATAGCTATGTTTTAACACAACAACTAATATAGCTATGTTTTAACACAACAACTAATATAGCTATGTTTTAACACAACAACTAATATAGCTATGTTTTAACACAACAACTAATATAGCTATGTTTTAACACAACAACTAATATAACTATGTTTTAACACAACAACTAATATAGCTATGTTTTAACACAACAACTAATATAACTATGTTTTAACACAACAACTAATATAACTATGTTTTAACACAACAACTAATATAGCTATGTTTTAACACAACAACTAATATAGCTATGTTTTAACACAACAACTAATATAGCTATGTTTTAACACAACAACTAATATAACTATGTTTTAACACAACAACTAATATAACTATGTTTAAACACAACAACTAATATAGCTATGTTTTAAACACAACTAATATAACTATGTTTTAACACAACAACTAATATAACTATGTTTTAACACAACAACTAATATAACTATGTTTAAACACAACAACTAATATAACTATGTTTTAACACAACAACTAATATAACTATGTTTAAACACAACAACTAATATAGCTATGTTTTAACACAACAACTAATATAGCTATGTTTTAACACAACAACTAATATAGCTATGTTTTAACACAACAACTAATATAACTATGTTTTAACACAACAACTAATATAACTATGTTTAAACACAACAACTAATATAGCTATGTTTTAACACAACAACTAATATAGCTATGTTTAAACACAACAACTAATATAGCTATGTTTTAACACAACAACTAATATAACTATGTTTTAACACAACAACTAATATAACTATGTTTTAACACAACAACTAATATAACTATGTTTTAACACAACAACTAATATAACTATGTTTTAACACAACAACTAATATAACTATGTTTAAACACAACAACTAATATAACTATGTTTTAACACAACAACTAATATAGCTATGTTTTAACACAACAACTAATATAACTATGTTTTAACACAACTAATATAGCTATGTTTTAAACACAACTAATATAGCTATGTTTAAACACAACAACTAATATAGCTATGTTTTAACACAACAACTAATATAGCTATGTTTTAACACAACAACTAATATAACTATGTTTAAACACAACAACTAATATAACTATGTTTTAACACAACAACTAATATAACTATGTTTTAACACAACAACTAATATAGCTATGTTTTAACACAACAACTAATATAACTATGTTTTAACACAACAACTAATATAGCTATGTTTTAACACAACAACTAATATAGCTATGTTTTAACACAACAACTAATATAACTATGTTTTAACACAACAACTAATATAGCTATGTTTTAACACAACAACTAATATAGCTATGTTTTAACACAACAACTAATATAGCTATGTTTAAACACAACAACTAATATAACTATGTTTTAACACAACAACTAATATAACTATGTTTTAACACAACAACTAATATAGCTATGTTTTAACACAACTAATATAGCTATGTTTTAACACAACAACTAATATAGCTATGTTTTAACACAACAACTAATATAGCTATGTTTTAACACAACAACTAATATAGCTATGTTTTAACACAACAACTAATATAGCTATGTTTTAACACAACAACTAATATAACTATGTTTTAACACAACAACTAATATAACTATGTTTTAACACAACAACTAATATAGCTATGTTTTAACACAACAACTAATATAACTATGTTTTAACACAACAACTAATATAACTATGTTTTAACACAACAACTAATATAACTATGTTTTAACACAACAACTAATATAGCTATGTTTTAACACAACAACTAATATAGCTATGTTTTAACACAACAACTAATATAGCTATGTTTTAACACAACAACTAATATAGCTATGTTTTAACACAACAACTAATATAGCTATGTTTTAACACAACAACTAATATAGCTATGTTTTAACACAACAACTAATATAGCTATGTTTTAAACACAACTAATATAACTATGTTTAAACACAACAACTAATATAACTATGTTTTAACACAACAACTAATATAGCTATGTTTTAACACAACAACTAATATAGCTATGTTTTAACACAACAACTAATATAACTATGTTTTAACACAACAACTAATATAACTATGTTTTAACACAACAACTAATATAACTATGTTTAAACACAACAACTAATATAGCTATGTTTTAACACAACTAATATAACTATGTTTTAACACAACAACTAATATAACTATGTTTTAACACAACAACTAATATTACTATGTTTAAACACAACAACTAATATAACTATGTTTTAACACAACAACTAATATAACTATGTTTAAACACAACAACTAATATAGCTATGTTTTAACACAACATAATATAACTATGTTTTAACACAACAACTAATATAACTATGTTTAAACACAACAACTAATATAACTATGTTTTAACACAACAACTAATATAACTATGTTTTAACACAACAACTAATATAGCTATGTTTTAACACAACAACTAATATAACTATGTTTTAACACAACAACTAATATAGCTATGTTTTAACACAACAACTAATATAACTATGTTTAAACACAACAACTAATATAACTATGTTTTAACACAACAACTAATATTACTATGTTTAAACACAACAACTAATATAACTATGTTTTAACACAACAACTAATATAACTATGTTTAAACACAACAACTAATATATCTATGTTTTAACACAACAACTAATATAACTATGTTTAAACACAACAACTAATATAACTATGTTTTAACACAACAACTAATATAGCTATGTTTAAACACAACAACTAATATAACTATGTTTTAACACAACTAATATAGCTATGTTTTAAACACAACTAATATAGCTATGTTTTAACACAACAACTAATATAGCTATGTTTTAACACAACAACTAATATAGCTATGTTTTAACACAACAACTAATATAACTATGTTTAAACACAACAACTAATATATCTATGTTTTAACACAACAACTAATATTACTATGTTTAAACACAACAACTAATATAGCTATGTTTTAACACAACAACTAATATAACTATGTTTAACACAACAACTAATATAGCTATGTTTTAACACAACAACTAATATAGCTATGTTTTAACACAACAACTAATATAACTATGTTTTAACACAACTAATATAGCTATGTTTTAACACAACAACTAATATAGCTATGTTTAAACACAACAACTAATATAGCTATGTTTTAACACAACAACTAATATAACTATGTTTTAACACAACAACTAATATAGCTATGTTTTAACACAACTAATATAGCTATGTTTTAAACACAACTAATATAGCTATGTTTTAAACACAACTAATATAACTATGTTTAAACACAACAACTAATATTGCTATGTTTAAGCACAACTAATATAGCTATGTTTTAACACAACTAATATAACTATGTTTTAACACAACAACTAATATTACTATGTTTAAACACAACAACTAATATTACTATGTTTAAGCACAACTAATATAACTATGTTTATACAAAACTAATATAGCTATGTTTAAACACAACTGATATAACTATGTTTAAACACAACAACTAATATAGCTATGTTTAAACACAACAACTAATATAACTATGTTTAAACACAACAACTAATATAACTATGTTTTAACACAACAACTAATATAGCTATGTTTTAACACAACAACTAATATTACTATGTTTTAACACAACTAATATAACTATGTTTTAACACAACAACTAATATAGCTATGTTTTAACACAACAACTAATATAACCATGTTTAAACACAACAACTAATATAGCTATGTTTTAACACAACAACTAATATAACTATGTTTTAACACAACAACTAATATTACTATGTTTTAACACAACAACTAATATAACTATGTTTTAACACAACAACTAATATAACTATGTTTTAACACAACAACTAATATAGATATGTTTTAACACAACAACTAATATAACTATGTTTTAACACAACAACTAATATAGCTATGTTTTAACACAACAACTAATATAGCTATGTTTAAGCACAACTAATATAATTATGTTTTAACACAACAACTAATATAACTATGTTTAAACACAACAACTAATATAACTATGTTTAAACACAACAACTAATATAGCTATGTTTAAACACAACTAATATAATTATGTTTTAACACAACAACTAATATAGCTATGTTTTAAACACAACTAATATAACTATGTTTAAACACAACAACTAATATAGCTATGTTTAAACACAACAACTAATATAGCTATGTTTTAACACAACAACTAATATAGCTATGTTTTAACACAACAACTAATATAGCTATGTTTAAACACAACAACTAATATAGCTATGTTTTAACACAACTAATATAGCTATGTTTTAACACAACTAATATAACTATGTTTAAACACAACAACTAATATAGCTATGTTTTAACACAACAACTAATATAGCTATGTTTTAACACAACAACTAATATAACTATGTTTAACCACAACAACTAATATAACTATGTTTTAACACAACAACTAATATAACTATGTTTTAACACAACAACTAATATAGCTATGTTTTAACACAACTAATATAGCTATGTTTTAAACACAACTAATATTACTATGTTTAAACACAACAACTAATATAGCTATGTTTTAACACAACAACTAATATAGCTATGTTTAAACACAACAACTAATATAGCTATGTTTTAACACAACAACTAATATAACTATGTTTTAACACAACAACTAATATAGCTATGTTTTAACACAACAACTAATATAACTATGTTTTAACACAACAACTAATATTACTATGTTTTAACACAACAACTAATATAACTATGTTTTAACACAACAACTAATATAACTATGTTTAAACACAACAACTAATATATCTATGTTTTAACACAACTAATATAGCTATGTTTAAACACAACAACTAATATAGCTATGTTTAAACACAACAACTAATATAACTATGTTTTAACACAACAACTAATATAGCTATGTTTTAACACAACTAATATAGCTATGTTTTAAACACAACTAATATAGCTATGTTTAAACACAACAACTAATATAGCTATGTTTTAACACAACAACTAATATAGCTATGTTTTAACACAACAACTAATATAGCTATGTTTTAAACACAACTAATATTACTATGTTTTAACACAACAACTAATATAACTATGTTTAAACACAACAACTAATATAACTATGTTTTAACACAACAACTAATATTACTATGTTTTAACACAACAACTAATATAACTATGTTTTAACACAACAACTAATATAACTATGTTTAAACACAACAACTAATATAACTATGTTTTAACACAACAACTAATATAACTATGTTTAAACACAACAACTAATATGTCTATGTTTTAACACAACTAATATAGCTATGTTTAAACACAACAACTAATATCGTTATGTTTTAAACACAACTAATATTACTATGTTTTAACACAACAACTAATATAGCTATGTTTAAACACAACAACTAATATAGCTATGTTTAAACACAACAACTAATATATCTATGTTTTAACACAACTAATATAGCTATGTTTTAAACACAACTAATATTACTATGTTTAAACACAACAACTAATATAACTATGTTTTAACACAACAACTAATATAGCTATGTTTTAACACAACAACTAATATAGCTATGTTTTAACACAACAACTAATATAACTATGTTTTAACACAACAACTAATATAGCTATGTTTTAACACAACAACTAATATAGCTATGTTTTAACACAACAACTAATATAGCTATGTTTTAAACACAACTAATATAACTATGTTTTAACACAACAACTAATATAACTATGTTTTAACACAACAACTAATATAGCTATGTTTTAACACAACAACTAATATAGCTATGTTTTAACACAACAACTAATATAGCTATGTTTTAACACAACAACTAATATAGCTATGTTTTAACACAACAACTAATATAGCTATGTTTTAACACAACAACTAATATAGCTATGTTTTAACACAACAACTAATATAGCTATGTTTTAACACAACAACTAATATAACTATGTTTTAACACAACAACTAATATAGCTATGTTTTAACACAACAACTAATATAGCTATGTTTTAACACAACAACTAATATAACTATGTTTTAACACAACAACTAATATAGCTATGTTTTAACACAACTAATATAGCTATGTTTTAACACAACAACTAATATAGCTATGTTTTAACACAACAACTAATATAGCTATGTTTTAACACAACAACTAATATAACTATGTTTTAACACAACAACTAATATAACTATGTTTAAACACAACAACTAATATAACTATGTTTTAACACAACAACTAATATAACTATGTTTTAACACAACAACTAATATAACTATGTTTTAACACAACAACTAATATAACTATGTTTTAACACAACAACTAATATAGCTATGTTTTAACACAACAACTAATATAGCTATGTTTTAACACAACAACTAATATAACTATGTTTTAACACAACAACTAATATAGCTATGTTTTAACACAACAACTAATATAGCTATGTTTAAACACAACAACTAATATAGCTATGTTTTAACACAACAACTAATATAACTATGTTTTAACACAACAACTAATATAGCTATGTTTTAACACAACTAATATAGCTATGTTTTAAACACAACTAATATAGCTATGTTTTAAACACAACTAATATAACTATGTTTAAACACAACAACTAATATTGCTATGTTTAAGCACAACTAATATAGCTATGTTTTAACACAACTAATATAACTATGTTTTAACACAACAACTAATATTACTATGTTTAAACACAACAACTAATATTACTATGTTTAAGCACAACTAATATAACTATGTTTATACAAAACTAATATAGCTATGTTTAAACACAACTGATATAACTATGTTTAAACACAACAACTAATATAGCTATGTTTAAACACAACAACTAATATAACTATGTTTAAACACAACAACTAATATAACTATGTTTTAACACAACAACTAATATAGCTATGTTTTAACACAACAACTAATATTACTATGTTTTAACACAACTAATATAACTATGTTTTAACACAACAACTAATATAGCTATGTTTTAACACAACAACTAATATAACTATGTTTTAACACAACAACTAATATAGCTATGTTTTAACACAACAACTAATATAACTATGTTTTAACACAACAACTAATATAACTATGTTTTAACACAACAACTAATATAACTATGTTTTAACACAACAACTAATATAACTATGTTTTAACACAACAACTAATATAGCTATGTTTTAACACAACAACTAATATAACTATGTTTTAACACAACAACTAATATAACTATGTTTTAACACAACAACTAATATAACTATGTTTAAACACAACAACTAATATAACTATGTTTTAACACAACAACTAATATAACTATGTTTTAACACAACAACTAATATAACTATGTTTTAACACAACAACTAATATAACTATGTTTTAACACAACAACTAATATAACTATGTTTTAACACAACAACTAATATATCTATGTTTTAACACAACTAATATAGCTATGTTTAAACACAACAACTAATATAGCTATGTTTTAACACAACAACTAATATAGCTATGTTTTAACACAACAACTAATATAGCTATGTTTTAACACAACAACTAATATAGCTATGTTTTAACACAACAACTAATATAGCTATGTTTTAACACAACTAATATAGCTATGTTTTAACACAACTAATATAACTATGTTTTAACACAACAACTAATATAACTATGTTTAAACACAACAACTAATATAGCTATGTTTTAACACAACAACTAATATAGCTATGTTTTAACACAACAACTAATATAGCTATGTTTTAACACAACAACTAATATAACTATGTTTTAACACAACAACTAATATAGCTATGTTTTAACACAACAACTAATATAGCTATGTTTTAAACACAACTAATATAACTATGTTTTAACACAACAACTAATATAACTATGTTTTAACACAACAACTAATATAACTATGTTTTAACACAACAACTAATATAACTATGTTTTAACACAACAACTAATATAACTATGTTTTAACACAACAACTAATATAGCTATGTTTTAAACACAACTAATATAGCTATGTTTTAACACAACAACTAATATAGCTATGTTTAAACACAACAACTAATATAACTATGTTTTAACACAACAACTAATATAGCTATGTTTTAACACAACAACTAATATAGCTATGTTTTAACACAACAACTAATATAGCTATGTTTTAAACACAACTAATATAGCTATGTTTTAAACACAACTAATATAACTATGTTTAAACACAACAACTAATATAGCTATGTTTTAACACAACAACTAATATAGCTATGTTTTAACACAACAACTAATATAACTATGTTTTAACACAACAACTAATATAACTATGTTTTAACACAACAACTAATATAGCTATGTTTTAACACAACAACTAATATAGCTATGTTTTAACACAACAACTAATATAGCTATGTTTAAACACAACTAATATTACTATGTTTAAACACAACAACTAATATAGCTATGTTTAAACACAACAACTAATATAGCTATGTTTAAACACAACAGCTTCTAGCAAACTTATCATGAAAATATGGGACTCAATGTCTTACTAAACAGACAGCAATGCAAACACATTCTCTTTCATGTTTAACGTCTCCATAATTCCTCTTATATGTTCTCTCTTTCCCTCCCGCCAACTCTCTGTCATTCAGGACTCTGTCTCACCTGGTAGGCAAACATGTTGAGGAAGTAGCTGTAGATGCCACTCTGGTGCGTCTCCTGGGCTGTCATCCGTTCAGAACCCTCCAAAACTGACAGCTTTGGGTGTTAGATCACAGACCCTGTGAGGACGACATCCTAAAAGTCCACACAAAAAGATCCTCTAACATCTAAAACAGTACAAATTGTTTTCCCAAAATAAGTACCGGCGTTACAAAAGAAAATCGCTACTTGTGGTTGTGCAATCCAACTTCCAACGGGTCAACAGGGTAGTTCTTCCTGAGTTCTTCTCTGCTATATCCTGGATCACATGTAACACAAAGACACATCCAACCAACCTTGCTAAATCTCGGCATCAACCTCAATACAACTTCGGGGGGATAGAAAGTGTCCGGGTATTTATTTTGCTCATATCCTGTGTGCTCACTTTTTGCTTCTGTGTCGGGCGCTGTCAGAAGAGTTGGAGAGAGAGGTGGTGACGATGAATGCCCTCAACCCCTCCTCCCCCTGCTCCGCTTTACCCTGGCAGATTAGGCAGAGCCAGGGAGAGAGGGGGGCGGGGCATGTGTTAGTCCCATCTGTTCCTCCCTTCCCCCAGGGCCCTTGCTCCACTGCTCCAGAGACAGCCTCCAGGCCACACACACACACACACACACACACACACACACACACACACACACACACACACACACACACACACACACACACACACACACACACACACACACACACACACACACACACACGACAGAGCAGCCCGATGGTCACAATAGGCTTGGGCCACACTGTTCATTGGGTTACATACCCATCAGAATGGAATTACCCGCAAATTACTGTCATTTTGTTTTACATTTAAGGATGTTATGAGATACCTTCTGCTTTCCTACACAGCGCCGTCCACCGCCGCATGGCACCTCCTTGCTAAACTCTGATACTCCCTGCTTGTCCATAATGGAAAGAGGCCACATCCATAATCCTATCATCATTACGCTGACCGGCCCAGAAACACACAAAACAAGAGGAATGGGCACAGGCCAGGTCTCTCTCCAGGCAAAAACCTGACGGAACGCAAAATCCATATGTCCATATTTGGTAGATTTTTAGTTGAGTTCTCAACAAACGTGAATTCTATTGTAGTTGAAATTAGCCAACCCTTGAAATCCTGTTGTTGATTTGTGGTTGAAGCCTGGTTTAAATGTGTGTACTTTGACAACTTTTTGTATTTTCAACACAAAATTCCATTGATGTTCAAGGTCAGTATGTTGACAGATTACATCGATATACTGTTGACGTTTTCCTGGTGCGCTGTGTCTGTGAGTCAAGAGAAAGAAGACACGTAGGGTTGTGTCTGTGAGTCAAGAGAAAGAGGACACACGTAGGGCTGTGTCTGAGTCAGGAGAAAGAAGACATGTAGGGTTGTGTCTGAGTCAGGAGAAAGAAGACATGTAGGGTTGTGTCTGAGTCAGGAGAAAGAAGACATGTAGGGTTGTGTCTGAGTCAGGAGAAAGAAGACACGTAGGGTTGTGTCTGAGTCAGGAGAAAGAAGACATGTAGGGTTGTGTCTGAGTCAGGAGAAAGAAGACACGTAGGGTTGTGTCTGAGTCAGGAGAAAGAAGACACGTAGGGTTGTGTCTGAGTCAGGAGAAAGAAGACACGTAGGGTTGTGTCTGAGTCAGGAGAAAGAAGACATGTAGGGTTGTGTCTGAGTCAGGAGAAAGAAGACATGTAGGGTTGTGTCTGAGTCAGGAGAAAGAGGACACATGTAGGGTTGTGTCTGAGTCAGGAGAAAGAAGACACGTAGGGTTGTGTCTGAGTCAGGAGAAAGAGGACACATGTAAGGCTGTGTCTGAGTCAGGAGAAAGAGGACACACGTAGGGTTGTGTCTGAGTCAGGAGAAAGAGGACACACGTAGGGCTGTGTCTGAGTCAGGAGAAAGAGGACACATGTAGGGCTGTGTCTGAGTCAGGAGAAAGAGGACACATGTAGGGCTGTGTCTGAGTCAGGACAAAGAGGACACATGTAGGGCTGTGTCTGAGTCAGAAGAAAGAGGACACATGTAGGGTTGTGTCTGAGTCAGGAGAAAGAGGACACATGTAGGGTTGTGTCTGAGTCAGGAGAAAGAGGACACATGTAGGATTGTGTCTGAGTCACGTGAAGGAGGATGAAGGCCTCTGCTCAACCCAGTTGGCCAAATATGTAACGTGAAATCTTGAAGTCATTTTCTAGTTAAAAGTTGTTTTATTTTCAAACACAAAATAAGCAAATTGACTACTTTAAAATAGAGATAGCCTCAATGGCGCTGACAATTCTGTCATAGACACCATATTGACAGATACAAAGTCAAGATCTCTATTTATCTCTATGCTATCCACTGATATACAGTAATCTCTGTTCAACCCTTCTCCACAAGACAGACTCTCACTTAACCCCCTCACTTCTGTTTTAAACTGGCATTGACTGGGGCTGAGTGCCAGGGTGTGAGCCCTACCATGGCAGAAGAGTACAGTAGACTATAAAAAATGCTGGTGATCTGTATGTTTGTAATCCATGTTTACAAAGGTGGACTTGCTCGATGTTTCGGCCTAGTGGCCTTTCTCAAGACAAGAGAAGGACTGCGCCCACAATCTCATCTGGAGTACAGTAGCCCACACAGGTTGTTTACACAGGGAGGGAGTACACAGAGAGAGAGAGTGAGTCAGAATAGATTTGGGTCAGTGTGCAGGGCGCTGTGCCAGGATAATCCAGGGAAGTTGTACAGTCCTCTCAGTCTCAGTTAGAGTGACCTTTATCAGTCCCTCTCTCTCTCCCCGACCCTGCTGCAGACTAACTTCATAACCCAGACTGGGTTATCATCGTTCGGGTGCAGAACAGTTCTTACTGGGGCTACTACTCTACGACAGCATAGGCCTAACTCATCAGTGGTTCCCAAACCTTTCGGGGTTGTGTGACCCAACCAGGGCCTGTCAAATGTTCTTGTTACAGACCAAGTAAACATAACAAATTCTAACAGAACACAGTTTTTAGCCACCTGTAGCCTATAAAGAATTGTCAGCAACTCAAAACATTCGGAAAGTATTCAGACCCCATGACTTTTTCCACATTTTGTTGTTACAGACTTGCTCTAAAATTGATTAAATAATTTTTCCCCCTCATCAATCTACACACAACACCCAATAATGATAAAGCAAAAACAGGTTTTTAGACATTTTAGCCAAAAATATTAAAAAAATACTGAAATGTAACATTTAGATAAGTATTCAGACCCTTTACTCAGTACTTTGTTGAAGCACATTTGGCAGCGATTATGGCATCGAGTCTTCTTGGGAACGACGCTACAAGCTTGACACACCTGTACTTGGGGAGTTTCTCCCATTTTTCTCTGCAGATCCTCTCAAGCTCTGTCAGGTTGGATGGGGAGTGTCGCTGCACAGCTATTTTCAGGTCTCTGCAGAGATGTTTGATTGGGTTCAAATCCGGGCTCTGGCTGGGCCACTCAAAGACATTGAGAGAGTTGTCCCAAAGCCACTCCTGCATTGTGTTGGCTGTGTGCTTAGGGTCATTGTCCTGTTGGAAGGTGAACCTTCACCCCAGGCTGAGGTCCTGAGCACTCTTGAGCAGGTTTTCATCAAAGGTCTCTCTCTGTATTTTGCTCCGTTCATCGTTCCCTCAATCCTGACTAGTCTCCCAGTCCCTGCCACTGAAAAACATCCCCACAGCATGATGCTGCCACAACAAGCAGACACGAGCCTACCAGACGAGCTAAATCACTTCTATGATCGCTTCGAGGCAAGCAACACTGAGGCACGCATGAGAGCATCAGCTGTTCCGGATGACTGTGTGATCATGCTCTCCGTAGCCGACATGAGTAACACCTTTAAACAGGTCAACATTCACAAGGCCGCTGGGCCAGACGGATTACCAGGACGTGTGCTCCGGGCATGTGCTGACCAACTGGCAGGTGTCTTCACTGACATTTTCAACATGTCCCTGATTGAGTCTGTAATACCAACATGTTTCAAGCAGACCACCATAGTTCCTGTGCCCAAGAACACGTAGGCAACCTGCTTAAATGACTACAGACCCGTAGAACTCACGTCCATAGCCATGAAGTGCTTTGAAAGGCTGGTCATAGCTCACATCAACACCATTATCCCAGAAACCCTAGACCCACTCCAATTTGCATACCGCCCAAACAGATCCACAGATGATGCAATCTCTATTGCACTCCACACTGCCCATTCCCACCAGGACAAAAGGAACACCTACGTGAGAATGCTATTCATTGACTACAGCTCAGCGTTCAACACCATAGTACCCTCAAAGCTCATCACTAAGCTAAGGATCCTGGGACTAAACATCTCCCTCTGCAACTGGATCCTGGACTTCTTGACGGGCCGCCCCCAGGTGGTGAGAGTAGGTAGCAACACATCTGCCACGCTGATCCTCAACACTGGAGCCCCTCAGGGGTGCGTGCTCAGTCCCCTCCTGTACTTCCTGTTCACCCACGACTGCATGGCCAGGCACAACTCCAACACCATCATTAAGTTTGCAGACAGCACAACAGTGGTAGGCCTGATCACCGACAATGACGAGACAGCCTATAGGGAGGAGGTCAGAGACCTGGCCGAGTGGTGCCAGAATAACAACCTATCCCTCAACGTAACCAAGACTAAGGATATGACTGTGGACTACAGGAAAAGGAGGACCGAGCACGCCCCCATTCTCATTGACGCGGCTGTAGTGGAGTAGGTTGAGAGCTTCAAGTTCCTTGGTGTCCACATCACCAACAAACTAGAATGGTCCAAACACACCAAGACAGTCGTGAACAGGGCACGACAAAGCCTATTCCCGCTCAGGAAACTAAAAAGATTTGGCATGGGTCCTCAGATCCTCAAAAGGTTCTACAGCTGCAACATCGAGAGCATCCTGACTGGTTGCATCACTGCCTGGTACGGCAATTGCTCGGCCTCCGACTGCAAGGCACTATAGAGGGTAGTGCGTACGGCCCAGTACATCACTGGGGCTAAGCTGCCTGCCATCCAGGACCTCTACACCAGGCGGTGTCAGAGGAAGGCCCTAAAAATTGTCAAAGACCCCAGCCACCCCAGTCATAGACTCTTCTCTCTACTACCGCATGGCAAGCGTTACCGGAGTGCCAAGTCTAGGACAAAAAGGCTTCTCAACAGTTTTTACCCCCAAGCCATAAGACTCCTGAACAGGTAATCAAATGGCTACCCGGACTATTTGCATTGTGTGCCCCCCCCCCCCCCCCCAAACCCTCTTTTATGCTGCTGCTACTCTCTGTTTATCATATATGCATAGTGACTTTAACTATACATTCATGTACATACTACCTCAATTGGCCCGACCAACCAGTGCCCCCGCACATTGGCTAATCGGGCTATCCGCATTGTGTCCCGCCACCCGCCAACCCCTCTTTTACGCTACTGCTACTCTCTGTTTATCATATATGCATAGTCAATTTAACCATATCTACATGTACATACTACCTCAATCAGCCCGACTAACCGGTGCCTGTATATAGCCTCGCTACTGTTATACCCTTGCTACTGTATATAGCCTCGCTACTGTTATTTTTAACTGTCTTTTTTACTGTTGTTTTTATTTCTTTACTTACCTATTGTTCACCTAATACCTTTTTGCACTGTTGGTTAGGGCCTGTAAGTAAGCATTTTACTGTAAGGTAAAAGGAAACCTGTTGTATTCGGCGCACGTGACAAATAAACTTTGATTTGATTTGACCATGCTTCACCTTAGGGATGGTGCCAGGTTTCCTCCAGACGTGACGCTTGGCATTCAGGCCAAAGAGTTCGATCTTGGGTTCATCAGACCAGATAATCTTGTTTCTCATGGTCTGAGAGTCTTTAGGTGCCTTTTGGCAAACTCCAAGCGGGCTGTCATGTGCCTTTTACTGAGGAGTGGCTTCCGTCTGGTCACTCAGAGATAGTTGTCCTTTTGGAAGGTTCTCCCACCTACACAGAGGAACTCTAGAGCTTTGTCAGAGTGACCATCGGGTTCTTGGTCACCTCCCTGACCAAGGCCTTTCCCCCCCGATTGCTCAGTTTGGCCGGGCGGCCAGCTCTAAGAAGAGTCTTGGTGGTTCCAAACTTCCACCATTTACGAATGATGGAGGCCACTGTGTTCTTGGGAACCTTTAGTGCTGCAGAAATGCTTTGGTACCCTTCCCCAGATCTGTGCCTCAACACCATCCTGTCTCGGAGCGCTACAGACTATTACTTCGACCTCATGTCTTGGTTTTCTTTATATAGACAGGTGTGTGCCTTTCCAAATCAAGTCCAATCAATTGGATTTACCACAGGAAGACTCCAATCAAGTTGTTGAAACATCTCAAGGATGATCAATGGAAACAGGATGCAACTGAGCTCAATTTCGAGTCTCATGGCAAAGGGTCTGAATACTTATGTAAATAAGGTATTTCATTTTTTTATATATATAAATTTGCAAACATTTCTAAAAACCTGTTTTCACTTTGTCATTATGGGGTATTGCGTATAGATTTCTTCGAAAAAAAAACATTTAATTAATTTTAGAATAAGGATATAACGTAACAAAATATAGAATAAGTCAAGGGGTCTGAATACTTTGATGGGGTATATACACTTAATTTTGCAACCCTAGTCTAGGGTCTAGGGATTGATTTAAGAATGGCCTATGTTATCTAACTGTACACTCCCTGATACACTCGTTCTCCCTGCATGTACTGTAAAGCTGTGTTGATGATCAATGATAAAACTCTTTTCAGACATAGTAAATATTGACACAATGTGAACTTTTCACTATCTGCTCTCAGAATAGCAACTTCTCTGTCTTCCACAACTCTGATTCTTGGTACAAGTGAATGATCTGAGCACAGGTAGAGGCCTTCCTAGAGAGCTGTCTGACATGACCCTGTCTGACTGGGATAAGAGGCTTGTGGGGGGATACAAACTGGCTGAATGAATACTCGGTAAAACTTTGCTTGACACCTAGTGTCATAACACTATATGACATGGTCATAACCATGTAATAATATGTCAACAGCTGACAACTTGTCATAACCTGTCATAATATGGTCATACCACTGTTATGACATATTTAGACCTGTTGTGACATATATTGTGTTATTTTATGGCTGGTTAAGAGTGTCAAAACCCACAAAACCTACCACACAAGGCAAAACATTCCATCACACCATAGCCTACTTGTCAACAGTATGTTTGTTACATAACATTTTGTTGAATGTACCATATTAAATTATTGTAATTATGCACACATTGATGTCAGACATGCACCTACCCCAATGCTCTGTTGCGGATGACTGGGATGAACGCAGGAGCAGATTTCAGGAGCAGGACAAGACACACTCTTTTTGACTGATAACTGACATAAGGGCATGTATGTGATAGGCCTGTCTGGCTTGTATGATTATGATGGTCATAATGCTTCTTGACAGTGTCATAAAGTGTATTTTCTTAGTCCAAGTAAAGTGACACAGGATAGTCCTAATGCTTTTTGACAGTTTCATAAAGTGTAAAAACATTACTTTAAAGAATTCATTACAACAACAACAACAAAAGATTTAACAAACAAACTTTCAAGCGAAATACTCTCACATTGATTGTCTGTTGGGGACGTACAAGCCTGACAAAGCCTCTAGCATAGCAACAGCTATAGGATTGTAGCCAAAAATAGCTAGAAATAGCCAATGCCTGTCCTTTTTCTGGGGACCTGTCTCACTAATGACAGAGAGGATAGATGACAAGGTGGATGAAAGATCTCACTGCTGTCTCTCAGTAGATAATTGATGTAATTCAGATTGAGTTATAGGTCTATACTGTACAGGCTTGTGTTGGAGATGTTCATGTATTTTCCTCCCATTAAGCTACAAATGGAAATATGTTAATCAATATGCTAAATGTGTTAGGGGTGTGTACGGGAGGCGAAGTCAGGTGCAGGAGATCAGAGTGTAGTTAACAGGCGCACTTTAATTCAGGGCCAAAAACGACAGCATATAACAACATAAACATGCCAAAAACACGGAACATAACAAAAGTATGGCGCATGACAATATCCACATAACAATAAACAATTACATGGAGGGGAACAGAGGACTAAATACATGCAGTGTGATTATGGAATGAAAACCAGGTGTGTATGGAACAAGACAAAACAAATGGACATATAAGAAATGGAGCGGTGATGGCTAGAAAGCTGGTGACGTCGATCGCCGAACGAGGAGAGGAGCCGACTTCGGTGGAAGTCGTGACAAAATGTGACACGGTGAGGACTGTTTTTCTTCTTCAAATGTGACAGTGGTACTATTTGTTTTCCTTCATCCCAGTTGGTTGTCATGCAATCATAGCTCCTGTCTGAGATCACAAAACCATCAACACAACTCGCAATCATTGCCCTAAAAAACACATTAGTGACTACCAATTAATTCCTTACAGTGACAATGAACAAATACTATTCTCCAAGAATCAACATTAACTGATGTAATCACAGCAGAGTAGAATCACTAAGATCTTTAATCTGCTGTTGGCTAAATCACTCCACCGTGAACTTCCATGAACCAATTAGTCCCTTCAGATTAACAGGCTTGTATTCATTAGCGCACACTGTAGCAAACCGTTTTCAAAAAATATACAATGGAAAAACTGTTGTCCCTCCCCGTTTCAATTTGGGTTTTTTTCCGTTTGGTGCATAATGAATACGACCCGGGTTTTACTCTCGAGGGTCGGTCAGGGCAGCCCACCACCGTCGCCCTCGGTACTACCCAGCATTCCTGGGGGCCCTTTCACTGATAGATAATTGCGGTTGCCTCGTGGGAGAGGAGACACTGCCAAAGCGAGCAGACAAAAGCAAATTAGAGGAGCCAAAACAACGCTTGAGTGAAAGCATTCCATCTATGGTTTCAATAGGCCTTTTGGAAGAACGGTTCGATCGAGTCCAAGCACGTTTTCCAAAAAACACAGTTGACTGTAGTTTGTTTTGTGTGTAAAAAATAAAACATCTTATGATTCTTTAGAGCCCAGTTATTTAGAGATATGTCTGAAGTGTAAGAATGTAGAAATATTGTAGTCTTACTGTCCATTGAGAGTGATATGAGACAGAACTAAAACGATGACCCAGAGAGAGTCAAGCCTCACATGTCAGTCAGAGGATTCCCATGCCAACCCATGGCAACACAATTTATCCATTCATCAACAGTGACATAACTGATTGAGTGTACATAACAGTCCATTTTCCAGTTTACGTTCTCTGGATTACACAGAAACGGCAGATTACGGCAAACGTCCTACACGTAATCTACACCACAATCCCAAACATTTTTGAAAGGATGAAACATAATATTTCTGCTTCACAGGTTGGGGGATTGAAAACAGTATTTCATTGCCTTTTTTATGTGGCTCAGCAACCCATGAGTGCAAAGTTCAAACTAGCAGTTTAATGAATTGAGGATTTTTTCAATGAGACTTTCTATCAAAAATAATATACAGTATAGGCCTATGTGAAATGAATTGTATAACAGTAAAATGGGCCATTTCACTCTAAGGAATCATATCAATATGATCACAGTGTACTGCCTGCCAGCCAGCCGGTATCTGTGGGTTGGTTGTTCAGTCTGTTTGTCAATCCATAGCATACTGTAACTGTATATGTCTAGGTCAACAGTAACTATTACAGATCAAGAAGTGGATCATAGTGAGGTGTTGATGAACTACTGAACATGGCCAGGAGCTAAATTGGGTGAGAAGGAAGGCTGGCGAAGGGAAGGGGGGGTGACACAATAAGACATTCTATTCTTTCCATTGTGTTTACCAGGATGGTAATGTCTGAAACACCATTCACTGTTTCTCAGGCTGGCAATGCGATCCATAAAAACTACAGAATTTGATATAATTAATTAAGTATTCTTTGTTATTGAATTTTAGGTAGATAGTCTAATCTCATCCATTTTGAGGGAAGTCCCACCAGAGTTGGATTCAATTCCATTTAAATGAAATAAACTGAATTGAAATGGAATTGATCCCAACACCAGTCCCACCACTTGCAAAAGCCCAAGCTCACTCCCTGAATGCTTCGTTCTGAGTTCATCAGTCTCTCACCTGAGTACAGAGACACAACATTACTTCCCAGACTGGTGCAGCAGGCACTGAGGTGGGTGAAGAAGCTCCAGGTCCACCGGCTCTCTACGATCAATCATAAAGCAGGATGAAAGGGGTACCGGGACAGCAGTACAGAGTTAACAAGCCCGTAAACACTCAAGTTTAGTATATGCATATCACCCTCCTGTTTTTCGTTAATAAGCCCCAGCACCACCATTCCTCTGGGCCCCATCGATCATTCCACACATCTCCCCCAACAGACAGACATACATGATTTACAAGGCAAACACCCTGAGAGGGAGAGCCAGTCAAAGAGATGTTGGCTTCAGATGTGATCAGGGAAGGTTTCTCTACTTTTTAGGCTTAAGCTGATTAAAATAAATTTGATTGATTGGTAAGTGTAGTGTAGTGTACAGGAGGTGGGAAAACTATTGTGGGGGATCAAGAGAGAAACGTAGGAGGTTGGCCAGGTTGTTGGGACTTCGAGTATTAAAGTACTGTAAACCTCTTATGCAAGACAGAAATAGGCCTAGGTGTGCGGAGTACCCTTTAATCCAACCACATGCAGTCTACACATCAACCTATCCAGTCAGAATATAATTTGGCATTTTGCCCATCTGGCCAAGTGACACTTGGAAGTTGGATATCACATTTTTTTAAAGAGAGTGAACTGGATCTTAAAGTAACTGTCCTGAGAAAATCTCACTTTTGAAAGTTAATACTTTGTTAACTCATACCCAAATAATGTTTTGACTCATCTTATACTCGTATTTGTGGCCAAAGCATAAATTGGAGAAAAAAACACTTAAAAAACCCAATCTCAAACTTGTATCTCAAACAGACCAATTAAAAAATGCTTGCTATTTCCTCATAGAGTGGAGCAGCAGCGTAGCCTAGTGGTTAGAGCGTTGAGCTAGTAACCGCAAGGTTGCAAGATCAAATCCCTGAGCTTACAGGGTAAAAATATGTTGTTTTGCCCCTGAACAAGGCAGTTAACCCACTATTCCTAGGCTGTCATTGAAAATAAGAATTTGTTCTTAACTGACTTGCCGAGTAAAATAAAGAGTATAATGTCATCCAGCTGGCCAATCAGTGGTCTATGTTCATGAATATCTTTAATGACCGGTATACACCCATACCATTACGTTGTTGTGGTACACCCACACCATTCCAACACAGAAAAGCTGATTTTTAACATACTTGATTACAATTTTTTTGAAGAAAAACTATTTCACTCATATTGTAATTAATTATAGGTCATATATCATCGAAATCTGGAAACACTGGACAGTTACTTTAAGCACTTACAAATTCGTAATTGCATGACATTTCTTTTTTTCCAGGATGTAACATATCACCTTGCACACTTTTCGGGGACCAGTTTTGGCTGGTGATGAATTACTGGCTGTATCACCAAGGATATCAAGAAATGTTTCTTGCATGGTAAATTAAATATTTGCCAGGCATGCTAGAATATGCATAATTTGTAGTAATATTAGTATAACTACTATAAGATGATTTAGGATAAAAATTTAGTTAATCTAATTGTATAGGAAGTTAACAAAATATA
The DNA here is from genome assembly GCF_965601325.2 of Salmo salar. NCBI lineage: Eukaryota > Metazoa > Chordata > Actinopteri > Salmoniformes > Salmonidae > Salmo > Salmo salar. Next base: position 35,700,239 of record NC_138301.1, read on the forward strand.
AATTAAAAATGAATATCAATGTAAAATATTTTACTTTTTGCTTACAAATTGCTGATAATGGATTGCGGTTTTCTATAGCGCTATCTTCGATCCTTGGGACGTCCCTACCATACAACTCTTACATAACCCTAACCTTAACCTTTTTGGAACTGCAATGAGGGTACGAAAGTCCCAAGGACTTGGTTAGCACTCACACTGGAAACCAAGTGACATCGGTGCTTCTTAATTTGCCTTCCGATAGTTTTGTAAACGGGTACCCACTCTCTTTTCGTTCCGGCTCTACAGGAGCAAACATGGCGGCAGAGGGTGATGTGGATTTGGACCTGGAAGCTGAGGAGAACTGCACTGGGAAACCAGCAGAAAAGCCTCGGAAACATGATAGTGGGGCTGCCGATCTGGAGAGAGTCACTGATTATGCCGAGGAGAAGGAAATATCAAGCTCCGATCTTGAAACGGTGAGGCTGGGCCAAGCACGCGGGTGGCGATGGGTGCCCACGTTAGCATGAAGGCTAGCTAGCTTATGCTAACAACGGGCCTAACCGGCGTACAGTGAAGAATGGAAACATATTTGCACAAACAATGTGTTGTTGTGAATGTTACCGTAATCAACTCACAAACGCGTCATTTCACGTTGGCACGTGCTGTTTATCCAAGTCAGCCCTGAACAGAACAGGCGCTGAACATCCCAGGACAGGGTAGAGCTTCTGTCTATTCAGCAAACGTTAGCCTATGGCTGCTTGTATGTTTTTCTGCCTTGCATAATTAATAGTCTTCCAACCTGTGTTGGGAGTTCTAGTTACTGACTCGTTAGTGCTGTCATACTAATATGATCCCTGCCTGTCCTGTTTCAGGCTATGTCAGTGATTGGAGACAGGAGATCAAGAGAACAGAAAGCTAAACAAGATAGGTAAGTCACTTCCTTTGTCAGATTTTCATTCAACAACCATTGATCTGCCAATTAATTAGTATACTAATGACTTGTCTGGGGTTATGATTTCAGGGAAAAGGAACTGGCTAAAGTCACTATCAAGAAAGAGGATGTAGAACTCATTGTAAGTATCCCCCCAGACATGTTTCTTGTTTAAGTGTCAGTGTCACAACCCTCATCTAAAGTTAAATGGTATTTTGCATCACAAAAGCATTTAATCAAATGAGTCCTCTGGAACTCTAGTCATCCATATTCTACTAGGGGAGTTATTAGAAACTCTGCTTCAGAGGTACATTCACAGACCGTCTGAAGTGTTCTATCAATACAACTACCCATTCTGATTATTCTAATGTCCTGCCTCAACTGGCTTTCCACAGATGGGTGAGATGGAGATCTCCCGAGGAGTGGCCGAGCGCAGTCTGAGAGAACACATGGGCAACGTGGTAGAGGCTCTGATTGACCTGTCAAACTGACCAGGAGAAACTGATCCTAGAGCAGCTTTATGCAGCAGCATTGGACACCGGACTGCTTCCTAGCCTGACCGTATTCACTGACTCCATTTCATAGCTCAAATCAGACATTTTGTCACTGAAATAAAATGTTGCGTTTCTCTTTATGTATATTCAACAATACTTCAAAATTGATTACTTTTGCAAGCACCTGTTTTTGATTTATAATAAATGTGGAATGAAATAAAACCAATGGATGAAAATGTTATGTTTTAATCACGTACGCTTTATATCCAAATTAGAAGAAATGAACAGATGACGATAAAACAATGGCGATAAAACAAAATAGCTACACAACTTTGAAAATGTACAAAATTACATCAATATGCCTCCATGAAGCATCCATACATTATCAGGGCATAGCCCTAAACCCAGGGCCTTGCTCAAAGGGTTGGTGCATTCAGGATATTGCAGGTAAATGTATGGCCATAGAACATACTTCAGTGAAGTGTAGTTCATTTCCATCTGCAACATTCTGAAACGTTTCATCCCACTGAACACACCCCAAGCTTGTTAAACAGTCTGAATATACTGAAGTCTCTCTTCCCCCTCCAAACTTAGATTCAGGTCTTCCTCTTTTGCACTGTTGGCCGGTCAAACACGTCTCTCACTCCTGCAGCCTTCTGCTTAAAGAACTTGCTGTTCTGAGCGCTCTCCTGAGCCCAGGCTGAGTCAAACGATGTGGTGTCCTGGTCCACCAGGTGGGTGTACTTAGTGCGTCCGGAGCGACCAAAGTTCTTGACCTGGAATTAAATGAGGGGGTTGTTAAAGATGAACTATCTGTGGATGTTTATTTACCAATTGTTGACATCACATTTTGGATTGATTGTTGGCTGTATGGCTCATATATAATTGTATAATTTCTTGTCATGAAACCACACACATCCTTATTTTGAGGTAATGTCTGGATAATATCTGTCTATTTAGGAGAACATTGTCTCAAGAGCAGCTCCAGAACAAAACATTCTGTATAGCCACTACAAATGAAAGAAATTCATTTACACAGGGGTTGCCAATACACTGGGTTCAAAAACAGTCAGAATTTTCTGTTTACATCGATAGTGTACATTTATAATAGATAAACAGGGGGAATTCATGTGCTACAAAAGTAGGATGTGTGCTACGTGATGTTTGAAAGAAGTCCAGCTGACCTGCATGACTTTGGGGAGGATGGTTTTGTTGAAGTGGTCCTCCAGAGTGGGGGCACTGAAGTCTCTCTTGAACACATTCTCTTCTTCATCCTGGAAACAGATCACATTCAGCCAACATCAAAGACAAGACAAGCTATTCGGACAAAATACGTTTACCAAGTTTCAATTATATGAATGGAGGATCATTTCTTTTTTATATACCTGAATCACATCTCTGAATATTCTATAACAGTGCACACACTGCTTATAAGAATCACTCAAACAATCTAACACACGTAGTGGTTAACAAACGTGGGACAGTTCACTCCTGTACTTACACTTTCTCCTACAATTCTAACAATCACTCATCAGCAACATATGGTGTGTTTCTTATAAGAATGCACTGTATTGAGTTCTCTGAACCCCAGTGTCTACAGCAAACTCACCATGAAGAAGGCTCCTCTGTGGTAGTACTTCTGGAGGAACTTGTATTTGCCCTTTGAGGCCTTGTTTGTGATCTGTTTTCCATTATTCCGCAGCTCGGCCCTGCGCTCCTCCTCGGTGAGGCTGTGGAACCTCTCAATCTCAGACTTCTCTTTCTCCATTCTGGAAAATCCGATAAGGCAAGTGGGTTACATGGACAGCAAAGGCCTGTGTCAACATAACTAACACTGGACCAGTAATTATTAACATGGTTCAAAACACTTAAAGTGTACAGATCATTCATACAGATAATCAAATAATATAAAACAAAGACGCTAGTCTTTTTTACTTTGAGAGGGAACACCAGCTTTCAATGGTTAAGTGAATCAATGCACTGAAGTATTTCTGATGTCTACTTCCATTGTCATCCAAGACGGTCTTAATATGTTCCTCTCTTATGCATTTGCCTGTAAATAGTTTTGAATGGTTTAAAGTGCTGCACAATTAAATGTACCACCGTGGGGCACTTTAGGGCACACTAGCAAAATTTTTCTAAAATTAAAACGAGTGTTTGAAGATAGTACTTGCCCGTTTCAGATCTATATTCATTTAATGCCTAGTGAACACCATGGTTCATGTTTAAGTCTGTCTGTACTCACGCTTCACGGGCCTCCCGGTCCCTCTTGATGCGCTTGAGCTCCCGGACCTTCCACGCCTCGTACTCCTCCTCCTCATTCTCCCCGTCCGTGTCCAGGGAGTCGAGAGCGGCCAGAGTGCGGCGGTTCTCCTCAAACTCCTTCTTGGCCTCCTCCTCCACGATCTTCAGGGTGTAGCGCCGCCGCTCCTCCACCTGCTTCTTGGCCTCCGCCTCCAGCTCCCGCTGTTTGAGCTCGTCCGCCTCGCGCTCCGCCACTGTTACTCGGTCCTTCCTGAGGAGACACACATCAAAATCCAATTTTCTCACTCGGGACACAAACGCTGCAACACAATCCATTTGTTGTGAACATACTCTGTTTATACGATAACAGGACAGCAGGTATACACATTTAAGTCATTTAGCAGACGCTCTTATCCAGAGCGACTTACAAATTGGTGCATTCACCTTATAATACACAAACTGATGCATGCAGTAGAAAACAGCATAAGAACTGATAACAGTTTTGTACTGGCTTTTAAATTAAAATTGTTTCTCATATAAGCCTAATGTATTTTCAGTCAATTTGGCCATTTTGAATTGTCTAATCCCAAGCCCACGATCAAAGTGTCCCTTAGAGAAATAATGTTATTACATTCTATGAAATAAGTCATATTAAGCCCTGATAATGGTTCAGGAGTGATCTTGGATGGCAGGACTCCTTACTTGCGGATGAAGACTGGTTTTAGCCGCGGCTCGGCCTCGTCTTCACTGTCCGTGTACTCCTCGTACTCTGACTCCGACTCCTCCTTCTCCGCGCCCGAATTCCCTTCTTCCTCCACCTCCATGATCTCCGGCATGTCCTCGTTCTTCCGCTCCTGCGCTCGCTGGCGCATCATCGCTCGCCGCCTCTCGATTTCCTACACACAAAACAAAGTCAATGTGTTACATACAGGGTATCTTGTATACCATTCCATGTTAAACACCTGGGACCGTATTCACAAAGCATCTCAGAGTAGGAGTGCTGTTCTAAGATCAGTTTTGTCTTTTAAATCTTAATGAATAAAAGGGGTGCCTGATCCAGCTTTCCAAGAAGATCCTTGTGCCACTCACCTCATCGTCCACTTCTTCCTCTTCCTCCTCCTCTTCGTCACTGCTCTCTTCGGGTGCTCTCTCCGGGTGCCAGGTTCCCTCGTCGGAGTCTTCACTGCTCTCTGCAACCACCTCCGGCTCTGCGATCTGTCTGTGTCTTGCCAACCTGAGAGAGAGAAAGAAACATTTACAATCATCACAGCACTCAACATCCAGTAGGGCTAATAGTTAGGCCTAAATGGTTTAGAGATCAAAGCCCAATAAAAATCAATCAGTCATTCATAGTATTCAAATTCCTGATAACCCACAATATGTGCAGGCATTTTTTAACAACCCCTCACCCAACTATGGGTGTCCACTGACAAATACAGTTCAGCTCAATAAAGCTGGGACTGGGAGCCATCACAACCAACACAGGATCCCACTGGTTTACAAGATGAACTGATGAGAATTATCTTCACCTCTCCTCCGCATCCTCAGAGACGCGGTTTAGCAGACGTTTGAGACGCGGGTCAGACACCACCTCTTCCTCCATCTCCATCTCAGGCTCGGCATCCTTTGCCTTTTTTATAAACTGGAAGTCCTCCTCCTCCTCGTCAGAGGAGTCCATGGGAGCATAGTCGGGACGTTTACCCGACACATAGCGCTTCACCTTCACCTTCTCCATCGAAATCTCACCTGGGAAGGGGAGTAGGGGAGCACACTTGGTTACCATGAACTGTCCATTATCATAGATGGCTCTATTTACTCTGTTACATGTGGTGAGGTTAAGTTGTATATACTGTCGTTTTGGTTTTGTGATGGATTGAAACATGAGTAAGGGCATGAATTGTGTTTTTATATCTACTGCAGACGCATACAAAAAGTTTGTCCATACGATTAAGGAAATGCAGCATGCAATTATATCGTGATATTGACTAGCTAAGTTATAAAAAGTTGTGCACTTGGATGGCTAGATAGCGATCTATTGCTTCCATTAAATCGGCTACCACCTAGTCCAGGATAGCTTGCCCTAGCTAACGTTAGTTACAGGAAAACTCACCTTTCTCATTTCGAATCGGCACAGCACCAGCCGTGGACTGGATCGGCGGTTGCTTCATGTTGAGGGCGTCCCGTCCAGACATGACTGCCCGATCAACAATATCAATATATGAACAAAAATTAAATCAACTTCTAGATAGGAAAACAAACCCGACGTTTATTTTCTCGACCACCACTGGAAATACTCTAACAGTACCGGAAATCATTCTTCTTCTTTGGGATTGGGTTGGCGGATCGCATCCAACTTTTAAGGTGCATACACTGCCACCTACTTTACTGGAGTGTGAGGCCAGTCACGGCCTACTTATATTATATTACATTATATTCATTATTCCTGTTCCTCTAAGTGAAATAGAGCCCTAGACACCACTTTCCTCTGTCCACTACAGCAACCCAGCCAGCATCTAACCCTTTCACACAATCTCTCCCTATCTACGTCATACAGTCCACAAAATAGAAACACCTGCACCACTGTTTCCTCCACTACACTCATCAGACATACCTGTTTCATGTCTCTCTATCGTCCACAACGTGGCATTCAAACCCAAACTGTAGTCTACTCCACACAACTTCCTCTGTCCTACATCCCATACTCCCCACATCTTCCTTTCCTGACTGGTGTATGCTGTAACATTACCTCCCCTTACTACTAGCATCACACTCCCTTTGCCAAAGATCAAGCCCTTTTGCCCAGATCAAGGACTTGACTTCCCTGCAGCCCAGCGGGACCTGAATATCTACCCCTTCTCTCCTCACAGCACTCTTAGCCACCACATCTGCCTTCTCATTACCCCTCCACACCCACATGGGTTGGAACGCAGCAAAAGCTTACCACCATTCCCATCCTCTCCAATCCAATAATAGCACCATCATCTCCACAAACAAGCCTCCCCTATCCAACCTGCCCGTCTTCACACTACTCAGACTGCTGGCGAATCAGAGCCGATCACCACGGAGTGTTTTCACCTCCTCCACCCATCTTAAACCTATAATCATGGCCATCAACTCGGCTGCATACACTGACACATAATCAGTTAAACACACCATAATCACATCATAATCAGTTAAACAGATATTCTAACATTGAAATCTGGGATATACACCTCTGCCCCACCCTACCACTGACTGGATCATTTTAACCATCTGTATATATCCTTAAAAACAAATAAAACCGATTATCTATATATCTCTCCACACACCATCTCACATCCTCACCCCATTCTCTCCTACCCTCAATTATGTCCACATCTACTCTTGGTTTTCGGAAAAAGCCATGGAGGAACGTTACCTGATGCAATTGCTAGCCCTATCTCGCTCGCCCCCAGTCCATATTCTACCAGCTTCTGCCCGATTGTCCAGCCGTATGCCCTCTGCTTACCCAATCCTTGCTCCCAGCATTCCCCAGTTGTCGTGACCGCAGTATGTCCTTTCAACCTTGTCCAGTATGCAAGTTTGTCCCACTTTATCAGAGTGGCAGGTAGCCTAGTGGTTAGAGCGTTGGGCCAGTAACTGAAAGGTTGCTGGCTCGAATCCCTGAGCTGACAAGGTAAAAATCTGTTGTTCTGCCCCTGAACAAGGCAGTTGTTCAGGGGCAGGCTGTCATTGATGTTCCCCGGTAGGCTGTCATTGTAAAATAAGAATTTGTTCAGAACTGACTTGCCTAGTTAAATAAAGGTTACATTTAAAAAATCCTCAGTGGCAGTTTCACACTATCCACCTGCAATGCCTCAACAGGTTGTGTCCTGAAGGCACCCACACACAATCTCAGGGCTTTTGACTGTATCCTATCCGTGTGTTGTAGTGCCGTTTTGGCTGCCGATCCATATACAAGGCACCCATAATCCAAAGATGAGCTGATCAATGCCTGGTATATATACAACATGTGCAGTAAATATACATTGTCTATCTGACCCCCAATCATATCCTGATACTGCCCTCATGAGGTTCAGCACCTTCCTTCACTTAATTTCAATATGCTCAACATGTTTCTTCCACGAAAGCCTCTCATCAAACCACATACCTAAATATACTGCTCAAAAGAATAAAGGGAACACTAAAATAACACATCCTAGATCTGAATGAATGAAATAATCTTATTAAATACTTTTTTCTTTACATAGTTGAATGTGCTGACAACAAAATCACACAAAAATGTAGGGGCCGGCTGGGCCCCAGAGACAAGGTCAGGTGGTCTTCCACATCGGCAGGGCTTTGAGTTGTCCAAGGCAGGAGGCGAGCGGCCCCATAGAATTAGAGACAGCAATCCCCCTGGGTCAGGGAACAGTGTGTCCCCCAAGTCATGGGGCTGAACCTATCAGTGCAGGAAACTCAGGGTCTCACAGGGCAGGGGACTTTTAACCTACTACTAAGACTGACGATTGCAAGCCCGTTATGGTGGGAGGCTGCAGAACTAGCTGAGCAGGGAACTTATAGCCTACTGCTAGTTTAGGCTACTGGTTGCAGACTAAGGCTGGGGGCTGCGATCTGGCTAGAGACAGGGACTGCATACCTAGTGGGGCAGAGAACCTATAGCCTGGCGGAGCAGTGGACTGAGGTCTGACTGCAGCTGGAGACAGCAAAACTAGAATGGCTGAAGGCTGGGAGCGCAGTGCTGATTACTTTGCACCTGAAAGGGAGAACGACTCTGAAACCGAGAGGGAGAAAAGCTCTGGACCGGACAGGGAACTGACTTTGGCCTTGCAGGGAAACTGACTCTGGAATGCCATGGAAACTGACTCTGGAACTGAGAGGGAAAATGACTCTGGGCCTGCCAGGAGAAACGACTGAAGGCTAGGAGAGCAGTAGGGCTCAGGGCCTACTGGAAAGATTGGTACCTTTGAGCCTGGTGAGGAAGGAGCCTGATGACCCACCTGGGCTAGGGACTGAGGGCCGACTAATGCTGGAGACAGCAGACCTAGTGCAGCCGGAGACTGAGGACCTAGTGCTAGGGACTGAGGGCAGGGCCGGAGGCTCTAAGCCTGGTTGGCCAGGGTACTGCAGACTGAATATGTCTGGAGACAGCAAGCTAGTGCAGCAAACTCTGGGCCTAGTAGGCCCTAAACCAGGCGGGCTAGGCAACTGTCAAACAGCTAAGGCAGGGGGCAGTGATCTGAGCAGGGCAGAAGACTGCAGACCTGCAGACAGGCCAGCGACTGTGGGGCCTAGCTGGGTAGGATACCTAGGGCCTGGCAGAACAACAAACTTAGGGGCTACCAGTACAGGGAATTGTGGACCTAGAACAACAGAGGACTGGGGGACTACCAGTATGATAGGAGTCCGGGAACCTAAGTCAGAACAGTGTGAACCTGCAACCAGGGCCAGAGACTGAAGGCCAGGTACAGATAGAAACTGAGAGCCTACCAAGGAGGCAGGATAGACTGGATCAACCGGGAAGGTAGGGAACTCTAGACTTACTTGAGAGTCAGGATACCTAAACCCTACCAAGGAGGTAGGCAACTGGACAAGTAGACCAGGGGGGACATCAGGGATGACTTCGAGTAGGTCACCCGGGGTGATGTCTGGCGGGTCCCCTGAAGCGTGGTCTGGAGGTAGCAGGACCCTCTGGGCTGGAACTTGCACGGTGTTGGCAGGCGGGGCTGGAGAGGCCCCAACTTCCTGGCTGCACTTGACATCTGCAATAGCTGCAGGCTGTAGCTCCATCCTAGGAGCAGGTGAAAAATCCACAGCCTGCTTGGGCTCTGGGCCCGGAACAGGGAGGGGCTCCTGAGGGAGAGCAGGTGGAATCTTTGTGGCTGAAGGTTCCAGGGTAGCAGACAGATCAACCTCGGGCACCCCAGTGTCTGCCTGACCACTGAGGAGGGGCACCCCAGTGTCTGCCTGACCACTGAGGAGGGGCACCCCAGTGTCTGCCTGACCACTGAGGAGGGGCACCCCAGTGTCTGCCTGACCACTGAGGAGGGGCACCCCAGTGTCTGCCTGACCACTGAGGAGGGGCACCCCAGTGTCTGCCTGACCACTGAGGAGGCCTGGTCGACTGTAGGAAGAGAGGTACGTAAGGCCTCGCAGCTCATCTTCCTCTGAGAAGCGACGGCTTTGTGTGTGTGTTGTGGGTGGTGACAGCAGCCCCTTACGGCGTACTTTTGTATCTTCTTCTTCCGACGTCAACCAAACACTAAGCTAGAATGGGCAGCTGTAGTGTCCATATGCGTGTCCAAACCCACTAATTATCCAAACCGAATGTTGTGATTGACAGCTGAGATGGAGAGATATCCACCCTAAAGGGTGAGGAAAGTCACACGCACAGGCATGACCTTTTTTACACCAATTTTAGACCATTTTCTTTTTGTTCTACTTTTCGACATTACTGTTGTTCAGTATCCATTGAGGATATTAATCTTCACTAACTTTGCTCAACACACTGCTTGACATAAACTCAGCATCCACCTCCGCCATCTCTAGATCGCCAACTATGGTTCCTACGTTGCTTCCAATAAAATAATCATCTCAGCTTCTTTACGTCTTTGATTGGTTGACTTCTCATGTAAATTTATTTGAGGACAACTATCATTTGTATGGGATACAAACAAAAAATCTATTGCGTTACTTTGAACAGTTACTGGTAATTGTAATCCAGTAATCCACCTGGTCAACTCGTTCAAAATGCATACAAAGGAATCCCAAAAGTTAACAATAAACTTCGTCCAAACAAGTCAAACAACGTTTCTAATCAATCCTCAGGTAAGCTAATATGTAAATAAACTATAACATTTAAGATGGAGAATAGTGTGTTCAATACCGGAGATACATTTTTATTAATTTTTTATTTATTTCACCTTTATTTAACCAGGTAGGCAAGTTGAGAACAAGTTCTCATTTACAATTGCGACCTGGCCAAGATAAAGCAAAGCAGTTCGACACATACAACAACACAGAGTTACACATGGAGTAAAACAAACATACAGTCAATAATACAGTAGAAAAATAAGTCTATATACAATGTGAGCAAATGAGGTGAGATAAGGGAGGTAAAGGCAAAAAAGGCCATGGTGGCAAAGTAAATACAATATAGCAAGTAAAACACTGGAATGGTAGATTTGTAGTGGAAGAAAGTGCAAAGTAGAAATAGAAATAATGGGGTGCAAAGGAGCAAAATAAATAAATAAATACAGTAGGGGAAGAGGTATTTGTTTGGGCTAAATTATAGACGGGCTATGTACAGGTGCAGTGATCTGTGAGCTGCTCTGACAACTGGTGCTTAAAGCTAGTGATGGAGATAAGTGTTTCCAGTTTCAGAGATTTTTGTAGTTCGTTCCAGTCATTGGCAGCAGAGAACTGGAAGGAGAGACGACCAAAGGAGGAGTTGGCTTTAGGGGTGACCAGAGAGATATACCTGCTGGAGCGCGTGCTACAGGTGGGTGCTGCTATGGTGACCAGTGAGCTTAGATAAAGGGGGACTTTACCTAGCAGGGTCTTGTAGATGACCTGGAGCCAGTGGGTTTGGCGACGAGTATGAAGCGAGAGCCAGCCAACGAGAGCGTACAGGTCGCAGTGGTGGGTAGTATATGGGGCTTTGGTGACAAAACGGATGGCACTGTGATAGACTGCATCCAGTTTATTGAGTAGGGTATTGGAGGCTATTTTGTAAATGACATCGCCGAAGTCGAGGATCGGTAGGATGGTCAGTTTTACGAGGGTATGTTTGGCAGCATGAGTGAAGGATGCTTTGTTGCGAAATAGGAAGCCAATTCTAGATTTAACTTTGGATAGATGTTTGATGTGAGTCTGGAAGGAGAGCTTACAGTCTAACCAGACACCTAGGTATTTGTAGTTGTCCACATATTCTAAGTCAGAACAGTCCAGAGTAGTGATGCTGGACGGGCGGGCAGGTGCGGGCAGCGATCGGTTGAAGAGCATGCATTTAGTTTTACTTGTATTTAAGATCAGTTGGAGGCCACGGAAGGAGAGTTGTATGGCATTGAAGCTATAAATAACGAAGTGCGCGCCCTCATCCACGCGCACCACAAGACTACAGTCAAAATGAGAGCCACCTTGAAAAACTACAACTTCTAGCTAATTAAAAAAAAACAACAACCCTGAAACCCTTTCTAAAGTCTGTTGACATCTAGTGGAAGCCATAGGAACTGCAATCTGGGAGGATTTCCTTTGAATTTCCCATAGACAAGCATTTTCAATAGGTGGTGACCTCAACAACAAAAGAATTCCTGTTATACTCACAGACATTATTTTAACAGTTTTAGAAACTTCAGTGTTTTCTATCCAATATTACCATGCATATATCCTAGCTTCTGGGCCTGAGTAACAGGCAGTTAACTTTGGGCACGTCAGTCATCCGAACTTCCGAATACTGCCCCCTAGACCTAAGAAGTTAACATGTTGTTTTTGAATCACGATGTGAATCATGTGTTCGAAGGGGAAATGACCAGTTCCCTGGGGCCCTGGTCTTTGGGTAAATACACAAATGTATTTTGTTCAGTCTGCATATAGAAGGAAAACATATATGTTAATGAGGGTTGACAGGTATTTCAAATGGATTGTGATATGTGTATTGCGGATTTCATGAAATGGATTGTGATATGTGTATTGCTGATTTTGTTTTTGTGTTTGTTTCGATACAAATTTTACCAGATTGGGTCTGCTGGAGTGTTGGGATTCCTCCATAGGTTAGGGTGCTACTCCCTGATCTGGTAACTCTTCCGAGAGGTCGCCAGTAAAATAAGGGAGTATGAACTAAGTTGGAAAATGGTTTCAACAGTAACAGTATGCTGTTATGCTCTTTGACATTTGTCGTAGAGATAATGTTATTAAGAAAATTGGGAATGTAATAATTTGTCATATAGTCAATGCTTGTCTGGATTTCATGAATCAGAAATGAATTGAACTAAACTGTTGTTCTGATCTGTCCTCTCTTGAGGTTATCATGGAAGGTGAACGTCAGATTGTGTCTTAATGCATGGTAGGAATAGTTTGACCACAAACAGTGAGTGTGAACCTCAAAACCCTTCCTAACCGGCTGAAGAAAGAGCGACAAAGGTGTTCAATGCGACAGTGACTTTTAACACTCCTATCTGAGTTCGAGTCATTAACCTGGGTACTGGCGGTAGGAGTGTGCCATGAGTCCTGAGACCGCGGCTGTGGAGTGAGCATGGAGAGAGATAACATTCAAACTTCTCTCATGCTCCTGGTGTACTGGTGGGAGAAATTGACCAGGCAGAATGGTGGTAGCGGCTCAGGTGAGAGACTTGTGTACGTGGGAAAAACTGATTACCTTATATTGAAATCGGGACATTACCAAGGGCCATCAAATGTGACAGGCAAGAGTTCCATGTGCCGTTGGGAAGATGAACTGTAATGCTATCAGAAGAAGACACGCTAGAATGATAAGTGCCGGGAGAAGGGTGGGGTGGTCAACCGTGCCCGTAATTATTTAATTGGGGGGTGGTATTGAGGAAGGTCTACACACTGCAAACAATTTAGACTAAGATACTGATCTTTCATTACCATGCCACTCGAGGGAGTTTGAGGTATGCGTCATGGGCAGTGTCAGTAGTAGTAGGGGTTACTTTGGCTTGGTAGAGGGTAACTGGGAGACTGATGAAAGTACTAGGGGCTGTTATTCACGTGTCACAAATTAGTGATCTGACCATAAGGGGAGAGTCTATGTTGTCCTGTTGACAGGAAATGACCCATGCGTTGCAGTGTGCATATTCCCAGGTGGAAGTGGCACATGAGTAGCAGGAGATAACCGAGGGCACGGGCTGAATTCTGGAGATTGTGTACATCAAGATACACCAGGCGGTGGTGTTGGGACAGCGTTGGTCTGGTCCACACACAGAACTATTTACAGCACCTGCAGCGGTAAAGATCGTCATGTCTCTCCTCGGTGTGTGCATAGCTCTCACGTGAAGTGAGGTCCAGCTGCATAATGGGTGAGCTTGAAGACACCATGACAGAGGAAGCGGAGCTAAAGAGAGAAAGACTAGATTCCACTGTAGACATGCAGATGGGTTGGGTCTGGGAGCTACTTTAACTGCCATAGTTGGGTTGGGTTAGTTGCGTTACTGGTTAATGCATCATATGAAAGAATAGATGTTGGGGGTAATTGTACACTGGACAACATTCTGAAGGCATTGATGTGAAAGCATATACAGTGCTGAGTTACCTCAAGAGGATGTAGCGTTGATTAGGGATACCCACTTGCCTTCCAGGTGACGTGCCTATCAGGTGGCAAGGGAGGAGATGGGGAACAAAGTCAAAATGACATGGCTTGGGAACACCTCTCAGAGCCTGTGGCCGGAAAGGGGAAGACTGGGAGAAAGCATGAGGAGGCTTTTTAGGGCTTTCATTTTTGACAAACTCAGCAGAAAAGTGTCTTGGAGGCATAAAGTCAGGCAAAGAGAGAGTGGGAATTGTCATGTTATCAGACTTTGGGTTTTCATGCATATATAATTATGCATAGCTTACCACATTGTTAATACTGTTAAGTTTTATTTTTTGTTTGTGTTTTATTATCATTGTCCATCTATAAGTAATTTCCAAGTTTATGTAATGTTGAACAGTATGGAGTTACATGTTCAAAATGGGGGACTGATGGATTCTGGGTTCTAACTCCTAAACTTGAAACAGGGTTAATTATCAGGTATCCTATTGAAATATTGAGTGCTATGGTTTAGAGGGTTTACACCAGAAGTTAATGGTTATCTGTAGGAGGTAGGTATATGGTGGGTGCAATTAAGCTTGGAATGTACTGAGTGTAGGGGAAACAATCATATGTGGTAGGCATTGATAAGGGGAGAGCCATGGATTAGTGATGAAGGGGGTGGAGGTCAGGTCACGTTAAGGGAAAAGGAAAAGTGTATTGCCTGTATCACTTAGTTTCCTGCCTAGCAATGAAGATACATAGTTTAGTGAGAGGAGACTCCACCCAAAGTGGGGTACATATACCACCACTATAGTAACCATGTCTTTGTCTGTTCAGCTGTTCAATCCTTTGGGAAGAATACACTTGGTTTAAGCTTTCATAGTGTCTGTTGAGTTCTTACTCTGATAATTAGAATCTAACAGAAAAGGTAATATACAGTAGCCTGAAACATTCAGATGAAGGATAGGCCTACCTAGCTACAGATCGTACACCAGATAATGTAATATAAACAAAGATTTTGATATCCATTACTGGGCATTACAGGTTTGCCTATACAAAACGTTGCCATGGACTTTTCAACTAACTTGATATTGGTGATACGATCTTTGTTCTCAATTCAGAAGAAATGTGTATCTTATCAAATGTCTGTGTTCAGTTATAGGTGGTTCTCCAAAAACCACAGAATATTCAGAAAGATAGCAAAATCCACACTTTTCACCGAGTGAGGAGTTCCCTCAGCATTTTAGCTGCCAGACATCTTGTATTACCCAACATCTTTGCAGGAACTAGTCGTTTCTATGCGACGCGGCCACATATATAAGTAGATGACAGCACATCACAGTGTGACAAAACAAAGGATCTACACATGCAAGAGGCATTTCTCACTCGATACAAAACGTGTATTTTACTCTTTCTGAATATATTCTGGTTTTTGGAGAAGCACCTGCAACTGAACACAGACATTTTAAGGTACACATGTCTTCCCGATTCGAGAACAAATAAAGTAGAAGCAAGAACAGGTTAGTGGAAAAATTGCTTCCGACCCATTCTACTAGCAAAATGTATAATGGCTACTATGGAATAATAGATAGATAGAAGATAGAGACAGATTTGTT
Organism: Salmo salar; assembly: GCF_965601325.2. Lineage (NCBI taxonomy): Eukaryota > Metazoa > Chordata > Actinopteri > Salmoniformes > Salmonidae > Salmo > Salmo salar. Next base: position 35,715,731 of record NC_138301.1, read on the forward strand.
TTAGTGTTAAGAATATCGTCTTTGGTCCAGCCCATTATTTTACACAGACCACATTCCACAGTGCTTGTGGGCATTACAATGACTATTACTGGACACAACTGTCAGATGAAACATATATATTTTTTAAATAAAACAATTTACAAAATTTGCACATAAGCTGAAATCAGATACATTGTACCATTAACTTAGCTAAGTTAATATAAAGTATTTCACCATCTGTCTGTTACTCCCTCCTTCTGTACCTTCCTCCCCCTCTGTTGCTCTCGTCCTCCTTTTGTACCTTCCTCCCCCTTCTGTCCCCCACTTTAAATACATTTTAATTTGATATGTTTCCTTCAAATGCATTTTGGATTACTTTTTTTGTAACCAAAGTAAACAAAGTAAATACTTAGTAACTATTTTCCCTATTTCAGACACATTTCATGGTACATGACAGGTTATCAATGAGAAGTTGTGCTCTTTCAAAGAGATGTTCTGCTATTTATTTTCTTGTTATGTTGCTAGGTGCACCAATAAATATGAGAAGGAATGTCTAACATTTCTAAAAACCTGTTTTTGCTTTGTCATTATGGGTCATTGTGTGTAGATTGATGTGGGGGGAAATAACTATTTAATCCATTTTAGAATAAGGCTGTAACTTAACAAAAAGTCGATGGGTCTGAATACTTTCCGAATGCACTCTATTTCAGGAGATCATCTGCAAATAAGTTAGTTTATATTAATGTTTACCAATACTGATACCTGTTACGTTTGTGTCCTTTCTAATTATTCTGCAAGAGGTTCAATTGCCACTGCAAACAGGAAGGGGAAAGGGGACATCCTTGTCTTGTGCCCCTTTCTAAAGCAATTTCATCAGATTATGTTTTAATTGTGTATATTTTTGCTTTAGGACATTTATATAATATTTTTATAAAATGTATTATTTCAGCTGGAAAGTTCAAAGCTTCCAAAGTTTGAAAAGAAAAGTCCATTCAAGACGGTGGAAAGCCTTTTCGGCATCAACATTTTTGATGAATCTATATCTTGTTTATTAGTGTATTGTATTAAACTGAAACATGTTCCTGTATTTGTTTATTAGTGTATTTTTAATAAACCATGTTTGATATGTACTATACATTGGAGAAAGACTGCCACTTCAGTACTGTGGCCGGTTTGTGTTACCTTATAAATTAAATTAAAGAATAATGGCTGGTGGGGGTCTACTTGGGAAGAGTAGGTCCACCGAAAGACTGAAATGAGTGGATGCCCCATGTACATCTCAGAGAAGTGTCTGATGCCCTCCCAGTCACCCCATCCCAGTCCCCTGGTTAAAACACCCTTCCATTCTCACCAATAACCACAATTGAATCTTAGTTATTATGACAAACAAGGAATAATAATGATTTGACATCCTTTCCTAATCGGTCCAGAACTCTTTTAGCAAGTTTAATATTGTATGTTTTTATTATCCTTCTTGTATGATTAGGTCCTTCCTTCTCTCTCTCCCAAACCAAATCCATCGCTCTCCACCACCCCTTCCCAATTCTCCCCCCTTTAACACATCTAGCCAAGCGCATACACACACATTTACCGATAAGTAGTCTAGTGGTTGAGGAGATGTCAATTCGTAAGTAGCTGAACGGAAGAATGTCCTCCCCTCCTCAATAGTTACCCTTCAATGAGGACATCGTAAATGTCATCGTAAATCTCCTGTCAGTGTTATTTCCCAGAGGCCCATCCTCAGTAGAACACACACACAATAGTTATAAGAATCCTAAATTCTGTTGCATAAAACAACCATTTGATGCAATAAAAGTATTATAACATCATCTTGCAATTTTCCACCATACTGGTTAGCTGGATGGTGGTGGTAGTGAGTTAAGGAGGCACTCTTCAGGCTATGATATTCCTTGAAACAAAAGAAAGTAACGCCAATTGCGCCATTGACATTTAACGATGTATTAAACTGAAGGACTCATGACATGTTGGTATAACTTAAGAATACTGTGATATTTTCTTCAGATTTTTCTATGTTATTCAAAATGGGTATAATGTGTATTTGCTGTAACATGGAATGTATGAATTTCACCCAAGGCATGTTTAGAACCTACAGGCTACGTATTTCATCCTAGGGACTGTTGAACTGTTTTCTGTACAGTAGGAACATGCTGTGGACACTTATGAGGAAATCTCAGGTTTGTCTCAATGGACATGGATTGAATTCTCAGAATCAATGGGGTGGTCCCATGACACAATGCCTGGTCTATCAGAGCCCGCTCCCTGTGAGTATCCCTATAACTACAAGACTTGCTAACAGACTGGCAGATCAAGTATCTTAGCGGTGCGGCCACACCATGTTGAATGAGGCACATTCCTTGGAAACCAAACATCGACGAGACAGAAGCAATCATCCCAGAGGATGATCCTGCAGAAGGCTCTGTTGGTTTATTCAAGACTAATTCAAGACTAACTGACTGAGTTCATAATCCATCCCAGCTTTGATCAGAGGAAGAATTTACTGATCTGAAAAGCTCTAATATACTTTCCTTTCCTGGACTGAGAACTGAGAGAGAGAGTGAGAGAAGTGGGTATTGCTCCTTTGGCTGTGAGCTACTTTGTTCTGCTAGCTTCAGCACTACTGTCAAGAGAGACATGGACAACAAACTTTTTCCCACTCCATCCCATCCTAATGGAATCCAACCGGGCAGGCAACACCAACATACAAGTAATCTACCCTATTACATTCTTCATTAACTCTGCAAGTGGCGCTGTTTGTGTAAAGTGGTGGAAGTCATTGAGTATTGGAAGACGGCAGGTCTAATTTATAAACTAATGTTCAACACTGTCCACATCGGATGCTATCGGGTAGCCTAGTCCATTGCCTATTCCTTCTTGGTGAAGCTCTCTATAGTTCACGGTTGTGAAAGCCTATGTCGTTGTAGACCTCTCACATTTTCTCTTTCAATTAATAAGATCATATCATTCTCAAAAGTCCTGTGAATGTGTTGTTGTAAATACCTGAGTTGAATACGAAGCCTATTCATATTGATCTGTGTGGCTTCTCACCTCAATAACTGTGTTGTATCCCATTGTACCCTGTCTTTACTGTATATTGTATATTTTAACTACCTAATTTTCAACTTATTTAGTCAAGTAAAGACAACCTTTAATTAATTATTTGTGGCCTTGAAGTAATTTGCGACCGACTGGGTTATTTGAACCTCCAGAGCTAACGACTATTCAGAATGAGAATATAGTAAATGTACCGTTGATTAGAATATTGTTGCTATAGTAATTAATGGTATAATGGTTTATGATAACTACTGATATAGTTAATTCAAGGGTTTATCTATATCCAACCCTTAATGGTGCCCCTCAGATTTATTCGGATAGGATAACCAAATTAAGCAAATAAATCACATCAATGAATTATTACTTTCCAGTTGAAAGAGAGCCTAATGCCCTGATGAGAGGAAGAGTTGGGAAAAAGTGATAAGCACACTAGGCTACATAAAGTGATGCCCAAGACCAGCTTATCGTAAATTTAGTCAATATTATTTTCCCCTCCCCCCAATACAATCTAGACTCTATTGTCCCCAAGTACACAGTTCTTTTCTAAGAAGTAGATATGGAATTAGCCGATGCCAATGAGATACATGCACAATGAAAAAAATATATAAAAGAAGAAATATAGCATGTACTGTATGTCACGTGTGCGCTTGGCTAGATGTGGTAAAGGGGGGAGAATTGGGAAGGGGTGGTGGAGAGCGATGGATTTGGTTTGGGAGAAAGAGAAGGAAGGACCTAATCATACAACAAGGATAATAAAAACATACAATATTAAACTTGCAAAAAGAGTTCTGGACCGATTAGGAAAGGATGTCAAATCATTATTATTCCTTGTTTGTCATAATAACTAAGATTCAATTGTGGTTATTGGTGAGAATGGAAGGGTGTTTTAACCAGGGGACTGGGATGGGGTGACTGGGAGGGCATCAGACACTTCTCTGAGATGTACATGGGGCATACACTCATTTCAGTCTTTCGGTGGACCTACTCTTCCCAAGTAGACCCCCACCAGCCATTATTCTTTAATTTAATTTATAAGGTAACACAAACCGGCCACAGTACTGAAGTGGCAGTCTTTCTCCAATGTATAGTACATATCAAACATGGTTTATTAAAAATACACTAATAAACAAATACAGGAACATGTTTCAGTTTAATACAATACACTAATAAACAAGATATAGATTCATCAAAAATGTTGATGCCGAAAAGGCTTTCCACCGTCTTGAATGGACTTTACTTTTCAAAACTTTGGAGGCTTTGAACTTTCCAGCTGAAATAATACATTTTATAAAAATATTATATAAATGTCCTAAAGCAAAAATATACACAATTAAAACATAATCTGATGAAATTGCTTTAGAAAGGGGCACAAGACAAGGATGTCCCCTTTCCCCTTCCTGTTTGCAGTGGCAATTGAACCTCTTGCAGAATAATTAGAAAGGACACAAACGTAACAGGTATCAGTATTGGTAAACATTAATATAAACTAACTTATTTGCAGATGATCTCCTGAAATAGAGTGCATTCGGAAAGTATTCAGACCCGTCGACTTTTTGTTAAGTTACAGCCTTATTCTAAAATGGATTAAATAGTTATTTCCCCCCACATCAATCTACACACAATGACCCATAATGACAAAGCAAAAACAGGTTTTTAGAAATGTTAGACATTCCTTCTCATATTTATTGGTGCACCTAGCAACATAACAAGAAAATAAATAGCAGAACATCTCTTTGAAAGAGCACAACTTCTCATTGATAACCTGTCATGTACCATGAAATGTGTCTGAAATAGGGAAAATAGTTACTAAGTATTTACTTTGTTTACTTTGGTTACAAGAAAAGTAATCCAAAATGCATTTGAAGGAAACATATCAAATTAAAATGTATTTAAAGTGGGGGACAGAAGGGGGAGGAAGGTACAAAAGGAGGACGAGAGCAACAGAGGGGGAGGAAGGTACAGAAGGAGGGAGTAACAGACAGATGGTGAAATACTGTATATTAACTTAGCTAAGTTAATGGTACAATGTATCTGATTTCAGCTTATGTGCAAATTTTGTAAATTGTTTTATTTAAAAAATATATATGTTTCATCTGACAGTTGTGTCCAGTAATAGTCATTGTAATGCCCACAAGCACTGTGGAATGTGGTCTGTGTAAAATAATGGGCTGGACCAAAGATGATATTCTTAACACTAAAACAAATTTGTACATTATCCCCTAAACCAGGCATTCATCTACTAAATGCCATATGTTGTAATTATAATTACACATTTACAAACAATATATTTTACCTCCACCACGAACACCCATGTCATTTAAACAGTGCTCTTGAATATCAGCATAAAGACAGATATAAAAACAAATTATGTTAAAGATGCAGGAAATAAGTTATTTGGAGCATTTTGCAGGTGCAGTGGACTTCTGATAGAACCTGTGAGAGGATATAGGTAACATAAGGTAGGTGTAAAGTAATTAATAATATCCCAGCAACATTACTAATTCAAATATTTGACTAACTCCCTCTACCACTAGTATTACTGCTACAAACTGCCATTGATGCCCACTCATTTCACGGTAAAGGAAGTAAGATATTTAGCCAAAAAGGACACCCATATACTGCTAAAAACTATTTACAGTGTTCACACCCCGATTTCACACCTATGTATGCTCTCTACTTATTACTAGTTAATGCTGTGATTGATCATTCACTCTATTTACTTGTTGGTGCATATAAACCTATTGGGTGTGTGTTTTCTACAATAGTCTACTATTATTGTACCTATAGATGCTGTGGTTATAATAGTGTGTGATTTGTGAGTTTTGATTTACATTTAATTGAGTTGGGAATTATTTTATTTTTTTAAACATTCAATTTAGGTGGAGTAAAAAAAATAAACAAGAAATCACAAAAATCTTTCAGGTTGATGACTTTTTGCAAATCCAATCAGTTTTCCACTTTGATTAATCATGTTCTGAATGAAAAACATAGATTATTATATATATATATATTTATTACATGGATACAACATTGAATCAACCAGTTTGTGTACAGGGGGAAGTCACCTAGCTCACACTATGTTTCATAATTATATAACATGATAAAAAGAGTAAAAATGCTAAGATGCTGCTGTATGCTAGATACTAGCATCTGTTGGTACACTTAAACTCCATGTTAATTCCCCCTTCAGCCTGTAGGCCTAAGTCTGTGTATTATTACCATTAGCTCAGACAGTAACAGTAGACATGAACGTACATATCATTTATTGTGTATCATGTCTTGAAACCGACTGTTTGTATGAAATAAACAATTGACATAAACAATATTCCTTCTCATTTTTATTGGTGCACAGTGCCTTCTGGAAGTATTCATACCCCTAGACTTTTTCCAAATGTTGTTGTGTTGCAGCCTGAATTTAAAATGGATGAAGTTAAGATTTTTTGTCACCAGCCTACACACAATACAATACCCAATAATGTCAAAGTGGAATGATGTTTTTTACATTTTTACTAATTCATTAAAAATTAAAAGCTGAAATGTCTAGAGTCAATAAGTATTCAACCCCTTTGTTATGGCAAGCCTAAATAAGTTCAGGAGTATATACACTACCGTTCAAAGGTTTGGGGTCACTGAGTAATGTCCTTGTTTTTGAAAGAAAAGCTAAAAAAAATGTCCATAAATAACATCAAATTGATCAGAAATACAGTGTAGACATTGTTAATGTTGAAAATGACTACTGTAGCTGGAAACGGCTGATTTTTAATGGAATATCTGCATGGGTGTACAGAGGCCTATTATCAGCAACCATCACTCCTGATGTCCAGTGTCTGTGTTCTTTTGCCCATCTTAATCTTTTCTTTTTATTGGCAAGTCTGAGATATGGCTTTTTCTTTGCAACTCTACCTAGAAGGCCAGGATCCCAGAGTTGCCTCTTCACTGTTGACGTTGAGGCTGGTGTTTTGCGGGTACTATTTAATGAAGCTGCCAGTTGCGTCTGTTTCTCAAACTAGACACTCTAATGCACTTGTCCCCTTGCTCAGTTGTGCACTGGGGCCTCCCACTCCTCTTTCTATTCTGGTTAGAGCTAGTTTGCTCTGTTCTGTGAAGGGAGTAGTACACAGCGTTGTATGAGATCTTCAGTTTCTTGGCAATTTCTGGAATGGAATAGCCTTCATTTCTCAGAACAGGAATAGACTGACGAGTTTCAGAAGAAAGGTCTTTGTTTCTGGCCATTTTGAGCCTGTAATCAAACCCACAAATGCTGATGCTCCAGATACTCAACTAGTCTAAAGAAGGACAGTTTAATTGCTTCTTTAATCAGCACAACAGTTTTCAACTGTGCTAACATAATTGCAAAAAGGTTTTCCAATGATTAATTAGCCTTTTAAAATGCAAAACTTGGATTAGCTAACACAATGTCCCATTGGAACACAGGAGTGATGGTTGCTGATAATGGGCCTCTGTACGCCACGTAGATATTCCATAAAACATCTGCCGTTTCCAGATACAATAGTCATTTAAAACGTTAACAATGTCTACACTGTATTTCTGATCAATTTGATGTTATGTTAATGGTCAAAATTTTTGATTTTCTTTAAAAAACAAGGACATTTCTAAGTGACCCAAACTTATGAACGGTAGTGTAAGTGCTTAACAAGTCAGTAAGTAAGTTGCATGGACTCACTCTGTGTACAATAATAGTGTTTAACATGGTTTATGAATGATTATCTCAACTCTGTACCTCACACATACAATTATCTGTAAGGTCCCATCATGTTATGGGAATGCTTGTACTCGTTAAGGACTGGGGAGTTTTTCCAGGAAAAAATAAAATAAACAGAATGCAGCTAACCACAGGCAAAATTCTAGAGGAAAACCTGGTTCATTCTGCTTTCCACCAGACACTGGGAGATGAATTCACCTTTCAACAGGACAATAACCTAAAACACAAAGCCAAATCTACACTGGAGTTGCTTACCAAGAAGACAGTGAATATTCCTCAGCGGCCGATCTACAGTTTTTACTTAAACCTAAATCTATGGCAAGTCCTGAAAATGTTTGTCTAGCAATGATCAACAACCAATTTGAAAGAGCTTAAAGAATTTTGAAAAGAATAATGGGCAAACGTTGCACAATCCAGGTGTGGAAAGCTCTTAGATACTTACCCACAAAGACTCACAACTGTAATCGCTTCCAAAGGGGATTCTGACATGTACTGACTCATGTAAATAAGATATTTTTGTATTTCATTTTTAATACATTTTTTTTAAAGGTATTCTAAAAACATAATTTCACTTTGTCTTTATGGGGTATTGTGTGTTGATGGGTGAAAAAAAAAATATTTAAAACATTTTGAATTTAGGCTGTAATATAACAAAATGTAGAACAAGTCTAGGGGGATGAATACTTTCTGAAGGCACTGTAGGTCCTTACCAGCTCCCGACTGTGAATCACAACGTTGGACAAAATAAATCACATAATACATGAAAATTTTGTATAGTAATGACCAACAACCAGAGCGTGAAACATTTGAAAAATAATAATGGGCAAATGTTGCACAATCCAGGTGTGGAAAGCTATCAGAGACTTACCCATGCAGAAAGACTCACAGCTGTAATCGCTGCCAAAGGTGCTTCTACAAAGTATTGACTCAGGGTTGTGAATACTAAACTGGCAAACATTTCCAAAAACCTGTTTTCACTTTGTCACTATAGGGTATTATATGTAGATGGGTGAGACAATCTATTTAATCCCTTTTGAGTTCAGGCTGTAGCACAACAAAATGTGGAATAAGTCAAGGGGTATGAATACTTTCTGAAGGCACAGTAGCAACAATAAATAGCAGAACATCTCGTTGAGAGAGCACAGATTCTCGCTGATAACCTGTCATGTGCCATGAAATATGATATGCCTGAAATAATGAAAATAGTTACTAAGTATTTACACGGTTTATGGTTACAAAAAGACGTAATCCACCTGAAGGAAACATAGAATTGACAATAACTGCACATCTTTTACAATTAGTAGTCAACTTGTGATGATATTATTAGACCACTGTTGAATTGATAGGACATTAACATATACGAAAATATTTGACATAATTCTGATGATTCCAATTGAAATTAACTCATTTCTAATCTAGAATACTCATATATCAGTGGGTTTTTTTGTAATGAAGTGTTAACATCCATTCAACATTCATATTTTTCTTTATTGGATGTACTGATATAGAGAGGAATGAAAGTTTAAAGGTGCAGGGTGAGTTTTGAAACCACGCCAATTTGGGTAATGTGTGGTCCGGCATCGGCAGCACTACCACAAGAGCAGACTCTGGCACAAATATTAATGCTTTTACTGTACACCTATCCAGGGATTAGCAGTGGTGGAAAAAGTACCCAATTGTCATGCTTGAGTAAATGTAAAGATACCTTAATAAAAAATGACTCAAGTAAAAGTGAAAGTCACCCAGTAAAATACTACTTGAGTAAAAGTCTAAAAGTATTTGGTTTTAAATATACTTAAGTATCAAAAGTAAATGTAATTGCAAAAATGTACTTAAGTATCAAAAGTAAAAGTATAAATAATGTAAAATTCCTTATATTAAGCAAACCTGATGGCACAATTGTTCATGTTTTTTTTTAATTTTGCATGTGTATGGGGAAATGTATGGAGTAAAAAGTACATTATTTTCTTAAGGAATCTAATGAAGTAAAAGTAGTCAAAAATATAAATTGTAAAGTACAGATGCCCCCAAAAACTACTTAAGTAGGGTTTTTTTTGCCCTCAGAACAGCCTCAATTTGTCAGGGCATGGACTCTACAAGGTGTCAAAAGCATTCCACATGGATGCTGGCCGATGTTGGCTCCAATACTTACCACAGTTGTGTCAAGTTGGCTGGATGTCCTTTGGGTGGTGGACAATGTTCCCTCTACAGGTGCGCAGCCGCATATGTCTTCCAGGACTGCCGTGCAGAAGAAATGCCAGGCTGTGCAGAGACACAAGATTGAAAGTTCGCCCCATTAGTTTGCACTATATACAGTGGCGATGTTAGCATATAAATCTTGGTGGGGCAAACGCAAAAAAAAAAGTTTGATGCATGCCAGCAAAGCCACAACACTAAACAATACATTAATTGCACTATAACGGCGAAAAGCGGTGCCCAAAAACGTTCAGGATACATTTTATCTATATTTTCTCTTCATTATTTTGCGGTCAGAGGCCGAGCAGTTGCCATACCAGGCAGTGATGCAACCAGTCAGGATGCTCTCGATGGTGCAGCTGTAGAACCTTTTGAGGATCTGAGGACCCATGCCAAATCTTTTCAGTCTTCTGAGGGGGAATAGGTTTTGTCGTGCCCTCTTCACAACTGTCTTGGTGTGCTTGGACCATGTTAGTTTGTTGGTGATGTGGACACCAAGGAACTTGAAGCTCTCAACCTGCTCCACTGCAGCCCCGTCGATGGGATTGGGGGAGTGCTCTGTCTTTTTCCTGTAGTCCACAATCATCTCCTTTGTCTTGATCACTTTGAGGGAGACGTTGTTGTCCTGGCACTACATGGCCAGGTCTCTGACCTCCTCCCTATAGGCTGTCTCGTTGTTGTCGGTGATCAGGCCTACCACTGTTGTGCCACCGGCAAACTTAATGATGGTGTTGGAGTCGTGCCTGGCCATACAGTTATGAGTGAACAGGGAGTACAGGAGAGGGCTGAGCACGCACCCCTGAGGGGCCCAAGTACTGAGGATCAGCGTGGCGGATGTGTTGTTACCTACCCTTACCACCTGGGGGCGGCCCGTCAGGAAGTCCAGGATCCAGTTGCAGAGGGAGGTGTTTAGTCCCAAAGTCCTTAGCTTATTGATGAGCTTTGAGGGCACTATGGTGTTGAACGTAGTCAATGAATAGCATTCTCACATAGGTGTTCCTTTTGTCCAGGTGGGAAAGGGCAGTGTGGAGTGCAATAGAGATTGCATCATCTGTGGATCTGTTGGGGCGGTATGCAAATTGGAGTGGGTCGAGGTCTCTGGGATAATGGTGTTGATGTGAGCCATGACCACCCTTTCAAAGCACTTCATGGCTACAGACGTGAGTGCTACAGGTCACTCCTCATTTAGGCAGGTTACCTTAGTGTTCTTGGGCACAGGCACTATGGTGGTCTGCTTAAAACATGTTGGTATTACAGACACGGACAGAGAGAGGTTGAAAATGTCAGTGAAGACACTTGCCAGTTGGTCAGCACATGCTTGCAGTACACGTCCTGGTAATCTGTCAGGCCCCGCGGCTTTGTGAATGTTGACCTGTTTAAAGGTCTTACTCACATCGGCTGTGGAGAGCGTGATCACACAGTCTTCCAGAACAGCTGGTGCTCTCATGCATGCTTCAGTGTTATTTGCCTTGAAGCGAGCATAGAAGTAGTTTAGCTCGTCTGGTAGGCTCGTGTTACTGGGCAGCTCTCGGCTGTGCTTCCCTTTGTAGTCTGTAATGGTTTGCAAGCCCTGCAACATCCGACGAGCATCAGAGCCGGTGTAGTACGATTCAATCTTAGTTCTGTATTGACGCTTTGCCTGTTTGATGGTTTATCGGAGGGCATAGCGGGATTTCTTATAAGCTTCCGGGTTAGATTCCTGCTCCTTGAAAGCGGCAACTCTAGCCTTTAGCTCAGTGCGGATGTTGCCTGTAATCCATGGTTTCTGGTTGGGGTATGTACGTACTGTCACTGTGGGGAAGACGTCATCAATGCACTCATTGATGAAGCCAATGAATGATGTGGTGTACTCCTCAATACCATCGGAGGAATCCCGGAACATATTCCAGTCTGAGCTAGCAAAACAGTCCTGTAGCTTAGCATCTGCTTCATCTGACCACGTTTTATTGATCTAGTCACTGGTGCTTCCTGCTTTAATTTTCACTTGTAAGCAGGAATCAGAAGGGTAGAATTATGATCAGATTTACCAAATGGAGTGCAAGGGAGAGCTTTGTATGCGTCTCTGTGTGTGGAGTATGTGTGTGGAGTAAAGGTGGTCCAGAGTGTCTTCCCCTCTGGTTGCACATTTAACATGCTGATTGAAATTTGGTAAAACGGACTTAAATTTCCCTGCATTAAAGTTCCCGGCTACTAGGAGCGCCTCCTCTGGGTGAGAGTTTTCTTGTTTGTATACATCTCATTTAATGCTGTCTTAGTGCCAGCAGTGTTGTATTTTGAGACAGTCTTGAACATGCAAATAAGCCAATAGGCAGAGGGGTAGCCTACATTGTCTAATTCTCTGTTTGGTACTAATAATTAATTGTATTTTGTAAAGTGGTTTCTTGCATCATACAACGTAATACAATGCAATTTACAGTCACCGACTTGGCCCATTGTGTTACAGACCAAGTAAACAAGTATAAATTAATGTCAAGCCCTTCATAATGTAAAAACGTTTTTAAAAGTCTCATGCAATGTAGGCTGCTTTGAACACCACATATAGGCTACTGTAGGCAATATCATAGAAATAAAATGCCATTTCCATGTGAAAATGTGACGGGATTTGCTCCATTGGCTTTGTTCAGAAAGTATTCAGACCCATTGACTTTTTCCACATTTTGTTACGTTACAGAGAGTTTTTCCCCCCTCACCAATCTACACACAATACCCCATAATGGAAAAGCAAAAACAGGTTTTTAGACATTTTAGCAAATGTATAATTTTTTACTAATTTAAATATCACACTTACATAAGAATTCAGACCCTTTACTCAGTACTTTGTTGAAGCACCATTGGCAGCGATTACAGGCTCGAGTCCTCTTGGGTAAAACGCTATAAGCTAGGCAGACCTGTATTTGGGGAGTTTCTCCCATTCTTCTCTGCAGATCCTCTCAAGCTCTGTCAGGTTGGATGGGGAGCGTCGCTGCACAGCTATTTTCAGGTCTCTCCAGAGATGTTCGATTGGGTTTAAGTCCGGGCTCTGGCTGGGCCACTCAAGGACCTTCAGAGACTTGTCCCAGAGCCACTCCTGCGTTGTCTTGGCTGTGTGCTTAGGGTTGTTGTCCTGTTGGAAGGTGAACCTTCGCCCCATTCTGAGGTCCTGAGTGCTCTGGAGCAGGTTTTCATCAAGGATCTTTCTGTACTTTGCTCTGTTCATCTTTCCCTCGATGCTGACTAGTCTCCCAGTCCCTGCCGCTGACAAACATCCCCACAGCATGATGCTGCCACCACCATGCTTCACCGTAGGGATGGTGCCAGGTTTCCTACAGACATGACGCTTGGCATTCAGTCCAAATAGTTCAATCTTAGTTTCATCAGACCAGAGAATCTTGTTTCTCATGGTCTGAGAGTCTTTTAGTTGTCTTTTGGTAAACCAAGCTTCCGTCTAGCCACTCTACCATAAATACCTGATTGGTGGAGTGCTGCAGAGATGGTTGTCCTTCTGGAAGGTTCTCTCATCTCTACAGAGGAACTCTGGAGCTCTGTCAGAGTGACCATCAGGGTCTTGGTCACCTCCCTGACCAAGGCCCTTCTCCCCCGATTGCTCAGTTTGGCCGGGCAGCCAGCTCTAGGAATAGTCTTGGTGGTTCCAAACTTCTTTCATTTAAGAACGATGGAGGCCACTGTGTTCTTGGGGACCTTCAATGCTGCAGGAATGTTTTGGTACCCTTCCCCAGATCTGTGCCTTGACCCAATCCTGTCTCGGAGCTCTACGGACAATTCTTTCGATCTCATGTTTGGTTTTTACTCTGACATGCACTCTCAACTGTGGGACCTTATATAGACAGGTGTGTGCCTTTCCAAATCATGTCCAATCAATTGAATTTACCACAGGTGTACTCCAATCAAGTTGTAGAAACATCTCAAGGATGATCAATGGAATACTTATGTAAATAAGTTAGTTCTGTTTTCATGTTTTTTATAAATTAGAAAAACCTGTTTTCGCATTGTCATGATGGGGTATTGTGTGTAGATTGATTAGGGGAAAAAAATATTTAATTGATTTTAAATTAAGGCTGTAACGTCACAAAATGTGGGAAAAGTCAAGGGGTCTGAATACTTTCTGAACGCACTGTATATGCTCTCATAGGTTCTATCAGAAGTCCAGCACTGCACTTATTTCCTGCTTCTTTAACTACATTTGTTTTAGTCTACATCCTTAAATTCAAGAGCACTGTTTGATTGACATTGGTTAGTAGATGAATGCCCGGTTTAGGGGATAATGTACACATTTGGTTTTGTGTTAAGAATATCATCTTTGGTCCAGCCTGTTATTTTACACACACCACATTCCACGGTGCTTGTGGTCGTTACAATGACTATTATTGGACACAACTGCCAGATGAAACCGATTAATTTACTATTATTATTACGTTTATTTGATGGCCCAGAGGCTGGAATCAGATATATTGTATCAGATATAGTTAGCTAAGTTAATTTTGAGTATATCAGTAACCAAACTACAACAACAAAGCGATACACAAGGACACTTCCCAGACAACAGGTTTCCGAGATCACCGTCTGTCTCTCCGTCCCCCTCCCTCTGTACCTTCCTCCCTCCTCTGTCTCTCTCACCCTCCTTCCTCCCCCGTCTTTCTCTCCCTCCTTCCGTACCTTCCTCCCCCCTCTGTCTCTCGCTCCCTCCTTCCTCCCCCTTTTGTTTCTCTCTCCCAAAATCCGTACCTCCCCCTCTGTCCCCCACTTTGTGATTTGATTTGCAGTTATTGTCAATTCTATGTTTCCTTCAAGTGCATTTTGGATTACATCCTTTTGTAACCATAAACCATGTAAATACTTAATATTTTCACTATTTCAGACACATATTTCATGGTACATGACAGGTTATCAATGAGAAGTTGTGATCTATCAATTAGATGTTATCCTATCTATTATTATTTCTAAGTGCACCAATAAAAATGATAAGGAAGGTCTTTGTCTAAGTTAATTATTTATTACATACCAACAGTTGGTTTCCTTACATGATATACAATACATGATGTGTACGTTCATATCTACTGTTACTGTCTTTCATTCTGATGACGATGAATCAAAGCGGAAAACTGTTTGGATTTGCAGAGTCTTCAACCTGAAGGAATTCCGTTATTTCTTGTGTATTTTTTTTTACCCTACCTAAATCGAAGGACATGGTAAAAAAATAAGTGAATTACCAACTCAATTAAATGTTATCAAAACTAGACATTGAACTGACACCTGTGCTCAGTGTTCTGGTCTTTGTACACACAAAGCACCCACTATCATAACCACGGTATCTATGGGTACAAAACTAGTAGACTATTGTAGAAAACACACACAAAAAATATATGTCTTATTGTCACATACACCAGATAGGTGCAGTGAAATGTGTTGTTTTACAGGGTCAGCCATAGTTGTATGGTGCCCCTGGAGTAAATTAGGGTTAAGTGCCTTGCTAAAGTGCACATCAACAGATTCTTCACCTTGTCGGCTCAGTTATTCCAACCAGCAACCTTTCTGTTACTGGCCCAACGCTCTAATCGCTAGGCTATCTGCCACCCCGTGGGTTAAACCCAATAGGTTTATATGCACCAACAAGTAAATAGAGTGAATAATCAATCACAGCGTTAACTAGTAATAAGTAGAGAGCATACATAGATGATCATATCTACTACAGTAATATCTGTCTCCTCTGGGGCTCACGCTCTGTAGCAGAGGAAGTTCATCCTCTCCTCACAGTTCCTGGTTCCCCAGTGCTCTTAATCTCTGGTCAGGGTCCCACAGTGGAGGTATTGGGCGGGGCAGTGGGGCAGCTTCCTGCTGGTCCAGGCCTGGTACTCCAGGTGGTCCCCGTTCACCCACAGCCATTCTCTGGCCAGGAAGATCAGACCCGTCCACACATGGTCGGTCTGGGCGGCCTCCATCTTGCTCTGGGCCTGGAGATGTTCAGTCTCAGAGAGCAGGCTGGGGAGGTCGGTGTAGTAATCCCTGCAGTACTCCAGAGCCTCCTCCCACGTCTTCATCTCCTGAACCAGGATCAGCTTCTCCTTGTAGCATAAGAAGGGGAGTGTCTGGGAGCAAAGTGAATACATCCATCTCATATCCCACTGTACCATGACACAGTCCTCAATGCCACCAGCATTGTTTGGTTCTCCTGACTTCCAAAACCTAAATGCTGAGTTCTCTCCTCCTGACCATGTCCATCCTGTTGGGTCGTTAGCATCTCTGTGCAAACCAATCCAGGTCCAATCACCCCTTGAAATGGGAAGGAGCTGATCTACTTCTTCCTGGTTACTGATGAAGGCCAGATCAGTGTAGTGCTCATGACAGTACTGCTGAGCCTCTGACCAGGTCTTCTCTTCAGACACATAGTGATATGCTCTGAGTTTACCTTCCTCATAGGTTTCCTGATTGGTCACATCCTCTTTCCTCGCCTTCTCTAAACGAATTGGAGGACAGCGTCAGAGGGGAGAGACTTTGAAAGTGGATGTGAGGATTCAGGGTAAGACAATATAGTAAGGGCCCTGTACACACATTGCCTAAAAAGGAACACCACAGTCAAATAACGCCTGCATCTTTTAAGCAAATTCTACCCAGGAGCTTCAGAAAATCTCACGGTCCAAAGAACACGAATAAACTTTAACCAAAGTTGAC
This sequence comes from Salmo salar, assembly GCF_965601325.2. Classification (NCBI taxonomy): domain Eukaryota; kingdom Metazoa; phylum Chordata; class Actinopteri; order Salmoniformes; family Salmonidae; genus Salmo; species Salmo salar. The sequence continues at coordinate 35,732,367 of NC_138301.1, forward strand.
ATGTAAATTCCTCCAACAGAGAATCAGTAGTGAGTTCAGAGAACTCAATATTCTTGACCATATTTGATCATACATGTTTAACCTCAATCAGGGCTGTAGTGGTGCCTGGAGAAGTGGGTATACTCTCATTTTACCAAACGGATCATCCGGCGAAGGAAAGGCGCCCTGTGTGGAAAAGTTATATGAGAAACAGTGACATACACTCTGAATGACCTAAAATGATAAATCCCATATTGGTCTTTCACAGTCAGACCAACCCAAGCTGTACTGTTCATATTGGTCTTTCACAGTCAGACCAACCCAAGCTGTACTGTTCATATTGGTCTTTCACAGTCAGACCAACCCAAGCTGTACTGTTCATATTGGTCTTTCACAGTCAGACCAACCCAAGCTGTACTGTTCATATTGGTCTTTCACAGTCAGACCAACCCAAGCTGTACTGTGCAAGTAGGCTAATAGTAGGCCAACTATTTAAACAGATAAATGAGGCTGCCAACTGAGTCACAAATTCACAGGTTTCAGATTTTTCCACATTTCTGTAAGGTTTTCGTTCAGTCACACTTTATTTCTTACAGAAAACAACGTAATTGTATTATCTAAGTCCATAACAATGCTTAAACCACATCAGGAGACCACCTTTGAGGTTTGAGTGTAGTTACCCTTTAATTCTAGTGTGCAGGCACTTAGCACTATTGATTGGTTAGAGGTGTTTCTGTAGAGCATGAGATGGATTCGGGCTATTTCAGCCACACCCATTGCTGACAGGTGTATAAAATCAAGCACACAGCCATACAATTTCCCTAGACAAACATTGGCAGTAGAACAGCCTTATTGAAGAGTTCAGTGACTTTCAACGTGGCACCGTCATAGGATGCCATCTTTCCAACAAGTCAAATTTCTGCCCTGCTAGAGCTGCCCCGGTCAACTGTAAGTGCTGTTATTGTGAAGTGGAAATGTCTAAGAGCAACAACGGCTCAGCCGCGAAGTGGTAGGCTACACAACCTCAAAGAATAGGACCACCGAGTGCTGAAGCGCGTAACGCATAAAAATCGTCTGTCCTTGGTTGCAACACTCACTGCCGAGTTCCAAAGTGCCTCTGGAAGCAACATCAGCACAAGAACTGTTTGTCGTGAGCTTTACCAAAAGGTTGTTGGATGGAATCCCTGAACTGACAAGGTAAAAATCTGTAGTTCTGCCCCTGAGCAAGGGAGTTAACCCACTGTTCCCCAGGCACCGAAGATATGGATGTCAATTAAGGCAGCCCTCCGCACCTCTCTGATTCAGAGGGGTTGGGTTAAATGCGGAAGAGACATTTCAGTTGAATGCATTCAGTTGTACAACTGACTAGGTATCCCCCTTTCCGTTCATGAAATGTTTCCATGGCTGGGCAGCCGCACACAAGCCTAAGATCACCATGCACAATGCCAAGCATTGGCTGGAGAGGTGTAAAACTCGTCGCCATTGGACTCTGGAGCAGTGGAAATGCGTTCACCATCGGACAGTCTGACGGATGAATCTGCATTTGACAGATGCCAGGAGAACGCTACCTGCCCGAATGGATAGTGCTAACTGTAAAGTTTAGTTGAGGAATAATGGGGATATTTTTCATGGTTTGGGCTAGGCCCCTTAGTTCCAGTGAAGGGAAATCTTAATGGTGCAGCATACAATGAAATTCTATACGATTCTGTGCTTTTAACTTTGTCGCAACATTTTGGGGAAAGGCCCTTCCTGTTTCAGCATGACAATGCCACCTTGCACAAAGCGAGGTCTATACAGAAATGGTCTGTCGAGATCGGTGTGGAAGAACTTGACTGGCCTGCACAGAGCCCTGACCATCGAACACCTTTGGGATTAATTAAATTGCCGACTGCGAGCAAGGCCTAATCATCCAACATCAGTGCCCGACCTCACTAATGCTTTTGTGGCTGAATGGAAGTCTAGTGGAAAGCCTTCCCAGGGGAGTGGAGGTTGTTATAGCAGCAAAGTGGGGACCAACTCCATATTAATGCACAAGATTTTGTAATGAGATGTTCAACGAGCAGATGTCCACATACACTACATGACCAAAAGTATCTTTCTGACAGGTAGGCATAGGCTACTTTGTAGCTAATTAACATTTAATAGGGAAGGTTTTAGGGAAAGCCTTTCCATCTACCAGAATACGGTTAGAACTATCATTAGCTGCTATATTTTTCCTGTTCCTTAATTGTTTGAAACCTGGACGTTTTACTTCATATTATGAGGCATGTCTTATCTTGCTTCAAAGTAGCCTATAGTCAAAATCTCTACATAGAACGTGGAGGCAATTATTTTTATAAAGATTTACTTACATGCATTCTCCTGTTCTATTGGTTTTCTTTCAACGTAAAGGCATTATCCTAATCATATTAGCAACCCATGATAGTTGTTGCATCTTTAAATTCTCCTTTTTCTAATGAAAGCTTGCATGTGGGATGTGGATTTTAGAACGGTGTTTTCCCGCAAATTGCATTTTGAAACATTCACATGTAGGCCTACCGCAGTTTGCACATCGCTGTGCCTAAAATGTGAAGAAATAATAGTTCAACATTTTATGCTGATCTGTTCCATTAGCCCTATTAATTGATACGGCACAAACCTCCACTACACTACTTTGATAAGTACCAGTGGGGATTAAGAAGTGAGCATATGCAATGACCACTGAAAAATAAGTGGGTATACGGCGTATACCCTACACTACATCACTGACCTCAATGTGGGTGTGGAATAGTAACGTGGAATATAGCATATGATTTCATCATAAACCATTTGTATGTATGATTAACTTGTCAAAATAGGACAAAACTTATGATTGCTGTACTTGTTAAACATTTTGCTACAATAATACAACTGAAATAGAATGCCCTATGATAATATAGGTTACTTGTTTGTAATTAACTTGTAGGTGAAGCCATAAGAACAGGGACACTGTAATAACGACACTTTAACCCAGATGTACAACATGGGACTAGGAGGCCGCAGGCATATTTGTATCAACATAACGCCACCAAAAATATAGTTTTGAGCATACTACAAGAACATGGTACTTGCTTACAGAGCAGCAAGAGGAGCTGCCCCTCCATACCTTCAGGCTATGCTCAAACCCTACACCCCAACCTGAGCACTACATTCTGCCACCTCAGGTCTCATGGCCCTTCCACGTCTACGGGAGGACAGCTCCCGCTCAGCCCAGTCCAAGCTCTACTTTGTCCTAGAACCCCAATGGTGGAACCAGCTTCCACCTGAAGCTAGGACAGCAGAGTCCCTGCCCATCTTCAGAAAAAATCTAAAACCCTACCTCTTCAAATAGCATCTTAAATAATCCTACAGAAACCCCCCCTCCCCCCCCAAAAAAGCACTTTCATTAATTTACACTAGACTTTTCCCCCCCTTACTAGCTCTGACCTAGCTGATAGCTACTTTATCTATGAAAAATGTACTTACTGTGATATGTAGTTCTCCCACCTAGCTACAGTATCTTAAGACGAATGCAATAACTCACTCTGGATTAAAAAAAAAATTAAATGGTGTAATTTACATTTTTTATTGAGGGGGACAAACATTACATTTATTTTCACTACCCCATCTTTGATTGTCAGTATATTAATGATACAAAAGGCAACTGATGCAATGTAGGTGATAAAACAAATATCCGAATTCAGATGAATCCTGCAAACTATGATTTACAAAAGTAACTGTGCTGGAAATGTTTAACTTTGTGCTTTTCTAAGAACTAATTTCTGTGTTCTATTCATGTGATTTTCTAATAACTGTTTTCTATGTTCATGCAAGTGACTGACTGAATCCTCACCATCAGTAGCTACAATTTGGCAGTACGCCCAGACCTTTGTTTTGAGAACAAAATCTCTGTTTCAAGGTCTTGGCTTAGAGAGAAGCCTTGAGGTATTGGTCTGTCATGTTATGAACCAGTATTGGTCGATCACATGAATGAAACAAAACGGTAAGGATGAATTAATTATGCAAGTATAACTTGTCTGTGTATAGCCATATATAAGACAACAGTTGGGACTGCCCCAGCAGAGCTCCTGATTGACATGTGTACTATAGTGCATCGAGTTGGTTGGAACCTCTCAGGCGCGCTGATAATAAAGGATGATTCATTTAAGATTGACTTAGTGTCCCTGGTGGTCATTTCCATGACATGGTGGTGAATTTCCACAACATAACCTTTCATCTTTACAAAATTATGCATATCATTGCTTTATTCAATACAGCGAGAAAACTCAAGGTGACATTGATGGTTTGCCAGTTCTACAGACAATGTATGCACATTACTGTAGAATGAATAATAAATTACCCATAAAAATAAATCCTTATGAGAGCAAAGAGATTATTCGATGGAGAAGGCTCCTAATATGAATACAATACGCTCAAATTTTTTCAAATGAACTCTTTACAAAAGTGTGCATCGAGAGTTGTTCTGTTGTGCCACCGTGTCAGAAGTAGAGAGTTGTCAAAGCTCAACCCCCCTCTGCTTGAAGAGCTCCTCTAGGTGTCTCTCCAGTGCTGGGTTGGTCCCCCTCAGTCCTCTCACTACCTGGGCTGACCACACAAAGTACTCCTGAACACGCTCTGCCGACCAACCTGGCAACCACAACACAGATTTAAATATAAGATATGGGACGGGGGTAAAGAGGGACAGTCAGACAACCAGAGAAGGAAGCAAGTAAAGAGAAGCAACGAGCCAGAGAGAGAGTTAGAAAATAAATATCAGTTTCCCCAGTTCAGAGAAATTAGTCATTGAAGTTGTTAGGTTTATGTCCCACCCTGCATCCTGATTTACCAGCTTCCAACCACTAGATGGTGCTGCTCTTGCTATTATTATTTTTTTAAGAATCAGTCACTCACATTTGTGGCACAAATCCAATGCAAGTCAATGGTACCTATATTAGCATTTTCACACAGTAACAACATTGAGTTACATATACACACATATACACTTTTTTAGACACTAGGATTTGGACATGATGCGTGAAAATTCTAATAAAGATACCATCCCCATGCATTGGATGTGCCAAACATGCTAAAAAAGTTAGCATTTGAAATGGTGGATAACAAAACCAAAGCATGGATTGCTGTCATACCTTGTCCATCAACTGCTTAGTCATTTAAGTTAACTTCTGACAACATTTTCTATCCCGCAGTAGTGGCCATGATTTAGCAGCGGATGCATATAGCAGACAAGCTGACATGTCATGTCTCAAAATCAATATCCATCTTACCTCTATATTGTTTTACGTCCTGTGGATTCGGGAAGATAGATGACTAGTTCAACAGAAAAGTGAGCCTGTCAGGTAGTTAACTCCCACACAGCTTCTAGCCTAGTTAACACAATGCTGTGCAATTTTCCTTATTTTGACCACTTTTTCTCTCTGGCCTCCATTGACTTAGTCACACAAATTTTGGCCATCCTACAAGAGTAAAAACTCCATTAACCTTTGAATGGTGAAATGGGGTTTATATGTTAGTGAAATGGGGTTTGGACCATTGGTTCTCATAGGATAACCAACACAATTAACATATTTTACACAGAGGGTCCAAATATGCTTTTTTGATTGGACACCCTACAATCAATCACCTGTGGGTGTGCAGCGGTTCAGGTCCCTCAGGTTGTATAGTTTGTCAGCCAGTTTGACCAGTTTGGCCTGGTGGCTGGCGTGAGGTGCATGCTCCACCTGCTGACGTTTCCTCTCCTGCTTGGGTAGCGCCTTGTCATCTGTCACTTCCTGAACAATTCGAGCCACCGTTTGCCCAAAGATGGCCTGTAGCTCTCCTATGCTGGTGTCAGTGTCCTCCACTGTGTCATGGAGCAAAGCTGCCTGAGGACAGTTGGAAAACACAAATATCGGTCATGACCTTCCTGTTAACAAACTTGTAACACAAATGTTGAATGTTTTCATGAGCTTAACATTGCCCATTGACTTGTCTATACTTAATAATCTAATTTAAATATGTTTTAAAATATTGCCCTCCAGGAACAAGTATGCAAGAAAGTATTTTGAGTTTGTCTGATACATAAAACACTTACTTGCAAAACTTCAATGTCTGTGATCCCACCTTCATGGCTCAGGATCCTTGCCACGCCTGCAAAAACGGCAAATGTAACTGCAGATATCCATGCACTGAAGTCCGAGTAGTGAGAGTTATTTCTAAGGACCTCTCTCAATAATGGACTAGGGGCTAACGTTACTCCTTATTGTCCAAGGACCTTGCATGTTTAGAGGCCAATTGGCCCTTGCAGCCAAAACCGCCAAATACACCATCTAAACATGAATCAAATCTCAATTACAGTACATTTCTAGAAACAAACTTTTATATCAAAAATAATTTCCCAACTGCAAAACATACACTTACTGTACACCGTTTTAACAGGTTAACACATATGGAGCTGACAGCATCTTTCAGTGACAACAGATGCAGACAGCTAATTGGCACATGAACGCCTCTGTCTTCAGTAAACAAGCGCTGTACCACGGAGATAAGACTGTGTGGGAACACTTACCCTAAAAAGGTGTGTAGTAGTTTTACCTTTTGTGTTAAAAAAAAAAAAGTCTAGCTAATCTGAAATATATGTTCCAAAACCGTACCGCAAAATATGTGTTTTAACGTTCAGAAGAAGCGTCGGGGCTCGTAACAAAACTTCCCCGGTCAGAAGATACTAGCTATCATCAATAGGCGCTAATGGTAGCTTGTTAGGTCCTTAAGGCTTTCATAGACGCTAACTAGCTAGCATCTGTTAAGATTGTTTTTATAACAACTGTACCTATTGGGTGGTTGATATATGGTGTTTGTTCCGCGTCTTTACGTCGTTGATAGCGGTGCTTTTCAGCAGCGAAGTTGACAGTCTCCAACAGAATGACCGATTCTGAACTCATGCTGTAAAAGTAGTTACTAACACACTACAAACGGCACATAATTACTAACGTTCGGTCGCAGATCGCACCGGTCATTTGTGCGTCAGTGCCTTCTCTTTAAATGTCCGTAGTCAGACAAGGTCTCGCAACATTTCATCCGCTTCTACAGAAGCAAGGGTAACATAATGCATTGGGATAAAATGTGTGGATCCTTGCGAAACAATATAAATACGAATGAGCCTTACCTTTATATTTTTTAAACAATAAAAAATGTATAGCAGTATTCCTTTCTAGGGAGTTTTTCCTAGACACCGTGCTTCTACACCTGCATTGCTTGCTGTTTGGGGTTTTAGGCTGGGTTTCTGTACAACACTTTGAGATATCAGCTGATGTAAGAAGAGCTTTATAAATACATTTGATTTGATTCATAATAGAGCGTAAATCAATACTTAGTCCTAATGTCCATGTGTTCATTAGAGACAAGAACGTTTTTGCATAAAGTCCCCATTATGAACAGGGGTATGTTTGAATGTCATGATCAGGAGCTGGATTTGTCTAGGAAGCAGAGACTTGTGGACATGTGGATGAACGGGTAGGCTACCCCAAGTAGTACGTACCAGGCCTGGACCGGGGGAAAGCTTCCCCACTGCCCCGCCCACCACCTCCACTGTGCGACCCTGATCAGAGAGGTAGAGCACTGGCGAACAAGGGACTGTCAGGAGAGAAGGAACTTTATCTGCTGCGTAAAATGATTTGGTAAGTCATCATGTGAAATCCAATCATTGGGGGGGGGGATTATTATCAGAAAGAAGTTGCAAAAATGTAATAGTTTGCCCAAAAAAATGATCAACTTGATCAGTATTTTGGCATCAAAAACATGTATTTTAGACATCTTTTTTATGTGTGTTTTCCTATGTAAGGAGGACATCTAAATTATTTTTAGTAGTATTTTGTTTGACCTTTCTGGCTACATTTGAAAAGATAACCAAATACTTCCTTTACCTACCCTGCCTTTCTAAGGTCTTCGAAAGCCAAGTTAACAGATTACCAACCATTTCGAATCCCACCATACCTTCTCCGCTATGCAATCTGGTTTCAGAGCTGGTCATGGGTGCACCTCAGCCACACTCAAGGTCCTAAACGATATCATAACAGCCATCGATAAGAGACATTACTGTGCAGCCGTATTCATCGACCTGGCTAAGGCTAACGACTCTGTCAATCACAACATTCGTATTGGCAGACTCAACAGCCTTGGTTTCTCAAATGGTTGCCTCGCCTGGTTCACCAACTACTTCTCTAATAGAGTTCAGTATGTCAAATCTGAGGGCCTGTTGTCCGGACCTCTGGCAGTCTCTATGGGGATGGCACAGGGTTCAATTCTTGGGCCGACTCTCTTCTCTGTATACATCAATGATGTCGCTCTTGCTGCTGGTGATTCTTTGATCCACCTCTACGCAGACGACACCATTCTGTATACATCTGGCCCTTCTTTGGACACTGTGTTAACTAACCTCCAGACGAGCTTCAATGCCATACAACACTCCTTCCGTGGCCTCCAACTGCTCTTAAATGCAAGTAAAACAAAATGCATCCTCTTCAACCGATCGCTGCCCACACCTGCCCGCCCGTCCAACATCACTACTCTGGACGGTTCTGACTTAGAATATGTGGACAACTACAAATACCTAGGTGTCTGGTTAGACTGTAAACTCTCCTTCCAGACTTACATTAAACATCTCCAATCCAAAATTAAATCTAGAATCGGCTTCCTATTTCGCAACAAAGCATCCTTCACTCATGCAGCCAAACATACCCTCGTAAAACTGACCATCCTACCGATCCTCGACTTCGGTGATGTCATTTACAAAATAGCCTCTAACACTCTACTCAACAAATTGGATGCAGTCTACCACAGTGCCATCCGTTTTGTCACCAAAGCCCCATATACCACCCACCACTGCGACCTGTATGCTCTCGTTGGCTGGCCCTCGCTTCATACTCGTCGCCAAACCCACTGGCTCCAGGTCATCTACAAGTCTCTGCTAAGTAAAGACCCGCCTTATCTCAGTTCACTGGTCACCATAGCAGCACCCACCCATAGCACGCGCTCCAGCAGGTATGTCTCACTGGTCACCCCGAAAGCCAATTCTTCCTTCGGCCGCCTCTCCTTCCAGTTCTCTGCTGCCAATGACTGGAACGAACTGCAAAAATCACTAAAGCTGGAGTCTCTTACCTCCCTCACTAGCTTTAAGCACCAGCTGTCAGAGCAGCTCACAGATCACTGCACCTCTACATAGCTCATATGTAAATAGCCCATCGAATCTACCTCATCCCTATACTGTATTTATTTATTTATCTTGCTCCTTTGCACCCCAGTATCTCTACTTGCACATTCATCTTCTGTACATTCTACCATTCCAGTGTTTAATTGCAATATTGTAATTACTTCTCCACCATGGCCTATTTATTGCCTTACCTCTCTTATCCTACCTCATTTGCACATGTTGTATATAGATTTTTCTACTGTATTATTGATTGTATGTTTGTTTATTCCATGGGTAACTCTGTGTTGTTGTATGTGTCAAACTGCTTTGCTATATCTTGGCCAGGTAGCAGTTGCAAATGAGAACTTGTTCTCAACTAGCCTACCTGGTTAAATAAAGGTGAAATAAATAAATACAAAATAAACCATACAATTAATGGGCATCAATGGCAGTTTGTAGCAGTAATAGGAGTTAGTCAAACATTTGAATCAGTAATGTTGCTCTAATATTATAAATTACTTTACACCTGTGGACTTCCGGGTTTGGAGCGAGTAGTCGTGGTGCACTTCGCTCCGCAGGTAATATTACATTTCATTACATTACAACGGTTTGATTTGTTTGATCTGAGCAATTTTTAGCTAGCTACATAGCTGTCTTTGTATCAAAGATAATTGTGTAGTTTAGAGTAATTATCGAGGTTAGCTAGCCAGCTATTTTCGTCCTCTGTGACGCCGTTCTCCAAACTTAGTCAACACTGCTAGCTAGCCAACTTCTACCGACTAGCAGCACTGTAGAAACTAATACATTACAACGGAACGATTTGATTAGTGTAGTGTTAACTAGCTACATAGTTGTCTTGGCTGTCTTTGTATCTAAGATAATTGTGTAGTTTTAGAGTAATTATTGGGGTTAGCTAGCCAGGTATTTTCGTCCGCTGCGACGCCGTTCTCCTAACTTAGTCAACACTGCTAGCTAGCCAACCTTTACCGACTAGCAGCACTGTAGAAACTAATACATTACAACGGAACGATTTGATTAGTGTAGTGTTACCTAGCTACATAGTTGTCTTTGTCATAGTTTGATAATTGTGTAGTTTAGAGTAATTATCGAGGTTAGCTAGCCAGCTATTTTCGTCCTCCGCGACGCCATTTTCCAAACCTAGCCAACTTTTACCGACGAGCAGCATTGTAGAAACTAAATACATTACAAAGGAATGTCTTGATTAGTGTTATGTTAGCTAGCTACATAGTTGCCTTTGTATCATGATAAAGGTGTAGTACTGAAACTATCGAGGTTACCTAGCCAGCTACACTTTCAAACAAAGTCAACAACGCAGCCACTGCTAGCTAGCCTACTTCACCAGCCAGCAGTACTGTATCATTTTAGTCATTTTTTAGTCAATAAGATTTTTGCAACGTAAGCTTAACTTTCTGAACATTCGAGACGTGTAGTCCACTTGTCATTCCAATCTCCTTTGCATTAGCGTAGCCTCTTCTGTAGCCTGTCAACTATGTGTCTGTCTATCCCTGTTTGTCTATCCCTGTTCTCTCCCCTCTGCACAGGCCATACAAACGATTCACACCGCGTGGCCGCTGCCACTCTAACCTGGTGGCCCCCGCGCGCACAACCCACGTGGAGTTCCAGGTCTCCGGCAGCCTCTGGAACTGCCGGTCTGCGGCCAACAAGGCAGAGTTCATCTCAGCCTATGCTACCCTCCAGTCCCTCGACATCTTGGCGCTGACGGAAACATGGATTACCACAGATAACACTGCTACTCCTACTGCTCTCTCCTCGTCTGACCACGTGTTCTCGCATACCCCAAGAGCATCTGGCCAGCGGGGTGGTGGCACTGGAATCCTCATCTCTCCCAAGTGGACATTCTCTCTTTCTCCCCTGACCCATCTGTCTATCTCCTCCTTTGAATTCCGTGCTGTCACAGTTACCAGCCCTTTCAAGCTTAACCTGTTATGGCTAGGGGGCAGTATTTTCACGGCTGGATAAAAAACATACCCGATTTAATCTGGTTACCACTCCTACCCAGTAACTAGAATATGCATATACTTATTACATATGGATAGAAAACACCCTAAAGTTTCTAAAACTGTTTGAATGGTGTCTGTGAGTATAACAGAACTCAAATGGCAGGTCAAAACCTGAGAGATTCCTTTACAGGAAGTGGCCTGTCTGACCATTTCTTGAACTTCTTTTCCATCTCTATCTTTTACTAAGGATCTCTGCTCTAACGTGACACTTCCTACGTCGTCCATAGGTGCTCAGAGCCCGGGAAAAAACAGAATGTCGTCATCCCAGCCCCAGGCTGAAACACATTATCGCCTTTCTCAAGTGGCCGATCAAGGGACTCTGGGCTTAGGCGCGTGACCCGACCGCCCCCGCCTTTGTGATTTTTTCCTCTGTTTGCCGAAAAGGAGATTCCCTGTCGGAATATTAACGCTTTTCTACGAGAAAAATGGCGTAAAAATTGATTTTAAACAGCGGTTGACATGCTTCGAAGTACGGTAATGGAATATTTAGAATTTTTTTGTCACGAATTGCGCCATGCGCGCGACCCTTCTTTACCATTTCGGATAGTGTCTGGAACGCACGAACAAAACGCCGCTATTCGGATATAACGATGGATTATTTTGGACCAAACCAACATTTGTTATTGAAGTAGCAGTCCTGGGAGTGCATTCTGACGAAGACAACAAAAGGTAATGAAACTTTTATAATAGTAAAGCTGATATTGGTGAGTGCTAAACTTGCCGGGTGTCTAAATAGCTAGCCCGTGATGCCTGGGCTATGTACTTAGAATATTGCAAAATGTGCTTTCACCAAAAAGCTATTTTAAAATCGGACATATCGAGTGCATAGAGGAGCTCTGTATCTATAATTCTTAAAATAATTGTTATGCTTTTTGTGAACGTTTATCGTGAGTAAGTTAGTAAAATGTTAGCGAATTCCCCGGAAGTTTGCGGGGGGTATGCTAGTTCTGAACGTCACATGCTAATGTAAAAAGCTGGTTTTTGATATAAATATGAACTTGATTGAACAAAACATGCATGTATTGTATAACATAATGTCCTAGGGTTGTCATCTGATGAAGATCATAAAAGGTTAGTGCTACATTTAGCTGTCTTCTGGGTTTTTGTGACATTATATGCTAGCTTGAAAAATGGGTGTCTGATTATTTCTGGCTTGGTACTCTGCTGACATAATCTAATGTTTTGCTTTCGTTGTAAAGCCTTTTTGAAATCGGACAGTGTGGTTAGATAAAGGAGAGTCTTATCTTTAAAATGCTGTGAAATAGTCATATGTTTGAAAAATTGAAGTTTTTGTATTTTAGAGGAGTTTGTATTTCGCGCCACGCCCATCATTGGATATTGGAGCAGGTGTTCCGCTAGCGGAACGTCTAGATGTAAGAGGTTAACATCCTTATCATTTATCGCGCTCCAGGTTCCCTTGGAGAGTTCATCAATGAGCTTGACAAGTTCCTTTCCTGAGGATGGCTCACCTCTCACAGTTCTGGGTGACTTTAACCTCCCCACGTCTACCTTTGACTCATTCCTCTCTGCCTCCTTCTTTCCACTCCTCTCCTCTTTTGACCTCACCCTCTCACCTTCCCCCCTACTGACAAGGCAGGCAATACACTTGACCTCATCTTTACTAGATGCTGTTCTTCCACTAATCTCATTGCAACTCCCCTCCAAGTCTCCGACCACTACCTTGTATCCTTTTCCCTCTCGCTCTCCTCCAACACTTATCACTCTGCCCCTACTCGGATGGTATTGCGCCGTCGCAACCTTCTCTCTCTCTCTCTCTCCCGCTACTCTCTCCTCTTCCATCCTATCATCTCTTCCCTCTGCTCAAACCTTCTCCAACCTATCTCCTGATTCTGCCTCCTCAACCCTCCTCTCCTCCCTTTCTGCATCCTTTGACTCTCTATGTCCCCTATCCTCCAGGCCAGCTCGGTCCTCCCCTCCTGCTCCGTGGCTCGACGACTCATTGCGAGCTCACAGAACAAGACTCGCCTCCCTGCGGACCTGGCATCCTTTCACTCCCTCCTCTCTACATTTTCCTCTTCTGTTTCTGCTGCTAAAGCCACTTTCTACCACTCTAAATTCCAAGGATCTGCCTCTAACCCTAGGAAGCTCTTTGCCACCTTCTCCTCCCTCCTGAATCCTCCCCCCCCCCCTCCCTCTCTGCGGATGACTTCGTCAACCATTTTGAAAAGAAGGTCGACGACATCCGATCCTCGTTTGTTAAGTCAAATGACACCGCTGGTCCTGCTCACACTGCCCTACCCTGTGCTTTGACCTCTTTCTCCCCTCTCTCTCCAGATGAAATCTCGCGTCTTGTGACGGCTGGCCGCCCAACAACCTGCCTGCTTGACCCTATCCCCTCCTCTCTTCTCCAGACCATTTCCGGAGACCTTCTCCCTTACCTCACCTCGCTCATCAACTCATCCTTGACCGCTGGCTACGTCCCTTCCGTCTTCAAGAGAGCGAGAGTTGCACCCCTTCTGAAAAAACCTACACTCGATCCCTCCGATGTCAACAACTACAGACCAGTATCCCTTCTTTCTTTTCTCTCCAAAACTCTTGAACGTGCCGTCCTTGGCCAGCTCTCTTGCTATATCTCTCAGAGTCACCTTCTTGATCCAAATCAGTCAGGTTTCAAGACTGGTCATTCAACTGAGACTGCTCTTCTCTGTGTCACGGAGGCTCTCCGCACTGCTAAAGCTAACTCTCTCTCCTCTGCTCTCATCCTTTAGACCTATCTGCTGCCTTTGATACTGTGAACCACCAGATCCTCCTCTCCACCCTCTCCGAGTTGGGCATCTCCGGCGCGGCCCACGCTTGGATTGCGTCCTACCTGACAGGTCGCTCCTACCAGGTGGCGTGGCGAGAATCTGTCTCCGCACCACGTGCTCTCACCACTGGTGTCCCCCAGGGCTCTGTTCTAGGCCCTCTCCTATTCTCGCTATACACCAAGTCACTTGGCTCTGTCATATCCTCACATGGTCTCTCCTATCATTGCTATGCAGACGACACACAATTCATCTTCTCCTTTCCCCCTTCTGATAACCAGGTGGCGAATCTCATCTCTGCATGTCTGGCAGACATATCAGTGTGGATGACGGATCACCACCTCAAGCTGAACCTCGGCAAGACGCTGCTGCTTTTCCTCCCGGGGAAGGACTGCCCGTTCCATGATCTCGCCATCACGGTTGACAACTCCATTGTGTCCTCCTCCCAGAGTGCTAAGAACCTTGGCGTGACCCTGGACAACACCCTGTCGTTCTCCACTAACATCAAGGCGGTGACTCGATCCTGTAGGTTCATGCTCTACAACATTCGCAGAGTACGACCCTGCCTCACACAGGAAGCGGCGCAGGTCCTAATCCAGGCACTTGTCATCTCCCGTCTGGATTACTGCAACTCGCTGTTGGCTGGGCTCCCTGCCTGTGCCATTAAACCCCTACAACTCATCCAGAACGCCGCAGCCCGTCTGGTGTTCAACCTTCCCAAGTTCTCTCACGTCACCCCGCTCCTCCGCTCTCTCCACTGGCTTCCAGTTGAAGCTCGCATCCACTACAAGACCATGGTGCTTGCCTACGGAGCCGTGAGGGGAACGGCACCTCCGTACCTTCAGGCTCTGATCAGTCCCTACACCCAAACGAGGGCACTGCGCTCATCCACCTCTGGCCTGCTGGCCCCCCTACCTCTGAGGAAGCACAGTTCCCGCTCAGCCCAGTCAAAACTGTTCGCTGCTCTGGCAGCCCTATGGTGGAACAAGCTCCCTCATGACGCCAGGACAGCGGAGTCAATCACCACCTTACGGAGACACCTGAAACCCCACCTCTTTAAGGAATACCTAGGATAGGATAAAGTAATCCTTCTAACCCCCCCCCCTAAAAGATTTAGATGCACTATTGTAAAGTGGTTGTTCCACTGGATATCATAAGGTGAATGCACCAATTTGTAAGTCGCTCTGGATAAGAGCGTCTGCTAAATGACTTAAATGTTAAATGTTAAATGTTCTGTTACCTTTTTCCTCTCACAGGTTCTATCAAAAGTCCAGCACTGCACCAGCAAAACACTCCAACACTGTTTTGCTAGCACAGACTGGAATATGTTCCGGGATTCATCCAATGGCATTGAGGAGTCCTTCTAACCCCCCCCCCTTAAAAGATTTAGATGCACTTTTGTAAAGTGGTTGTTCCACTGGATATTATAAGGTGAATGCACCAATTTGTAAGTCGCTCTGGATAAGAGCGTCTGCTAAATGACTTAAATGTAAATGTAAAGGAGTATACCACTTCAGTCATCGGCTTCATCAATAAGTGCATTGATGATGTCGTCCCCACAGTGACCGTACGTACAGGGCCTTGCAAAAGTATTCATCCCCCTTGGCGTTTTTCCTATTTTGTTGCATTACAACCTGCAATTTAAATGGATTTTTATTTGGATTTCATGTAACGGACATACACAAAATAGTCCAAATTGGTGAAGTGAAATAAAAAAAATTACTTGTTTAAAAAAATTAAAAAAAAATGTAAAACGGAAAAGTAGTGCATGCATATGTATTCACCCCCTTCGCTATGAAGCCCCTAAATAAGATCTGGTGCAACTAATTACCTTCAGAAGTCACATAATTAGTTAAATAAAGTCCACCTGTGTGCAACCTAAGTGTCACATGATCTGTCACATGATCTCAGTATATATACACCTGTTCTGAAAGGCCCCAGAGTCTGCCACACCACGAAGCAAGGGGCACCACCAAGCAAGCAGCACCATGAAGACCAAGGAGCTCTCCAAACAGTTCAGGGACAAAGTTGTGGAGAAGTACAGATCAGGGTTGGATTATTAAAAATATCTGAAACTTTGAACATCTCATGGAGCACCGTTAAATCCATTATAAAAAAATGGAAAGAATATGGCACAACAACAAACCTGCCAAGAGAGGGCCACCCACAAAAACTCATGGACCAGGCAAGGAGGGTATTAATCAGAGAGGCAACAAAGGGATCAAAGATATCCCTGAAGGAGCTGCAAAGCTCCACAGCTGAGATTGTAATATCTGAACATAGGACTACTTTAAGCCGTACACTCCACAGAGCTGGGATTTATGGGAAGAGTGGCCATAAAAAAAGCCATTGCTTAAAGAAAAAAATAAGCAAACACGTTTGGTGTTCGCTGAAAGGCATGTGGGAGACTCCCCAAACATATGGAAGAAGGTACTCTGGTCAGACGAGACTAAAATTGAGCTTTATGGCCATCAAGGAAAACACTATGTCTGGCACAAACCCAACACCTCTCATCACCCCGACAACACCATTGTTTTTCCATTGACTGGGAAACTGGTCAGAATTGAAGGAATGATGGATGGCGCTAAATACTGGAATATTATTGAGGGAAACCTGTTTCAGTTTTCCAGAGATTTGAGACTGGGACAGAGTGTAAGGGAGTGCGTAACTGGTGGCAGGGAAGTCAGGCGCAGGAGAGCAAAACTGGGTAATCAACGGAGCAGTTTTATTCATGAAACCAGAACAATAAACAAATGGGTACAAAACCCGTCGCGCACCAGAGAAAACGTGCACATGTACTTATGTAACCGATGTGAAATGGCTAGTTAGTTAGCGGTGGTGCGCGCTAATAGCATTTCAATCAGTGACGTCACTCGCTCTGAGACTTGAAGTAGGGTTTCCCCTTGCGTTGCAAGGGCCGTGGCTTTTGTGGCGCGATGGGTAACGATGCTTTGTGGGGTGTCAGTTGTTGATGTGTGCAAGGGTCCCTGGTTCGAGCCCAGGTTGGGGCGAAGAGAGGGACGGAACCTACACTGTTACATTGGTGCCGTGACCCGGATCATTGGTTGCTGCGGAAAAGGAGGAGGTCAAAGGGGGGGTGAGTGTAACCGATGTGAAATGGCTAGTTAGTTAGCGGTGGTGCGCGCTAATAGCATTTCAAAAAAATTGAGACCAGGTGTGTGAGAAGACAAGACAAAACAAATGGAAAATGAAAAGTGGATCGATGATGGCTAGAAGACCGCCGACCGCCGTCCGAACAAGGAGAGGAACCGATTTCGGCGGAAGTCGTGACACAGAGGTTCACCTCCAGCAGGACAATGACCCTAAGCATACTGCTAAAGCAACACTCGAGTGGTTTAAGGGGAAACATTTACATGTCTTGGAATGGCCTAGTCAATGCCCAGACCTCAATCCAATTGAGAATCTGTGGAATGACTTAAAGATTGCTGTACACCAGCGGAACCCATCCAACTTGAAGGAGCTGGAGCAGTTTTGCCTTGAAGAATGGGCAAAAATCCCAGTGGCTAGATGTGCCAAGTTTATAGAGACATACCCCAAGAGACTTGCAGCTGTAATTGCTGCAAAAGGTGGCTCTACAAAGTATTGACTTTGGAGGGGTAAATAGTTATGCATGCTCAAGTTTTCCGTTTTTTTGTCTTATTTCTTGTTTGTTCCACAATAAAAAATATTTTGCATCTTCAAAGTGGTAGGTATGTTGTGTAAATCAAATGATACGAACCCCCCAAAATTCCAGGTTGTAAGGCAACAAAATAGGAAAAATGCCAAAGGGGTGAATACTTTCGCAAGCCACATATCCCAACCAGAAGCCATGGATTACAGGCAACATCCGCATCAAGCTAAAGGCTAGAGTTGCTACTTTCAAGGACTGGGACACTAATCCGGATGCCCATAAGAAATTCCGCTATGCCTTCAGACAAACCATCAAACAAGCAAAAGTGTCAATACAGGATTAAGATTGAATCCCACTACACTGGCTCTGACGCTTGTTAGGATGTGGCAGGGCTTGAAAACTATTACAGACTACAAAGGGAAACCTAGACTCGAGCTTCCCAGTGACGCGAGCCTACCAGACGAGCTAAATGCCTTTTATGCTCACTTCGAGGCAAGCAACACTGAAGCATGCATGAGAGCACCAGCTGTTCTGGATGACTGTGTGATAACGCTCTTGGTAGCCGATGTGAGCAAGACCTTTAAACAGGTCAACATTCACAAAGCCGCGGAGCCAGATGGATTACCAGGACGTGTACTCAAAGCATGTGCAGACCAACTGGCAAGTGTCTTCACTGACATTTTCAACCTCTCCCTTACTGAGTCTGTAATACCTACATGTTTCAAGCAGACCACCATAGTCCCTGTGCCCAAGGAAGTGAAGGTAACCTCTCCCTCAATTTGATCAAGACAAAGGAGCTGATCGTAGACTACAGGAAAAGGCAGGCCGAACAGGCCCCTATTAACATCAACGCGGCTGTAGTGGAGCGGGTCGAGAGTTTCAAGTTCCTTGGTGTCCACATCACCAACGATCTATCACGTTCCAAACACACCAAGACAGTCGTGAAGAGGGCACGACAAAACCTTTTTCCCCTCAGGAGACTGAAAAGATTTGGCATGGGTCCCCAGATCCCAGAAGTTCTACAGCTGCACCATCAAGAGCATCCGGACCGGTTGCATCACCGACTGGTATGGCAACTGCTCGGCATTTCACCATAAGGTGCTACAGAGGGTAGTGCGTATGGCCCAGTACATCACTGAGTTAAGTTAATATTCATCTATAATGTGGTGGCTAATTTCTGCATTACCAAATGAGGAGAGTTACAAACACACCAGTCTGAGTTAAACTACATCTTTAATACTTAAGATACTTTTGCAAAAGCACTTGACCTTCAATGATGTCATTGAAAAAGGTGACTACACCTTCAATACAAAGAGCTTTTATACTCAAGGTCCACCCCTCTCAAAGTAATTTTTTTTTATTTTTTTATTTCACCTTTATTTAACCAGGTAGGCAAGTTGAGAACAAGTTCTCATTTACAATTGCGACCTGGCCAAGATAAAGCAAAGCAGTTCGACAACATACAAAAACACAGAGTTACACATGGAGTAAAACAACATACAATCAATGATACAGTAGAAAAAAATAAGACTATATACAATGTGAGCAAATGATGTGAGATAAGGGAGGTAAAGGCAGAAAAGGCCATGGTGGCAAAGTAAATAAAGTATAGCAAGTAAAACACTGGAATGGTAGATTTGTTATTTGAAGAAAGTTCAAAGTTAAAATATAAATAATATGGTGCAAAGGAGCAAAATAAATAAAATAAATAAATACAGTAGGGGAAGAGGTAGTAGTTTGGGCTAAATTATAGATGGGCTATGTACAGGTGCAGTGATCTGGGAGCTGTTCTGATAGCTGGTGCTTAAAGCTAGTGAGGGAGATAAGTGTTTCCAGTTTCAGAGGTTTTTGTAGTTCTTTCCAGTCATTGTCAGCAGAGAACTGGAAGGAGAGACGACCAAAGGAGGAGTTGGCTTTAGGGGTGACCAGAGCGATATACCTGCTGGAGCGCGTGCTACAGGTGGGTGCTGCTATGGTGACCAGTGAGCGGAGATAAGGGGGGACTTTACCTAGCACGGTCTTGTAGATGACCTGGAGCCAATGTGTTTGGCGACGATTATGAAGCGAGGGCCAGCCAACGAGAGCGTACAGGTCGGTGTGGTGGGTAGTATATGGGGCTTTGGTGACAAAACGGAATGCACTGTGATAGACTGCATCCAGCTTGTTGAGTAGGGTATTGGAGGCTATTTTGTAAATGACATCGCCGAAGTCGAGGATTGGTAGGATGGTCAGTTTTACGAGGGTATGTTTGGCAGCATGAGTGAAGGATGCTTTGTTGTGAAATAGGAAGCCAATTCTAGATTTAACTTTGGATTGGAGATGATTGATGTGAGTCTGGAAGGAGAGTTTACAGTCTAACCAGACACCTAGGTATTTGTAGTTGTCCACAAATTCTATGTCAGAACCGTCCAGAGAAGTGATGCTGGACAGGCGGGCAGGTGCAGACAGCGATCGGTTGAAGAGCATGCATTTAGTTTTACTTGTATTTAGGAGCAGTTGGAGACCATGGAAGGAGAGTTGTATGGCATTGAAGCTCGTCTGGAGGGTTGTTAACACAGTGTCCAAAGAAGGGCCAGAAGTATACAGAATGGTGTCGTCTGCGTAGAGGTGGATCAGAGATTCACCAGCAGCAAGAGCGACATCATTGATGTATACAGAGAAAAGAGTTGGCCCAAGAATTGAACCCTGTGGTACCCCCATAGAGACTGCCAGAGGTCTGGACAGCAGGCCCTCCGATTTGACACACTGAACTCTATCACAGAAGTAGTTGGTGAACCAGGCGACGCAATCGTTTGAGAAACCAAGGCTACTGAGTCTGCCGATGAGGATGTGGTGATTAACTGAGTCAAAAGCTTTGGCCAGGTCAATGAATACGGCAGCACAGTATTGTTTCTTATCGATGGCGGTTACGATGTCGTTTAGGACCTTGAGCGTGGCTGAGGTGCACCCATGACCAGCTCTGAAACCAGATTGCATAGCGGAGAGGGTGTGGTGGGATTCGAAATGGTCGGTAATCTGTTTGTTGACTTGGCTTTCGAAGACCTTAGAAAGGCAGGGTAGGATAGATATAGGTCTGTAGCAATTTGGGTCAAGAGTGTCACCTCCTTTGAAGAGGGGGATGACAGCAGCTGCTTTCCAATCTATGGGAATCTCAGACGACACGAAAGAGAGGTTGAACAGGCTAGTAATAGGGGTTGCAATAATTTCGGCAGATCATTTTAGAAAGAAAGGGTCCAGATTTTCAAGCCCAGCTGATTTGTAGGGGTCCAGATTTTGCAGCTCTTTCAGAACATCAGCTGAATGGATTTGGGAGAAGGAGAAATGGGGGAGGCTTGGGCGAGTAGCTGTGGGTGGTGCAGTGCTGTTGAATGCAGTAGGGGTAGTTAAGTGGAAAGCATGGCCAGCCGTAGAAAAATGCTTAATGAAATTCAAAATTATAGTGGGCTTATCGGTAGTGACAGAGTTTCCTATCCTCAGTGCAGTGGGCAGTTGGGAGGAGGTGTTCTTATTCTCCATGGACTTTACAATGTCCCAGAACTTTTTAGAGTTTGAGTTGCAGGAAGCAAATTTCTGTTTGAAAAAGCTAGCCTTGGCGTTTCTAACTGCCTGTGTGTATTGGTTTCTAACTTCCCTGAAAAGTTGCATATCGCGGGGGCAGTTCGATGCTAATGCAGAACGCCACAAGATATTTTTGTGTTGGTTAAGGACAGTCAGGTCTGGGGAGAACCAAGGGCTATATCTGTTCCTGGTTCTAAATTTCTTGAAAGGGGCATGCTTATTTAAGATGGTGAGGAAGGCATTTAAAAAAAATAACCAGGCATCCTCTACTGACGGGATGAGGTCAATATCCTTCCAGGATACCAGGGCCAGGTCGATTAGAAAGGCTTGCTCGTTGAAATGTTTCAGGGAGCGTTTGACAGTGATGAGTGGAGGTCGTTTGACCGCTGACCCATTACGAGTGCAGGCAATAAGGCAGTGATCGCTGAGATCTTGGTTGAAAACAGCAGAGGTGTATTTAGAGGGCACGTTGGTTAGGATGATATGAGGGTGCCAGTGTTTGCGGCTTTGGGGTTGTACCTGGTGGGTTCATTAATAATTTGTGTGAGATTGAGGGCATCAAGCTTGGATTGTAGGATGGCTGGGGTATTAAGCATGTCCCAGTTTAGGTCACCTAGTAGCACGAGCTCTGAAGATAGATGGGGGGCAATCAGTTTACATATGGTGTCCAGAGCACAGCTAGGGGCCGAGGGGGGTCTATAGCAGGCGGCAACGGTGAGAGACTTGTTTTTGGAGAGGTGGATTTTTAAAGGTAGAAGTTCAAATTGTTTGGGTACAGACCTGGATAGCAGGACAGAACTCTGCAGGCTATCTCTGCAGTAGATTGCAACACCGCCCCCTTTGGTTGTTCTATCTTGTCTGAAAACGTTGTAGTTAGGGATGAAGATTTCAGAGACAAACCACAGATACATAGAATGGGTCACAAGGTTAACCTCTCTAGGGTCGGCGGGACGAAATCGTCCCACCTACGTAACAGCCAGTGGAATCCTGTGGCGTGTTATTCAAATACCATAGAAATGCTATTACTTCAATTTCTCAAACATATGACTATTTTACACCATTTTAAAGACAAGACTCTCGTTAATCTAACCACACTGTCCGATTTCAAAAAGGCTTTACAACGAAAGCAAAACATTAGATTATGTCAGCAGAGTACCCAGCCAGAAATAATCAGACACCCATTTTTCAAGCTAGCATATAATGTCACAAAAACCCAGAAGACAGCTAAATGCAGCACTGACCTTTGATGATCTTCATCAGATGACACACCTAGGACATTATATTATACAATACATGCATGTTTTGTTCAATCAAGTTCATATTTATATCAAAAACCAGCTTTTTACATTAGCATGTGACGTTCAGAACTAGCATACTTCCGGTGAATTTACTAAAATGTTACTAAATTACTCACGATAAACGTTCACAAAAAGCATAACAATTATTTTGAGAATTATAGATACAGAACTCCTCTATGCACTCGATATGTCCGATTTTAAAATAGCTTTTCGGTGAAAGCACATTTTGCAATATTCTCAGTAGATAGCCCGGCATCACAGGGCTATTTAGACACCCAGCAAGTTTAGCACTC
The DNA here is from genome assembly GCF_965601325.2 of Salmo salar. Classification (NCBI taxonomy): domain Eukaryota; kingdom Metazoa; phylum Chordata; class Actinopteri; order Salmoniformes; family Salmonidae; genus Salmo; species Salmo salar. The sequence continues at coordinate 35,755,114 of NC_138301.1, forward strand.
ACCAAAGTCAGATTTACTATAAGAAAAATGTTATTACCTTTGGTGTTCTTCGTCAGAATGCACTCCCAGGACTTCTACTTCAATAACAAATGTTGGTTTGGTCCCAAATAATTCATAGTTATATCCAAACAGCGGCATTTTGTTCGTGCGTTCAAGACACTATCCGAAAGGGTAAAGAAGGGTGACGAGCACGACGCATTTCGTGACAAAAAAAATCTAAATATTCCATTACCGTACTTCGAAGCATGTCAACCGCTGTTTAAAATCAATTTTTATGCCATTTTTCTCGTAAAAAAGCGATAATATTCTGACCGGGAATCTGCGTTTAGGTAAAAAGACGAAAGAAAATAAAGCATGGGGTCGACTCGTGCACGCGCCTAAGCCCATTGTCCTCTGATCGGCCACTTGGCAAAAGCGTAAATGTGTTTCAGCCTGGGGCTGCCTCGATATCATTCAGCTTTTTCCCGGGCTCTGAGAGCCTATGGGAGCCGTAGGAAGTGTCACGTTACAGCAAAGATCCTCAGTCTTCAGTAAACAGAGACAAGAAGAACAAGATCTTGTCAGAGAGGGCACTTCCTGTAAGGAATCTTCTCAGGTTTTTGCCTGCCATATGAGTTCTGTTATACTCACAGACACCATTCAAACAGTTTTAGAAACTTTAGGGTATTTTCTATCCAAAGCCAATAATTATATGCATATTCTAGTTACTGGGCAGGAGTAGTAACCAGATTAAATCGGGTACGTTTTTTATCCGGCCGTGTCAATACTGCCCCCTACCCCCAACAAGTTAAGTTTTGTATGAAAATATATCTATAACACACAGCAGACAGCAACTGCTATCTCAACAGTGTTCATTATATAGACCAGTGTCTGGTCTCCCTAGAACCGTCCCTCCCTGGTACGGTATTGAACAGAACTATTAGCTCATGTCCTCTGGTATGCTTTTTAGGCGTTCTTATCAAAATACACCATAAATCTCCTCTATCAGTGCTATCTCATAGAGGCCCATCCTCAGTAAGACACCTCTTGTTCCCACTCCTGGACAAGCTCACTGAGGGGAGTGACCTGCGCACAGACATTGTGGAGACAAATAATTGGTTCCCCATTAATCACGCCATCCCTTCACATGGTTTAAGAATAGGTAAAGACACATTCACATGAAGACAAGTCTGACCTCCCCCTTCTCTGGGCTCCAAGTGACAGCCTCAGCTAAGGGAAACGTGCAACTGAAAGACACCAGAGTCCAAAGGACACTTTCTAATGACAAGTATCTCACATAAGCATATTATACTAATAAAACATCTTAATTATCTATATTACCCAACTAATTCTGATTCATCCACCACAATAATTGTTGGTGTACAATATCAGTAACACAACAACAACAAAAGCAAAGCGATACACAAGGACACTTCCCAGACAACAAGTTTCCCAGATCACCATCTGTCTCTCCGTCCCCCTCCTTCCGTACCTTCTCTCTCTCCCTTCTTCTGTCCAAGTTTCCCAGATCACCATCTGTCTCTCCGTCCCCTCCTTCCATACCTTCTCTCTCTCCCTCCTTCTGTACTCCCCTCCCTCTCTCCCCCTCCTTCTGTATCTTTCTCACCCCTCTTTCTCTCTCTCTCTCTCTCTCTCTCCCTCCTTCTGTACCGTCCTCCCCTCTGTCTCTGTTTCCCTCCTTACATAACTTCCCCCCTATCTCACTGTCACCCTCCTTCTTTACCTTTCTCCCCCTGTCCCCAACTTTAAAGAAATTGTGATTTGATTTGCAGTTATTGTCAATTTCCTTCAAGTGCATTTTGAATTATATCCTTTTGGAACCATAAACCATGTAAATACTTAATAGCTGTCTTTTTTACTGTTGTATTTATTTCTTTACTTATCTATTGTTCACCTAATATCTATTTTTTACTTAAAAATCGCACTGTAAGGCCTGTAAGTAAGCATTTCACTGTAAGGTCTACCTACACCTGTTGTATTCGGTGCATGTGACAAATAAACTTTGATTAGATTTAACTATTTTCACTATTTCAGAGAAACATTTCATTGTATAACCACAGCATCTATAGGTACAATAATAGTAGAAAACACACATCCAATAGGTTTATATGCACCAACAAGTAAATAGAGTGAATAATCAATCACAGCATTAACTAGTAATAAGTAGAGAGCATTCATAGGTGATCATATCTACTACAGTAATATCTCTCTCCTCTGGGGCTCACGCTCTGTAGCAGAGGAAGTTCATCCTCTCCTCACAGGTCCTGGTTCCCCAGTGCTCTTCATCTCTGGTCAGGGTCCCACAGTGGAGGTATTAGGCGGGGCAGTGGGGCAGCTTCCTGCCAGACCAGGCCTGGTACTCCAGGTTGTCCCCGTTCACCCACAGCCATTCTCTGGCCAGGAAGATCAGACCCGTCCATACATGGTCGGTCTGGGCGGCCTCCATCGTGCTCTGGGCCTGGAGATGTTCAGTCTCAGAGAGCAGGCTGGGGAGGTCGGTGTAGTGATCTCTGCAGTACTCCAGAGCCTCCTCCCACATCTTCATCTCCTGAGCCAGTAGCAGAAGGGGAATTGCCAAAAGCACGGCGCATCATGCCATGTTGTTACCATGGCAACAGTCTTCCTTACTATCATGATCATCTGGCTCTCCTGACCCCAAAAACCTTCTCTCCTCCTGACCATCTGCAGCCTTTTGGCTCATTAGTATCTATAGATTTCTCTGGTTGTTGATGAAGGCCAGGTCAGTGTAATGCTCGCGGCAGTATAGCTGAGCCTCTGACCAGATTCATGGATGACTGACAGTAATCTCTTTGCAGACCAGAGACCAATGCACACAGATCAGTGTTGAGGCGCCCGCTGAAACTGCTCATCCTTTTTATGATGCCCCAGTGCTTAGAGTGTGGAGTGGAGCCCACCCTGGGTTGTGACTAGATGGTATACAGCTACGGTCCCTGCTGCTGCTCTTATGACCACCAGGACCTTTCTTTAATCACGTGTACCCCAGCCATCAATCAGAGTGCTTCCTATATTCACCTGAACACAGGCTACCATTTAGTAGGGATGGAGGAAAAAAGATAGGTAGAGTATCACAATATTATAGTTGCTTCTTTTATATCGGCAGGTAGCCTAGTGGTTAGAGCGTTGGACTAGTAACCTGAAAGGTTGCAAGCTCGAATCCCCGAGCTGACAAGGTAAAAATCTGTCGTTCTGCCCCTGAACAAGGCAGTTAACCCACTGTTCCTAGGCCGTCATTGAAAATAAGAATTTGTTCTTAACTGACTTGCCTAGTTAAATAAAGGTCAAATAAAATATCGATACTGTAACTCCAAGTATCGATTTATATCGAATTATTATTTTATTTTGTATTCTTGTTTGTTAAAGCTAGCTATCGTTAGTAAGGTTTAACTGCACCAAAATGTAGCTATTTATCATCCTACAGCTAGTTGCCCATCTACTTTTGAAATGTTTTAAATGGTTAGCGAACATGTTTTGAGCACTTTCACATCCAAAACGTATTTTCTCACGGATTTCTCTTGTCCAGCAGTGTGGTTGGAACGCCTAATGGCAATAAAATTGCAGTATCGAATCAGAATACATATAGAATTGTGATACGTATAGAATCACACTGCATATCGTATTAGCACCTAAGTACCATGATATATCGTATCGCGAGGTCTCTGGTAATTTCCAGCCCTACCAATTAGATGCCTAGTATGCTCTCACCTGTACACAAGTGGACCAGGACCACCTGTCAGAGCATTTTCCTAACTCAGCATGTGCACACACACGATACCAACTACACACTCCTCTTAACTAAACAGAAAGACTGCAGTCAAATCACTTGTGTATCTTCTAAGTAAACTCTACCCAAAAAGATGGAAAATGTCAGATGGAGAAGGACAGTAACCAAAGCTTGCATGTGTCATGACGTTGGCCTCTTTGAGTACAGGGAGGACAGTTGACCCCCTCCCCCTTGCACCATCCCCCAACCTACCTTCCCCCACCCAGGCCCTGTGTGAAGGGGTGGTAAAATTCCAGAGAAGAATCTCTTGCCACATGGCCCATAGAGAGAGACAGGAAATTCTTCCAACTCACAGAATTGGGGAGCCAAGCGACATTTATGTTCTGGAGAAGGTATGGAAGATTGGTGAAGAATCCAGCTACGAACTGGTCCGCTTGGTACAATTCTGTGATACTCAGAAGAGACAATATAGCCATATTACCATAAAACTGTTTATATAATAGCCTCATCGATGGGACTTGCATCCAAATGGTTGTATAGAATGTATTAATAAGCATAAAGCTATTTGTAATACATTGAGATGCTATGTACTGATGTTAATGTGATAGAATTGTATTTCTGTACCAAGCTTAACTCAGTCATCGGCACGCCCCCAGGGACACAGACAGGACCAGGCGTCATTTGACAAGCCTGTTCTATGGTCACTATAAAACCCCACCCTGATTTACTTTCTAACAGACCAGGCCTCCACTCCATTGCGAGTTGGCCAATAGGTTTGACCATCCAATTCCGCTACTGAAAGTGAACTATACCACGTGGTTAACTTTTAGACTATTGATACCGACAGAATAAGAACAAGTCTTTGATATTAATTAATAGTCTGCAGCTAGAAATTATATCATTGAACGCGAAGACCAACGAAACATACATTCTATAACGACATTAATGAATGTCGCTTTGAAAGATCCATTCTAATCGAGAGAGAGAGAGAGAGAGAGAACTCTCCAACAGAACGACGCTCCCACAAGGATCCCGACGACACACTGAGCGTAAATATATATTGATTGCAATTGTTCCCGAATGAGTGAGCGTTCATGTGCAAAGGTTTAGCATATCAATTGTTAATATTAATGAACTCTGTGTGCATCCTCAGCTGACCGTTTATGACCCATTGTTGAACAAGACACCAGCCATGCCTGTTTAGTCCACTAGGGCACATTACTCTACCAATTCTTTGTGATGATAATTACTGTTTGTATGCTTTCTGTGAATTACTTAGTTTATTAAATAAATGATTTTAAGACAATTGATGTATGGATGACTCTTAGTAAAGTCTGGGTTCGTGCAGATACAACAATTTACGACGTTTGGAATGAGACTGGACGTGAGATAAAATACACCATTTAAACCAGAAGATAATCGGCCTATACTATAATATAATATAGTATATAATGTTATAATATAGGAAAGTTATATTAGGAAAATTATCACTTTGTAATCTGAATATTTTCCTTGGTGCCCCGATCTCCTAGTTAATTATAGTTAAACGATTAATCAGTTTAATCGCGTGATAATAATTACAGGGAGCTAATTGATAAACATGTCTTCAGTTTAATGGTACCGCAAAGACACGACACATGTAAATATTTATTTGGGCTTATCCAAGCTTTTGGCAGCTGCTGCTGACCCTTCAGCACACACTCTAACCTTCATTTCAGCTTAAAAATAGAAATAAACTCAGCAAATAAAGAAACGTCCCTTTATCAGGACCCTGTCTTTCAAAGATAATTCGTAAAAATCCAAATAACTTCACAGATCTTCATTGTAAAGGGTTTAAACACTGTTTCCCCATGCTTGTTCAATGAACCATAAACAATTAATGAACATGCACCTGTGGAACGGTCGTTAAGACACTAACAGCTTACAGACGGTAGGCAATTAAGGTCACAGTTATGAAAACTTAGGACACTAAAGAGGCCTTTCTAATGACTCTGTAAAACACCAAAATAAAGATGCCGAGGGTCCCTGCTCATCTGCGTGAATGTGCCTTAGGCATGCTGCAAGGAGGCATGAGGACTGCAGATGTGGCCAGGGCAATAAATTGCAATGTCCGTATTGTGAGACGCCTAAGACAGCGCTACAAGGAGACAGGACGGACAGCTGCTTGTCCTCACAGTGGCAGACCACGTGTAACAACACCTGCACATGATCGGTACATCTGAACATCACACCTACGAGACAGGTACAAGATGGCAACAACAACTGCCCGAGTTACACCAGGAACGCACAATCCCTCCATCAGTGCTCAGACTGTCCGCAATAGACTGAGAGAGGCTGGACTGAGGGCTTGTAGGCCTGTTGTAAGACAGGTCCTCATCAGACATCACCGGCAACAACGTCGCCTATGGGCACAAATCCACCGTCGCTGGACCAGACAGAACTGGCAAAAAGTGCTCTTCACTGACGAGTCGTGGTTTTGTCTCACCAGGGGTGATGGTCGGATTTGCGTTATCATCGAAGGAATGATCGTTACACCGAGGCCTGTACTATGGAGCGGGATCGATTTGGAGGTGGAGAGTCAGTCATGGTCTGGGGCGGTGTGTCACAGCATCATCGGACTGAGCTTGTTGTCATTGCAGGCAATCTCAAAGCTGTGCATTACAGGGAAGACATTCTCCTCCCTCATGTGGTACCCTTCCTGCAGGCTCATCATTACATGACCCTCCAGCATGACAATGCCACCAGCCATACTGCTCATTCTGTGCGTGATTTCCTGCAAGACAGGAATGTCAGTGTTCTGCCATGGCCAGCGAAGAGCCCAGATCTCAATCCCATTGAGCACGTCTGGGACCTGTTGGATCAGAGGGTGAGGGCTAGGGCCATTCCCCCCCCAGAAATGTCCGGGAACTTGCAGGTGCCTTGGTGGAAGAGTGGGGTAACATCTCACAGCAAGAACTGGCAAATCTGGTGCAGTCCATGAGGAAGAGATGCACTGCAGTACTTAATGCAGCTGGTGGCCACACCAGATACTGAACTGACTGTTACTTTTGATTTTGACCCCCCCCCCCCCCCCCCCCCCCCTTTGTTCAGGGACACATTATTCAATTTCTGTTAGTCACATGTCTGTAGAACTTGTTCAGTTTATGTCTCAGTTGTTGAATCTTGTTATGTTCATACAAATATTTACACATGTTAAGTTTGCTGAAAATAAATGCAGTTGACAGTGAAAGGACGTTTTATTTTTTTGCTGAGTTTAGCTAATTTCTTGCTCATCAATTTTGACATTGCCATTCGCGTTCTATGGTTTTCTAGGAACAAACATGTCCGCAGTGGTTTAAAAGTACCCAATTGTCATACTTGAGTAAAAGTAAAGATACCTTAAAAGAAAATGACTCAAGTAAAAGTGAAAGTCACCCAGTAAAATACTACTTGAATAAAAGTCTAAAAGTATTTGGTTTTAAATATACTTAGGAATCAAAATGAAAAGTAAAAGTATAAACAATTTAAAATTCCTTATATTAATCAACTGAGGCGGCACAATGTTTAAAAAAATTTTTTTATACGGAAAGCCAGGGGCACACTTCAACAGTCAGACATAATTTACAAACTAAGCATTTGTGTTTAGTGAGTCTGCCAGATCAGAGGCAGTAGGGATGACCAGGGAGGTTCTCTTGATAACTGTGTGAATTAGACAATTTTCCTGTCCTGCTAAGCATTCAAAATGTAGTAACGAGTACTTTTGGGTGTCAGCGAAATGTAGTGGAGTAAAAGTTTTCAAAAATATAAATAATAAAGTTAAGTACAGATAACCAAAAAACTACTTAAGTAGTACTTTAAAGTATTTTTACTTAAGTACTTTACACCACTGGACATACATAAGGTTTACATCCTACAAAAAAGGTCTGTGTGTAAATGGGTGTGACCACTTCGGATATGAATTGATGCTGGTTTTTCTATGCTGTATCTGTTACAGGCCTCAGAAAGGGTGTCTGAGTCGGCCTGCTGTAGATAAAGGAAAACAGACATCGAAGTTAGCCGAGCTATGTGTCAGTTCTAGCGCTTTTTTTATTCCTTTCCCAAATATTCTCTTGTTCAATCATGTCCCAATTCAATTACATATTTCTCATTAAACTTCAATACATCAGGTAGAATAATTATTCACAGTAAACATCATAAAATTCATTCAATGACATTTGACCTTCTTTCTCTTCTGTGACGCTGTAAGAAGCTCTCTGTATAGAGGACAGTTCTTTTCAAGCTTGTGTTGCTTTCTCTGGTGGGCTGGCAGTCTTTTGACCACTTCATGACAGCCTGTCATGGGGAAAGGCCTGGAGTGATGGTTGTTTTTAGCCTTGCTGCTGCTGCCACCATGTCTGCTTGGTGCTCTCAGGCCGACTTCAGACTGGGCCTCCTCTCTGCCCCACTCATGGACCTGCCGCAGGTGACGAGGAAAGTGAATGACGGTGACCTGGCAGCCATCCACTGGACACCTCTTCACTCCTCTCTTCTGTTTACTGTTGAGTGTTTTGAGTTTGTTTTGGGCTTTGCTTCGCTTTGCGGCTCTTGTCGGAAGTTGGTTGTTAGGTTTATGGAGTTTGTTTTTCAGTGTTACGGGAGTCTTGTTGTCAATAGACTCCTCAGAGGATGGAAGGACTTCCTCTTGGATGTGTAAGTCCTTTCCTCCGTAAACATTGGAAATCGAAATCTTTGGGAATGACAGAGCAGAATAAAATGATCAACATTCACTAGCATTGATGTTTGTATGACAATCCAACTGACAAATCTGGTTGAAATGACATCAGGCTGATGTGTTTTTTTGTTACATCATGGTCAGGTTGTATAACGATTGTAAAAGGACCCCAGCGGGCAAGATTTGGCACACCGTAAGCTAGTCTTACTGTGGGCCGACACATAACGAAAAATACATTACAGACAAAACACTTTACAATTGACATACAGTGGGGCAAAAAAGTATTTAGTCAGCCACCAATTGTGCAAGTTCTCCCACTTCCAAAGATGAGAGAGGCCTGTAATTTTCATCATAGGTCCACGTCAACTATGACAGACAAAATGAGAAGAAAAAAATCCAGAAAATCACATTGTAGGATTTTTTATGAATTTATTTGCAAATTATGGTGGAAAATAAGTATTTGGTCACCTACAAACAAGCAAGATTTCTGGCTCTCACAGACCTGTAACTTCTTCTTTAAGAGGCTCCTCTGTCCTCCACTCGTTACCTGTATTAATGGCACCTGTTTGAACTTGTTATCAGTATAAAAGACACCTGTCCACAACCTCAAACAGTCACACTCCAAACTCCACTATGGCCAAGACCAAAGAGCTGTCAAAGGACACCAGAAACAAAATTGTAGACCTGCACCAGGCTGGGAAGACTGAATCTGCAATAGGTAAGCAGCTTGGTTTGAAGAAATCAACTGTGGGAGCAATTATTAGGAAATGGAAGACATACAAGACCACTGATAATCTCCCTCGATCTGGGGCTCCACGCAAGATCTTACCCCGTGGGGTCAAAATGATCACAAGAACGGTGAGCAAAAATCCCAGAAGCACACGGGGGTCCTAGTGAATGACCTGCAGAGAGCTGGGACCAAAGTAACAAAGCCTACCATCAGTAACACACTACGCCGCCAGGGACTCAAATCCTGCAGTGCCAGACGTGTCCCCCTGCTTAAGCCAGTACATGTCCAGGCCCGTCTGAAGTTTGCTAGAGAGCATTTGGATGATCCAGAAGAGGATTGGGAGAATATCATATGGTCAGATGAAACCAAAATAGAACTTTTTGGTAAAAACTCAACTTGTCGTGTTTGGAGGACAAAGAATGCTTAGTTGCATCCAAAGAACACCATACCTACTGTGAAGCATGGGGGTGGAAACATCATGCTTTGGGGCTGTTTTTCTGCAAAGGGACCAGGCCGACTGATCCGTGTAAAGGAAAGAATGAATGGGGCCATGTATCGTGAGATTTTGAGTGAAAACCTTCTTCCATCAGCAAGGGCATTGAAGATGAAACGTGGCTGGGTCTTTCAGCATGACAATGATCCCAAACACACCGCCCGGGCAACGAAGGAGTGGCTTCGTAAGAAGCATTTCAAGGTCCTGGAGTGGCCTAGCCAGTCTCCAGATCTCAACCCCATAGAAAATCTTTGGAGGGAGTTGAAAGTCCGTGTTGTCCAGCGACAGCCCCAAAACATCACTGCTCTAGAGGAGATCTGCATGGAGGAATGGGCCAAAATACCAGCAACAGTGTGTGAAAACCTTGTGAAGACTTAAAGAAAACGTTTGACCTGTGTCATTGCCAACAAAGGGTATATAACAAAGTATTGAGATAAACTTTTGTTATTGACCAAATACTTATTTTCCACCATAATTTGCAAATAAATTCATAAAAAATCCTACAATGTGATTTTCTGGATTTCTTTTTCTCATTTTGTCTGTCATAGTTGAAGTGTACCTATGATGAAAATTACAGGCCTCTCATCTTTTTAAGTGGGAGAACTTGCACAATTGGTGGCTGACTAAATACTTTTTTGCCCCACTGTACATATAAAAACATGACATCTTAAAAGCGGAAATATGTAATTTTTTTGTCCGACTCAATCAAATTCACATAGAAATGGGGTTATAGATCTGTCATTGTCATTGAAAGCAAGTCTAAAAACTGGTAGATATGTTCTATGTGCGCTATTTCTACACTTCCCGTTCTCACATTTTGTTTTTGTGTGTTTTACTTTTGGTTTTGTATACCAGTGTCAAACAGCTGAAAATACAATATTTTTGGTTATGGGAAAATATATTTCACAGTGGTTTAGATGGTATAATGATTCTCTACACTATACTTGGTTGTTTGTTCACATAAATTGAAATTAGGTGAACAATTCAAATTTTTTTCAACCAGGAAATGGCGGAGCGATTTCTGCATATTGTATCTTTAATAAAGGAATTTGACTGTAAAATGGGTTTCATATTGAGCAGACATCATATAACCCGATTACAGCCAACTGTTTTTTGTTATAACCATGTAAAGATGTACTTTTAATGTCAAGATCAAGACATCATGGGAAAGATGTCATATTTTGGTTGTTATGTGGTCATTAATCTTGGTTAACCCTTAACTAAAATCTCATGTAATTTGGTCAGATGCTCGATTAGATTTCTGTAAGGCTATTAAGACTCTATACGAATGGTAACAGCTCTATGAAACTGAAACACGGCACCTCACCTAGATTTGAGTTAAAGAGAGGAATTAGGCAAGGGTGTGCTATCTCACTGTATCTATTTTTATTAAATCACCCAACTTCTTACAAATTCTTTAAATAATAGTCCTAAACAAGGTATTTCCATAGCTGGTAAAGAAATTATTATAAGCCAGCTGGCTGACGATACTACACTTTTTCTGAAAGAAGCTAGTCAGATTCCCATATCGATCAATGTGATAGTATCCTTTTCCAAAGCGTCTGGTCTATATCTTAATGGTAATAAATGTGAACTCATGGCTGTCAAACATTGTGTAACACCCTCATATTATGGTATTCCAGTGAAAGAACTTACATATTTAGGCATAACCATTACTACGGATCAGAAGTCTAGAGGCTTGCTAAACTTTAACCCTCTTATTAAAAAACCCCAGAAGAAGCTAAATCAATGGCTACAGAGGGACTTATCCTTAAAGGAAGAGTCCTAATAACCAAGGCTGAGGGTATCTCTAGACTGACATGTGCCGCTCTATCTTTATATCTTGACGGTAAAATAAGCAAAGAGATAGACCAGATGCTTTTTGACTTTCTGTGGAGAAACCGTACCCATTACATTAGGAAAACTGTTGTAATGAACATTTATGAGTATGGTGGGCTGAATTTTCTGGACTTTACTACCTTAAATAATACTTTTAAGATCAATTGGATAAAACAATTCCTAAGAAGACCCACTTCTATGTGGAATTTTATTCCTCATCATGTCTTCTCTACTTTTGGTGGCCTTAACTTCATGTTGGTTTGCAATTATAATATTGACAACGTTCCAGTGAAACTCTCTGCTTTCATCGGCAGATTTTCTTGTCATGGTCCTTAATATATAAGCATCATTTTTCTCCACACAGATATTATATATGGAATAATCGCGACATATTGTATAAAAATACTTCTTTCTTTTTAGAATATTGGTTCCGAAATAATATCCTATTGGTGAGCCAACTGGTAAATGCAGAGGGTTTTTTACTTAATTATAAGGAATTCTTAACACTTTACAAGATCCCTGTAACACCTAAAGATTTTGCCATTGTTTTAAATGCCATTCCCTCAGGTGTTGCTTTATTATTCAGGAACGTGTCAAGACCTGACCCTCAGAACATACCTACGATTACCCCTGTTGACTCATCAGTAGGAAAGATATGTTTTTATTTTTGTCAATTCAACAACAATAGATCTATACGAGCCTTGTTTCAACAGGATGTTGTATCTATACTAGAGATCGACCGATTATGATTTTTCAACGCCGATACCGATTATTGGAGGACCCAAAAAAGCCGAAGCCGATTAAATCGGCCGATTTTTATATACATATTTGTAATAATGACAATTACAACAATTCTGAATAAACACTTTTATTTTAACTTAATATAATACATTAATAAAATCAATTTAGTCTCAAATAAATAATGAAACATGCTCAATTATGTTTAAATAATACAAAAACAAAATGTTGGAGAAGAAAGTAAAAGTGCAATATGTGCCATGTAAAAAAGCTAATGTTTAAGTTCCTTGCTCAGAACATGAGAACATATGAAAGCTGGTGGTTCCTTTTAACATGAGTCTTCAATGTTCCCAGGTAAGAAGTTTTAGGTTGTAGTTATTATAGGACTATTTCTCTCTATACCATTTGTATTTCATATACTTTTGTCTATTGGATGTTCTAATAGGTACTTTAATATTGCCAGCCTAATCTCGGAAGTTGACAGGCTTGAAGTCATAAGAGCTGCTGGCAAACGCAGTAAAGTGCTCTTTGAATGAATGCTTACGAGCCTGCTGCTGCCTACCACCGCTCAATCAGACTGCTGTATCAAATCATAGACTTAATTATAATAACACACAGAAATATGAGCCTTAGGTCATTAATATGGACAAATCCAGAAACTATCATTTCAAAAACAAAACGTTTATTCTTTCAGTGAAATACGGAATTAATATTGCTGTTACATTGAACAACCTTCAATGTTTTGTCATAATTACGTAAAATTCTGGCAAATTAGTTCGCAACGAGCCAGGCGGCCCAAACTGTTACATATACCCTGACTCTGCGTGCAATGAACGCAAGAGAAGTGGCACAATTTCCCTAGTTTAATATTGCCTGCTAACCGGAATTTGTTTTAACTAAATATGCAGGTTTAAAAAGATATACTTCTGTGTATTGATTTTAAGAAAGGCATTGATGTTTATGGTTAGGTACATTCATGCAACGATTGTGCTTTTTTCGCAAATGCGCTTTTGTTAAATCATCCCCCGTTTGGCGAAGTTGGCTGTCTTTGTTCGGAAGATATAGTCTTCAACCAGTTCGCAACGAGCCAGGCGGCCCAAACTGCTGCATATACCCTGACTCTGTTGCACAGAACGCAAGAGAAGTAACACAATTTCCGTAGTTAAAAGAAATTCATGTTAGCAGGCAATATTAACTAAATATGCAGGTTTAAAAATATATACTTGTGTATTGATTTTAAGAAAGGCATTGATGTTTATGTTAGGTACACATTGGTGCAACGACAGTGCTTTTTTAGCAAATGCGCTTGTTAAATCACCCGTTTGGCAAAGTAGGCAATGATTCAATGATAAATGAACAGGCACCGCATCGATTATATGCAACGCAGGAAAAGCTAGCTAACCTAGTAATCTCATCCACCATGTGTAGTTAACTAGTGATTATGTTAAGATTGATTGTTTTTTATAAGATACGTTTAATGCTAGCTAGCACCTTAACTTGGTTCCTTGCTGCACTCGCATAACAGGTAGTCAGCCTGTCACGCAGTCTCCTCGTGGAGTGCAATGTAATCGACCATGATCGGTGTCCAAAAATGCCGATTACAATTGTTATTAAAACTTGAAATCGGCCCTAATTAATCGGCCATTCCAATTAATCGGTCGACCTCTAATCTATACCTTATGTTATGCCTTATTGGAATGGTTTTATTGATAATGTATGTTGGGAAAAAGTTTGGATGTTGCCACACACATTACCTATTTATAAAAAAAATTAAGTAAGTTTCTTTTAAAATTATTCATAAATATTAACCTCCTGCCAACCACTATATGAAAAACATAAATTCAAATTGTACCTTTTGTAATGACCACCCAGAAACAGTATTGCATCTTTTTTGGCATTGTATTCATGTAAGGAAACTGTGGCAAGACATCAGTAGATTTATAATTGAACACATTTATGAAGATTTTACACTATTATGGAGAGATGTGGTGCATGGATTCTTTACTTGTGATAGAAATAAGTTGAAACTATTTTATGTAATTCATTTCATTATTCTTTCGGACAAATTTCATATTCACAAATTTAAATTTACAAACAAAACACCACATTTTATTACCTTGAAAAAAGAAACTGAACTATATTTTATGACAATGAAATACTCAGCCAACAAAAAAGCTGTTAATATTATAAGTGTGTGTATGTCCCTTAAGGCCCTTGTGTAATGTGATATTATACCCCCTAGCCCAAATGTCCTTTGTATTGTTTTTATATATACACACACTTGTGTTCCGCATGTAGTTTTTGTATTGATTTATTGTTAATAAAAATAAAAAAGCTAATTATCTACGGTACCATAAGGTTTACGTAGTTTGTCCACCAGAGACTACGTGGTCATGTAATCATATTACATGGTATCATAAGGTTAACATAGTCTGTCCACGAGAGATCATATTACAACCAGATAAATAAATACAAATTCTGGCCGCTAAAAAGTCGTGAAGAAAACTGTCATACAACCTGACAATGTCATAAAATATGCAACCAGTTTTGACTGCAAGGATTTTTTTTTTACCTCTTTGTTTAGCAACCAGAAAAACATGCCTGTTTCTGGTTTTAATCTGGTTACGATTTCTTTGTTTTTATTATCAGAAAACCAAATAACAGCTAGATAATTATGTCATTGTGACATCCCATGCCGGCCTAAGTTTACCCACTATTAATAATTGGTTAAACAAATACTTAAAGACTTACATGCAGGTCTTCTGTTTGTTTTGACAAAGGAGAGATCGGTATGAAGCAATGGGTCTGTTGGGCTCCTGGTCTACAGGTCTGTGTCTTTCTCCTCCCGGATGAAGTAAGAAGCTCTCTGTATAGAGGTATCAGTGTCAGTGTAGTGGAGATGAGAAATAGAGTCAATCGCAGGACACCGAACTGAGTAAAATATACGTATTTACTCTTAGAAAAGCTCATCAGTCAAAATCCACGCAGGGATAAAACAAATATGACAAACACAACTAACACGACCAACAGTAAAATAATAACGCACAAAACATCATGATAACCAGAGGGTTTAAATAGGGAAATAATCATAACGAAATGGGAACCAGGTGTGAACAATCAAGACATAACAAATGGACAAAGAAACATGAATCGGTGGTAGCTAGAAAGCCGGTGACGATGACCGCCGAACGCCGCCCGAATAAGGAGAGGCACCAACTTCGGCGGAAGTCGTGACAAGAGGAGAGTTCTTTTCAAGCTTGTGTTGCTTTCTCAGGTGGGATGGCAGTCTTTTGACCACTGCATGACAGAATGGGGAAAGGCCTGGAGTGATAGTCGTTTTTAGCCTTGCTGCTGCTGCTGCCATCATGTCTGCTTGGTGCTCTGAGGCCGAATGTGTTGACTGCAGACTGGGCCTCCTCTCTGCCCCACTCATGAACCTGCCGCAGGTGACGAGGAAGGTGAATGACGGTGACCTGGCAGCCATCCACCAGACACCTCTTTCGTCCTCTCCTCTGTTTACTGTTCAGATTGAATGAAGACTTCTAATGTTGACTGTATCTGTGGTGTGTTTTCATTTGTTATGGGGCTGTTGTTGTAGAAAGACACTTCAGAAGATGGAAAGACATCCACTGGGATGTGTAAGTCCTCGCCTCTGCAAACATTTGAAGTTGTAATCTTGGATAATTAAAGAGCGGAATAAAATTATTAACATTCACAATTACTGCCCTTTACATATACTGCACCTGTAATGCAAGAAAATACACTACATGACCAAAGGTATGTGGACATCTGCTCGTCAAACATCTCATTCCAAAATCATAGGCATTAATATGGAGTTGGTCCCCTTTTGCTGCTATAACATCCTCCACTCTTCTGGGAAGGCTTTCCACTAGATGTTGGAGCATTGCTGAGGGGAATTGTTTCCATTCAGCCACAAGAGCATTAGTGAAGTTGGGCACTGATGTTGGGCAATTAGACCTGGTGGTTTGCTCTGCTAGGGACCTGGTGCATCTAAATGGTCAAAAAGAGGATCTTCAGGATAAAGGAAAGAAACTTGGTGAGTGCTGGATGCTGCCAACTTGGTATTTGCTTTCAAAAATCCAGTTTTCCACCACATTAGTACGAATGATTTTTATATAGCTCCATCATTGATAGGTAATAGGGAGAGGCTACGGTACCTATTGGATAGTTGGTTTCTTTGGGGTCTTTAGTCCGTTGATCTTGGTGGTTTTCAGCAGAAAATGTCACCGTCTCCAACAATATAACCGAATCTGAACTCATAGTAGCAAGTTGCATACATTAAACAGCAAAGTGCATTGACTAGGTACAGTTCTCCAAACAGTTTTTCTCTCCAGTCATATCTCTCCAGTCATGTCTTGAGATACGGTGCCCTCTATTTACTTGTTAGTAGTGAAACAAAGATTCGCAAAATCCAATCCGCACATACGGAAACAAACCAAGGTAATGTACCTAGCTAGCTAAAATTGATTGAGCATTTTTGTTTATTTTACATTTTAAAATCGTCTAAATCGTCCAATAACCTATACAGTAACGGTATATACATTTGGTGTTAATGACTGTCGTCGTCTCCTTATTGCCATATACAGTTAATCATGGTGTGACTACTAAATCAGCTGATAACTACAGTATGCTAACGTTAGCTCTCGAAAACCCTTCTCTGTATATTGGTTTTCAGGGGTTCAGGTGTTACACCGGCATTTGTCTCAATGTAAACAAACATTCGACGCTCTGTTTTAACGTTTAGAAAAGTAAAAATTATACACTATACTGTAGCTGGCCCGGTTCCACGATTAGTCAAAAGAGGGATTAGCCCCCTCAGTTGAAACTTGTGCCCCCTCAGTTTTTGTTGTAATGTCTCAATATAAAAACATTTTAAAAGTTATAACGATTGAGTGACAGGTTGACACAAAATGTGTATCTCTGCTGCAGTGTCAACACAATGGACAGCCTACTGCTGTGTGTGTGTGTGTGTGTGTGTGTGTAGGTGCACCTGGCCTCAGATCATTTCTTATTATTTTGTATTTAAATCCGAGACATTCCATTTAGTATGATATGTTATATTTCGTATGGTATGAATTAATTTGTGGATGTCCATCAACCATTTCGTATGATATTAGACAAATTATAATTCATATTATATTTTATGAATTTGCAAAACGTACAATATATTACCAATTAGCAATATGTATAATATGTTACGAATTCTAGCTAGGTGCCTAACGTTAGCTAGCTCGTTGTCATTGTGAAGCTACCCATTCGGCAAAAGAAGTCAATTCAATGTCTATTCCACGTTGGTTCAACTTAATTTAATTAAAATGACGTGGAAACAGTGTTAATTCAGCCAGTGTGCCCAGTGGGTAGCCCATCACAGCTGGATTGCATTTTCCAGGGAGGTGAATGGTTGGGCAGGTGTGCTACTCTGTTCCACCTCAGGCCCCATGGCTCACAGTGTCAGGAGAGATGCCCCTGAGCTCCCTGACTTCTCTCTGCTCAAGAGGCTGGCCAGGGACCAGCTCATTTACCTACTGGAACAGGTAGGACTACTCCACTCTTCTTCCCCCCACTCAGGTTATCAATTGTCTTGGTTCTCAGTATCCACAAGTACTCACACAAGTCATGGATCCTATTAAAGTTGTAAAGCCTGAGTCAGTTTCACAGACAGTCCTGGTCCTGGACTAAAAATCTGTTTCAATTGAGATTCTATAGACTTAATCTGTGTCTGGGAAACCGTCCCTCTATGTTTCTATAATGTATATTAGTCTCTACTGCTGGGAACAATCCTAAATTCCTCTTCTGGGGATTGATTAGGTATATTCATCATCCTCATCATCATCATACTGCATTTTTACTCCCCTGGTTTAAAGCTACTTGGGAGGAAGGACCTGTTCATTGAGGCAGATTTGATGAGCCCCCTGGACCGCATTGCTAATGTCACAACACTAAAGGTACATGTCATTGTTGTTTCTGAATATTGCTGTATACCATATTGATTATGCCTGTCCTTACATATATCAGTTTACCAGGTTACAATGAGGTTCAGTTCTATACAATCTTTGTCACCCTTCTCCTTGTAGCAACATGATGTGGACAAGCTTTACAAAGTGGAATACAAACCCATTGTCAGCACCTCAGATCAGTAAGTAGCAAAGCCTATTGTAGTTCCATAGATCTTCTTCTCTTTTATTGTCTTGGAGGAACAAGTATAACCGCCATAACAATGTTGTAACACAGCCATAACAATGTTGTAACACCGCCATAACAATGTTGTAACACCGCCATAACAATGTTGTAACACCGCCATAACAATGTTGTAACACCGCCATAACAATGTGGTAACACCGCCATAACAATGTTGTAACACCGCCATAACAATGTGGTAACACAGCCATAACAATGTTGTAACACCGCCATAACAATGTTGTAACACCGCCATAACAATGTTGTAACACAGCCATAACAATGTGGTAACACAGCCATAACAATGTGGTAACGCAGCCATAACAATGTGGTAACACAGCCATAACAATGTTGTATCACCGCCATAACAATGTTGTAACACAGCCATAACAATGTTGTAACACCGCCATAACAATGTTGTAACACTGCCATAACAATGTGGGAACATAGCCATAACAATGTGCCTTCCTTGACAGACTATGCTTCCTGATCCGTCCAAGAATAAAAACTGTCAAGTGGATATGTGGTAAGTAGAATGGTGGCACCCTGATATTGAAAATCAGCTGATTCATATTGTATTTTATAAAAGTGTAATTGTTGGGATGCCAGTGCAGTGAAAGATTAAGTTAGCAACGCTATTCCCTTCCTGAGAAATGAATTACTGTCGTCCCAGACTTTGAAATGCCTTGTCTTTTCTGGATCAGTGGTATTATCGACAGTGCTTCTGGAGTACGTTGTGTTACTGTGCAAACAAAGGCTTCTGATTTGATGTCCTTGATCGGGAAGACAATGAGGGAAATCACTCTGTTATGAGTTTGACTTTATTTATTCTTGCTCACAGATAAAACTGAAGAAATGCAGAATTTACATGACTACTAATTGCAAAACACTAATTTAAATACATAACACATAATACATTATATAAATAGAATACAGAACACTTGAAACATTACAGTACATTTTTTAGATGGGGGGGGGACCATTTAAGAGGTAGAGTTATTATACAGTCTGACAGCAGTGAGTAGAGTGGCGTTTCGCAGGTGGTTCGTACGGGCAGTTATACAGGACAGTTCGTGGCTGTTTCATATACTCACTGACAAATTGGTTTCCTTTTCCAGATGTGGTCAATGCAGACAAAGCATTTGGGAGATACAGAAGATACAAGATCATATTTAGCCCTCAGAAGGTGATTATTAAGTACTTATTGTATACTCTCTGCAATAAAACAATTATATTTATTTTCTTTGCTCATTCTTCTCTCGCTTTCCGTGTCTTACAGTTTTATGCATGCGAGAACCTTTTGGAGGAGCAGGGAATCTTTGGTGGTAGGTGTCTTTTGATATTTCATATTTTGTTATTCCAGATGTTTGAATGTTAACAGACACTTTTTCACTCCCTTGTGAAGATGTGACTACTGACGAGTGGTCATTCTACCTCCTGCCCCTGGACGATGACATCATTAGCTTGGAGCTTCCGGAATTCTTCAGAGACAACTTCCTGGTAATGATAGACAGTAGTGCTGACGGGAACTGTGTTTAGGAATATCATTCCCACTTTATGATGCAAAAATGATGTATTTACATGTAGTTACATAAGCAAGTACAGTGTAATAACAAATGAGTAACACATTTTGACATATAACTAACAACATAGTACTGGGACTAGTGTGGTTATATTCATAGTGCTCATTATTTTCCAGGGAGGTGAATGGTTGGGCAGGTGTGCTACTCTGTTCCACCTCAGGCCCCATGGCTCACAGTGTCAGGAGAGATGCCCCTGAGCTCCCTGACTTCTCTCTGCTCAAGAGGCTGGCCAGGGACCAGCTCATTTACCTACTGGAACAGGTAGGACTACTCCACTCTTCTTCCCCCCACTCAGGTTATCAATTGTCTTGGTTCTCAGTATCCACAAGTACTCACACAAGTCATGGATCCTATTAAAGTTGTAAAGCCTCAGTCAGTTTCACAGACAGTCCTGGTCCTGGACTAAAAATCTGTTTCAATTGAGATTCTATAGACTTAATCTGTGTCTGGGAAACCGTCCCTCTATGTTTCTATAATGTATATTAGTCTCTACTGCTGGGAACAATCCTAAATTCCTCTTCTGGGGATTGATTAGGTATATTCATCATCCTCATCATCATCATACTGCATTTTTACTCCCCTGGTTTAAAGCTACTTGGGAGGAAGGACCTGTTCATTGAGGCAGATTTGATGAGCCCCCTGGACCGCATTGCTAATGTCACAACACTAAAGGTACATGTCATTGTTGTTTCTGAATATTGCTGTATACCATATTGATTATGCCTGTCCTTACATATATCAGTTTACCAGGTTACAATGAGGTTCAGTTCTATACAATCTTTGTCACCCTTCTCCTTGTAGCAACATGATGTGGACAAGCTTTACAAAGTGGAATACAAACCCATTGTCAGCACCTCAGATCAGTAAGTAGCAAAGCCTATTGTAGTTCCATAGATCTTCTTCTCTTTTATTGTCTTGGAGGAACAAGTATAACCGCCATAACAATGTTGTAACACAGCCATAACAATGTTGTAACACCGCCATAACAATGTTGTAACACCGCCATAACAATGTTGTAACACCGCCATAACAATGTTGTAACACCGCCATAACAATGTGGTAACACCGCCATAACAATGTTGTAACACCGCCATAACAATGTGGTAACACAGCCATAACAATGTTGTAACACCGCCATAACAATGTGGTAACACAGCCATAACAATGTGGTAACACAGCCATAACAATGTGGTAACACCGCCATAACAATGTTGTAACACCGCCATAACAATGTGGTAACACAGCCATAACAATGTTGTAACACCGCCATAACAATGTTGTAACACCGCCATAACAATGTTGTAACACAGCCATAACAATGTGGTAACGCAGCCATAACAATGTGGTAACGCAGCCATAACAATGTGGTAACACAGCCATAACAATGTTGTATCACCGCCATAACAATGTTGTAACACAGCCATAACAATGTTATAACACCGCCATAACAATGTTGTAACACTGCCATAACAATGTGGGAACATAGCCATAACAATGTGCCTTCCTTGACAGACTATGCTTCCTGATCCGTCCAAGAATAAAAACTGTCAAGTGGATATGTGGTAAGTAGAATGGTGGCACCCTGATATTGAAAATCAGCTGATTCATATTGTATTTTATAAAAGTGTAATTGTTGGGATGCCAGTGCAGTGAAAGATTAAGTTAGCAACGCTATTCCCTTCCTGAGAAATGAATTACTGTCGTCCCAGACTTTGAAATGCCTTGTCTTTTCTGGATCAGTGGTATTATCGACAGTGCTTCTGGAGTACGTTGTGTTACTGTGCAAACAAAGGCTTCTGATTTGATGTCCTTGATCGGGAAGACAATGAGGGAAATCACTCTGTTATGAGTTTGACTTTATTTATTCTTGCTCACAGATAAAACTGAAGAAATGCAGAATTTACATGACTACTAATTGCAAAACACTAATTTAAATACATAACACATAATACATTATATAAATAGAATACAGAACACTTGAAACATTACAGTACATTTTTTAGATGGGGGGGGGGACCATTTAAGAGGTAGAGTTATTATACAGTCTGACAGCAGTGAGTAGAGTGGCGTTTCGCAGGTGGTTCGTACGGGCAGTTATACAGGACAGTTCGTGGCTGTTTCATATACTCACTGACAAATTGGTTTCCTTTTCCAGATGTGGTCAATGCAGACAAAGCATTTGGGAGATACAGAAGATACAAGATCATATTTAGCCCTCAGAAGGTGATTATTAAGTACTTATTGTATACTCTCTGCAATAAAACAATTATATTTATTTTCTTTGCTCATTCTTCTCTCGCTTTCCGTGTCTTACAGTTTTATGCATGCGAGAACCTTTTGGAGGAGCAGGGAATCTTTGGTGGTAGGTGTCTTTTGATATTTCATATTTTGTTATTCCAGATGTTTGAATGTTAACAGACACTTTTTCACTCCCTTGTGAAGATGTGACTACTGACGAGTGGTCATTCTACCTCCTGCCCCTGGACGATGACATCATTAGCTTGGAGCTTCCGGAATTCTTCAGAGACAACTTCCTGGTAATGATAGACAGTAGTGCTGACGGGAACTGTGTTTAGGAATATCATTCCCACTTTATGATGCAAAAATGATGTATTTACATGTAGTTACATAAGCAAGTACAGTGTAATAACAAATGAGTAACACATTTTGACATATAACTAACAACATAGTACTGGGACTAGTGTGGTTATATTCATAGTGCTCATTATTTTCCAGGGAGGTGAATGGTTGGGCAGGTGTGCTACTCTGTTCCACCTCAGGCCCCATGGCTCACAGTGTCAGGAGAGATGCCCCTGAGCTCCCTGACTTCTCTCTGCTCAAGAGGCTGGCCAGGGACCAGCTCATTTACCTACTGGAACAGGTAGGACTACTCCACTCTTCTTCCCCCCACTCAGGTTATCAATTGTCTTGGTTCTCAGTATCCACAAGTACTCACACAAGTCATGGATCCTATTAAAGTTGTAAAGCCTCAGTCAGTTTCACAGACAGTCCTGGTCCTGGACTAAAAATCTGTTTCAATTGAGATTCTATAGACTTAATCTGTGTCTGGGAAACCGTCCCTCTATGTTTCTATAATGTATATTAGTCTCTACTGCTGGGAACAATCCTAAATTCCTCTTCTGGGGATTGATTAGGTATATTCATCATCCTCATCATCATCATACTGCATTTTTACTCCCCTGGTTTAAAGCTACTTGGGAGGAAGGACCTGTTCATTGAGGCAGATTTGATGAGCCCCCTGGACCGCATTGCTAATGTCACAACACTAAAGGTACATGTCATTGTTGTTTCTGAATATTGCTGTATACCATATTGATTATGCCTGTCCTTACATATATCAGTTTACCAGGTTACAATGAGGTTCAGTTCTATACAATCTTTGTCACCCTTCTCCTTGTAGCAACATGATGTGGACAAGCTTTACAAAGTGGAATACAAACCCATTGTCAGCACCTCAGATCAGTAAGTAGCAAAGCCTATTGTAGTTCCATAGATCTTCTTCTCTTTTATTGTCTTGGAGGAACAAGTATAACCGCCATAACAATGTTGTAACACAGCCATAACAATGTTGTAACACCGCCATAACAATGTTGTAACACCGCCATAACAATGTTGTAACACCGCCATAACAATGTTGTAACACCGCCATAACAATGTGGTAACACCGCCATAACAATGTTGTAACACCGCCATAACAATGTGGTAACACAGCCATAACAATGTTGTAACACCGCCATAACAATGTGGTAACACAGCCATAACAATGTGGTAACACAGCCATAACAATGTGGTAACACCGCCATAACAATGTTGTAACACCGCCATAACAATGTGGTAACACAGCCATAACAATGTTGTAACACCGCCATAACAATGTTGTAACACCGCCATAACAATGTTGTAACACAGCCATAACAATGTGGTAACGCAGCCATAACAATGTGGTAACGCAGCCATAACAATGTGGTAACACAGCCATAACAATGTTGTATCACCGCCATAACAATGTTGTAACACAGCCATAACAATGTTATAACACCGCCATAACAATGTTGTAACACTGCCATAACAATGTGGGAACATAGCCATAACAATGTGCCTTCCTTGACAGACTATGCTTCCTGATCCGTCCAAGAATAAAAACTGTCAAGTGGATATGTGGTAAGTAGAATGGTGGCACCCTGATATTGAAAATCAGCTGATTCATATTGTATTTTATAAAAGTGTAATTGTTGGGATGCCAGTGCAGTGAAAGATTAAGTTAGCAACGCTATTCCCTTCCTGAGAAATGAATTACTGTCGTCCCAGACTTTGAAATGCCTTGTCTTTTCTGGATCAGTGGTATTATCGACAGTGCTTCTGGAGTACGTTGTGTTACTGTGCAAACAAAGGCTTCTGATTTGATGTCCTTGATCGGGAAGACAATGAGGGAAATCACTCTGTTATGAGTTTGACTTTATTTATTCTTGCTCACAGATAAAACTGAAGAAATGCAGAATTTACATGACTACTAATTGCAAAACACTAATTTAAATACATAACACATAATACATTATATAAATAGAATACAGAACACTTGAAACATTACAGTACATTTTTTAGATGGGGGGGGGACCATTTAAGAGGTAGAGTTATTATACAGTCTGACAGCAGTGAGTAGAGTGGCGTTTCGCAGGTGGTTCGTACGGGCAGTTATACAGGACAGTTCGTGGCTGTTTCATATACTCACTGACAAATTGGTTTCCTTTTCCAGATGTGGTCAATGCAGACAAAGCATTTGGGAGATACAGAAGATACAAGATCATATTTAGCCCTCAGAAGGTGATTATTAAGTACTTATTGTATACTCTCTGCAATAAAACAATTATATTTATTTTCTTTGCTCATTCTTCTCTCGCTTTCCGTGTCTTACAGTTTTATGCATGCGAGAACCTTTTGGAGGAGCAGGGAATCTTTGGTGGTAGGTGTCTTTTGATATTTCATATTTTGTTATTCCAGATGTTTGAATGTTAACAGACACTTTTTCACTCCCTTGTGAAGATGTGACTACTGACGAGTGGTCATTCTACCTCCTGCCCCTGGACGATGACATCATTAGCTTGGAGCTTCCGGAATTCTTCAGAGACAACTTCCTGGTAATGATAGACAGTAGTGCTGACGGGAACTGTGTTTAGGAATATCATTCCCACTTTATGATGCAAAAATGATGTATTTACATGTAGTTACATAAGCAAGTACAGTGTAATAACAAATGAGTAACACATTTTGACATATAACTAACAACATAGTACTGGGACTAGTGTGGTTATATTCATAGTGCTCATTATTTTCCAGGGAGGTGAATGGTTGGGCAGGTGTGCTACTCTGTTCCACCTCAGGCCCCATGGCTCACAGTGTCAGGAGAGATGCCCCTGAGCTCCCTGACTTCTCTCTGCTCAAGAGGCTGGCCAGGGACCAGCTCATTTACCTACTGGAACAGGTAGGACTACTCCACTCTTCTTCCCCCCACTCAGGTTATCAATTGTCTTGGTTCTCAGTATCCACAAGTACTCACACAAGTCATGGATCCTATTAAAGTTGTAAAGCCTCAGTCAGTTTCACAGACAGTCCTGGTCCTGGACTAAAAATCTGTTTCAATTGAGATTCTATAGACTTAATCTGTGTCTGGGAAACCGTCCCTCTATGTTTCTATAATGTATATTAGTCTCTACTGCTGGGAACAATCCTAAATTCCTCTTCTGGGGATTGATTAGGTATATTCATCATCCTCATCATCATCATACTGCATTTTTACTCCCCTGGTTTAAAGCTACTTGGGAGGAAGGACCTGTTCATTGAGGCAGATTTGATGAGCCCCCTGGACCGCATTGCTAATGTCACAACACTAAAGGTACATGTCATTGTTGTTTCTGAATATTGCTGTATACCATATTGATTATGCCTGTCCTTACATATATCAGTTTACCAGGTTACAATGAGGTTCAGTTCTATACAATCTTTGTCACCCTTCTCCTTGTAGCAACATGATGTGGACAAGCTTTACAAAGTGGAATACAAACCCATTGTCAGCACCTCAGATCAGTAAGTAGCAAAGCCTATTGTAGTTCCATAGATCTTCTTCTCTTTTATTGTCTTGGAGGAACAAGTATAACCGCCATAACAATGTTGTAACACAGCCATAACAATGTTGTAACACCGCCATAACAATGTTGTAACACCGCCATAACAATGTTGTAACACCGCCATAACAATGTTGTAACACCGCCATAACAATGTGGTAACACCGCCATAACAATGTTGTAACACCGCCATAACAATGTGGTAACACAGCCATAACAATGTTGTAACACCGCCATAACAATGTGGTAACACAGCCATAACAATGTGGTAACACAGCCATAACAATGTGGTAACACCGCCATAACAATGTTGTAACACCGCCATAACAATGTGGTAACACAGCCATAACAATGTTGTAACACCGCCATAACAATGTTGTAACACCGCCATAACAATGTTGTAACACAGCCATAACAATGTGGTAACACAGCCATAACAATGTGGTAACGCAGCCATAACAATGTGGTAACACAGCCATAACAATGTTGTATCACCGCCATAACAATGTTGTAACACAGCCATAACAATGTTGTAACACCGCCATAACAATGTTGTAACACTGCCATAACAATGTGGGAACATAGCCATAACAATGTGCCTTCCTTGACAGACTATGCTTCCTGATCCGTCCAAGAATAAAAACTGTCAAGTGGATATGTGGTAAGTAGAATGGTGGCACCCTGATATTGAAAATCAGCTGATTCATATTGTATTTTATAAAAGTGTAATTGTTGGGATGCCAGTGCAGTGAAAGATTAAGTTAGCAACGCTATTCCCTTCCTGAGAAATGAATTACTGTCGTCCCAGACTTTGAAATGCCTTGTCTTTTCTGGATCAGTGGTATTATCGACAGTGCTTCTGGAGTACGTTGTGTTACTGTGCAAACAAAGGCTTCTGATTTGATGTCCTTGATCGGGAAGACAATGAGGGAAATCACTCTGTTATGAGTTTGACTTTATTTATTCTTGCTCACAGATAAAACTGAAGAAATGCAGAATTTACATGACTACTAATTGCAAAACACTAATTTAAATACATAACACATAATACATTATATAAATAGAATACAGAACACTTGAAACATTACAGTACATTTTTTAGATGGGGGGGGGACCATTTAAGAGGTAGAGTTATTATACAGTCTGACAGCAGTGAGTAGAGTGGCGTTTCGCAGGTGGTTCGTACGGGCAGTTATACAGGACAGTTCGTGGCTGTTTCATATACTCACTGACAAATTGGTTTCCTTTTCCAGATGTGGTCAATGCAGACAAAGCATTTGGGAGATACAGAAGATACAAGATCATATTTAGCCCTCAGAAGGTGATTATTAAGTACTTATTGTATACTCTCTGCAATAAAACAATTATATTTATTTTCTTTGCTCATTCTTCTCTCGCTTTCCGTGTCTTACAGTTTTATGCATGCGAGAACCTTTTGGAGGAGCAGGGAATCTTTGGTGGTAGGTGTCTTTTGATATTTCATATTTTGTTATTCCAGATGTTTGAATGTTAACAGACACTTTTTCACTCCCTTGTGAAGATGTGACTACTGACGAGTGGTCATTCTACCTCCTGCCCCTGGACGATGACATCATTAGCTTGGAGCTTCCGGAATTCTTCAGAGACAACTTCCTGGTAATGATAGACAGTAGTGCTGACGGGAACTGTGTTTAGGAATATCATTCCCACTTTATGATGCAAAAATGATGTATTTACATGTAGTTACATAAGCAAGTACAGTGTAATAACAAATGAGTAACACATTTTGACATATAACTAACAACATAGTACTGGGACTAGTGTGGTTATATTCATAGTGCTCATTATTTTCCAGGGAGGTGAATGGTTGGGCAGGTGTGCTACTCTGTTCCACCTCAGGCCCCATGGCTCACAGTGTCAGGAGAGATGCCCCTGAGCTCCCTGACTTCTCTCTGCTCAAGAGGCTGGCCAGGGACCAGCTCATTTACCTACTGGAACAGGTAGGACTACTCCACTCTTCTTCCCCCCACTCAGGTTATCAATTGTCTTGGTTCTCAGTATCCACAAGTACTCACACAAGTCATGGATCCTATTAAAGTTGTAAAGCCTCAGTCAGTTTCACAGACAGTCCTGGTCCTGGACTAAAAATCTGTTTCAATTGAGATTCTATAGACTTAATCTGTGTCTGGGAAACCGTCCCTCTATGTTTCTATAATGTATATTAGTCTCTACTGCTGGGAACAATCCTAAATTCCTCTTCTGGGGATTGATTAGGTATATTCATCATCCTCATCATCATCATACTGCATTTTTACTCCCCTGGTTTAAAGCTACTTGGGAGGAAGGACCTGTTCATTGAGGCAGATTTGATGAGCCCCCTGGACCGCATTGCTAATGTCACAACACTAAAGGTACATGTCATTGTTGTTTCTGAATATTGCTGTATACCATATTGATTATGCCTGTCCTTACATATATCAGTTTACCAGGTTACAATGAGGTTCAGTTCTATACAATCTTTGTCACCCTTCTCCTTGTAGCAACATGATGTGGACAAGCTTTACAAAGTGGAATACAAACCCATTGTCAGCACCTCAGATCAGTAAGTAGCAAAGCCTATTGTAGTTCCATAGATCTTCTTCTCTTTTATTGTCTTGGAGGAACAAGTATAACCGCCATAACAATGTTGTAACACAGCCATAACAATGTTGTAACACCGCCATAACAATGTTGTAACACCGCCATAACAATGTTGTAACACCGCCATAACAATGTTGTAACACCGCCATAACAATGTGGTAACACCGCCATAACAATGTTGTAACACCGCCATAACAATGTGGTAACACAGCCATAACAATGTTGTAACACCGCCATAACAATGTGGTAACACAGCCATAACAATGTGGTAACACAGCCATAACAATGTGGTAACACCGCCATAACAATGTTGTAACACCGCCATAACAATGTGGTAACACAGCCATAACAATGTTGTAACACCGTCATAACAATGTTGTAACACAGCCATAACAATGTGGTAACACAGCCATAACAATGTGGTAACGCAGCCATAACAATGTGGTAACACAGCCATAACAATGTTGTATCACCGCCATAACAATGTTGTAACACAGCCATAACAATGTTGTAACACCGCCATAACAATGTTGTAACACTGCCATAACAATGTGGGAACATAGCCATAACAATGTGCCTTCCTTGACAGACTATGCTTCCTGATC
Source organism: Salmo salar (assembly GCF_965601325.2). Classification (NCBI taxonomy): domain Eukaryota; kingdom Metazoa; phylum Chordata; class Actinopteri; order Salmoniformes; family Salmonidae; genus Salmo; species Salmo salar. The sequence goes on from NC_138301.1 coordinate 35,784,491, forward strand.
CGTCCAAGAATAAAAACTGTCAAGTGGATATGTGGTAAGTAGAATGGTGGCACCCTGATATTGAAAATCAGCTGATTCATATTGTATTTTATAAAAGTGTAATTGTTGGGATGCCAGTGCAGTGAAAGATTAAGTTAGCAACGCTATTCCCTTCCTGAGAAATGAATTACTGTCGTCCCAGACTTTGAAATGCCTTGTCTTTTCTGGATCAGTGGTATTATCGACAGTGCTTCTGGAGTACGTTGTGTTACTGTGCAAACAAAGGCTTCTGATTTGATGTCCTTGATCGGGAAGACAATGAGGGAAATCACTCTGTTATGAGTTTGACTTTATTTATTCTTGCTCACAGATAAAACTGAAGAAATGCAGAATTTACATGACTACTAATTGCAAAACACTAATTTAAATACATAACACATAATACATTATATAAATAGAATACAGAACACTTGAAACATTACAGTACATTTTTTAGATTGGGGGGGGGGACCATTTAAGAGGTAGAGTTATTATACAGTCTGACAGCAGTGAGTAGAGTGGCGTTTCGCAGGTGGTTCGTACGGGCAGTTATACAGGACAGTTCGTGGCTGTTTCATATACTCACTGACAAATTGGTTTCCTTTTCCAGATGTGGTCAATGCAGACAAAGCATTTGGGAGATACAGAAGATACAAGATCATATTTAGCCCTCAGAAGGTGATTATTAAGTACTTATTGTATACTCTCTGCAATAAAACAATTATATTTATTTTCTTTGCTCATTCTTCTCTCGCTTTCCGTGTCTTACAGTTTTATGCATGCGAGAACCTTTTGGAGGAGCAGGGAATCTTTGGTGGTAGGTGTCTTTTGATATTTCATATTTTGTTATTCCAGATGTTTGAATGTTAACAGACACTTTTTCACTCCCTTGTGAAGATGTGACTACTGACGAGTGGTCATTCTACCTCCTGCCCCTGGACGATGACATCATTAGCTTGGAGCTTCCGGAATTCTTCAGAGACAACTTCCTGGTAATGATAGACAGTAGTGCTGACGGGAACTGTGTTTAGGAATATCATTCCCACTTTATGATGCAAAAATGATGTATTTACATGTAGTTACATAAGCAAGTACAGTGTAATAACAAATGAGTAACACATTTTGACATATAACTAACAACATAGTACTGGGACTAGTGTGGTTATATTCATAGTGCTCATTATTTTGCTAACACGCATGACCTGTGTGTCCACAGGAGGGAGACCAGCGCTGGGTGAGAACAGCGGGTAGTGCCCTGCATCTCCTACACTCTGTCTACGGCCCCTTCTCTAAGGTGTATGGGATCGGACGATGCTCCAAGGTAAGATCAGCTCAGTACATCAACACTCTTTAATGTATTTTTGTATACCGCAATTCAGCGTTTAGCTGCCTTGTGTACTGAATTAAAACAAAACTAAAATACATCTGGGATTATGATTCTAGATGGTACTGAATGAATGATTTACTATGGGTGCCAGTCTGTTTATGCTTCAGCCAACCAGTCTTTGTCTTGTTCATCAAGGTAGAGCTGTATGTTGTTGAATGCAGACACAGTCAGAAAGCAGCACCGGTACAGATGATTTAGATTTTCAAACACCATGATTTAGACAAGATTCATAGAGTAAGTGTTAACAGTATCTGGTCTCTTGCCCGGTTCAGATGGCGTATGAATCGTGGAGGGAGCAGGTGGAGGAGGGGGAACAGAGAGCGCGTCAAGCGGAGATCGGAAATGTGTTTCTCATTGACAGAGGTAGATCTTTCTTGAACTGTGAATCACGGCAGTTGTGACGTTTGTCTTATTTGTTGCTCTCATTTTTTGACATTTTAAATATGCTATTGGATAATGGTGTTATTATTCATTCTCACAGACTAACGCATGAAAATGTGGATTTCGAATGGAATTCTCCTTTAAGTATAACAATATGTGTCATAATAATAGTTGATATCATACTAATGTTCTTTCTCATTCTCTTTGCAGATGTGGACCTTGTGACTCCTCTGTGTTCCCAGGTTGTCTATGAAGGACTTTTGGATGATATTTTCAGAATTAAATGTGGTAAGCAATGATATTTGCTCTGATTACAGTCTCTACTTTGAAATAGCTATACTGCAAATAATGTGGTCTTTATATATTGTGTCATTTACATTTATATACATTTACATTTAAGTCAATTTGCAGACGCTCTTATCCAGAGCGACTTACAAAATGGTGCATTCACCTTATGATATCCAGTGGAACAACCACTTTACAATAGTGCATCTAAATCTTTTAAGGGGGGGGGGGGGGGGGGGGGTTAGAAGGATTACTTTATCCTATCCTAGGTATTCCTTAAAGAGGTGGGGTTTCAGGTGTCTCCGGAAGGTGGTGATTGACTCCGCTGTCCTGGCGTCGTGAGGGAGCTTGTTCCACCATTGGGGTGCCAGAGCAGCGAACAGTTTTGACTGGGCTGAGCGGGAACTGTGCTTCCTCAGAGGTAGGGGGGCCAGCAGGCCAGTGGTGGATGAACGCAGTGCACTTGTTTGGGTGTAGGGCCTGATCAGAGCCTGAAGGTATGGAGGTGCCGTTCCCTTCACAGCTCCGTAGGCAATCACCATGGTCTTGTAGCGGATGCGAGCTTCAACTGGAAGCCAGTGGAGAGAGCGGAGGAGCGGGGTGACGTGAGAGAACTTGGGAAGGTTGAACACCAGACGGGCTGCGGCGTTCTGGATGAGTTGTAGGGGTTTAATGGCACAGGCAGGGAGCCCAGCCAACAGCGAGTTGCAGTAATCCAGACGGGAGATGACAAGTGCCTGGATTAGGACCTGCGCTGCTTCCTGTGTGAGGCAGGGTCATACTCTGCGAATGTTGTAGAGCATGAACCTACAGGATCGGGTCACCGCCTTGATGTTAGTGGAGAACGACAAGTCAAGTAGTCAAGGACCACACACACACTGAAGCCTCTTATTGCTGTATACCATTACAGTTGCAATAAGATCTTAATGCCATTTTATGCATTGTATGTCCATTGTCTGTATGGAATTATAATCCATCTCTTTGTCTTATAGGATGTGTGGAGTTTGGTCCAGATGTCACCTCCTCTGACAAGAGTATAAAAGTGATGCTAAACTCTCAAGATAAGGTTGGCCTTTTAGAAGTATAACACGGTTGAATTGATATCATTTCCCCTTCACTGGTTTAAGGATGACAAGGATGACAGTCTCACTGGAATTTATATGCGTTTCTCTCTCAGGTTTTTAACGAGATCAGGAACGAGCATTTCTCCCAGGTGTTTGGCTTCCTAAGTCAAAAGGCCCGAAACCTCCAGACTGCATATGATGTGAGTGTTTCATTCTGACCATATTTACATCTCTATGGGCCTTTGTGCTTCCAATTGATTTGTTTGCCTTTATTTGCTAGGTATGGTAAGCTGATTGACAGCACATTTATAATTTACAACAATGCCCCCTGGTGAAGTGTTGCCCTGCGTGGATGCATAATATTTGTCTTAAATGTCCTCTTAGAACTTTCTTTACATCAAAGAGTAGAAGTTCATGTTTGACGATTATTCATCTCTCTCCGTCTCGGTCATTACAGAAGCGTAGTGGAATGGACATTAAACAGATGAAGACGTTTGTGTCGGAGGAGCTGAAAGGGTTAAAACAGGAGCATCGGCTCCTCAGTCTGCGTGAGTATTGAGTCTCTACTTCCCCAGAGTCAGATGAATTGGTTGAGACCATTTTTATGTCTGTGTGCATTTTGAAGGAAGTTGTTAACTGGTGTTAGCGCAATTTATATTTCGTTTTTATTTAACTTGGCAAGTCAGTTAAGAACAAATTCTTATTTACAATGACGAGCTACACCGACCAAACCCTCCCCTAACCCGGACGACGCTGGGCCAATTGTGTGCCGCTCTATGGGACTCCCGGTCACGGCCGGTTGTGATACAGCCTGGGATCGAACCCGAGTCTCTAGTGACGCCTCTAGCACTGCGATGCAGTGCCTTAGACTGCTGCGCCACTCAGGATCCTATGAATGAATGGAAGTCTATGGTAACTGCTAGTATGCTATTAGATACCAAAGACTTTCAGTCATTGCGCTAACACTAGTTAAAATTGGCTCGCGAAACTACCTCTAACTTCCTTCATACTGGATGTAGAGACATACAAATGGTATCCATGAGTTCATCTGACTATGAGGAAGTAGATAAAGGGCTTCATTGCAAAAATCCCAAAGTATCCCTTTAAAAAGACATGTCTCTCTTCAGATATTGGTGCCAGTGAGTCGATGATGAAGAAGAAAACAAAGCAGGACTTCCAAGAGCTGTTGAAGACAGAGCACTGTAATATTACATTACATAGTCTATACTATACTTTGAGGCATATGTTTTTTCCCCATATGAATCCCATTTCCTGCATTGCATAATAACTGATACTTATTTCCCCACCCGACAGCCTTACTGGAGGGGTTTGAAATCCGTGAATGTATTTCCTACATAGAGGAGCATATCAATAGGCAGGTGAGATTGTCTGGAAGATAATGGTACCATAGAAATATAATGAATAGCTTCCAAATCCATTCTATTCATTATATTTCTATGAATGGTACATGCATACAGGTAATCATAGTGCTAAATCGGCCCAATAAGATTTATATTGCAGGTTGTATTCATCAATCATCCTGGCACATAATTGTTCTCTCCAACCACATCAAACTGTAAACCTTGTTGCCAGGGACCACACTGGAGGAAGCTATCATCCACCTTATTGTGTTATCATCCACCTTATTGTGTTATCAACCACCTTATTGTGTTATCAACCACCTTATTGTGTTGTCATCCACCTTATTGTGTTATCATCCACCTTATTGTGTTGTCATCCACCTTAGGTCTCTATGGTGGAAAGTATGAGACTCCTTTGTCTGCTGTCTCTCACAGAAAACGGTGAGTCTTCACAGATATGTTTTTTAACCAAACACATGAAAATATAGTTGATCTCATGATAAGACTCTTGTCCTTTTAAATCAGCTGTTTATATTTTCCTTCAGGCCTCCTTCCCAAAGATTATCGGTCATTAAAAGCCCAGTTTCTACAGGTGGGTTCTGCTATCATAGGTATTGTTTTAAATGATATCTAGCACTGGTTGGGAAAAACTGGTTGCAATGATGTCAGGCTGACATATTTTGTGATGTCATGTTGTGTACTGGTTGTAAAAATTGTTTGGGGGGTACAAATCTTTTTAGTGACCAGAAAAATATGACCTCTCCCAGTCCCAGATATCTTGACGTTGTCAGGAAAAAAAGACGTCTATACAACCAACCATTTTACAACCATAAAATGATGACATCCCAGGCCAGATTTTGCCCGCTAGTGTGTTACTGTGTTACACCGTCAGTGTAATGTGCATTTAGACTGGATTCATTCTGTATCTTTGTATTTCCATTTTTGTTTTGTTGGAGCCTTTTCCTTGTTATATAGTTCTCTGTCCTATTTCTTCTCTCAGAGTTATGGCATTGAACACCTACTGACGTTTTCCAAACTGAAGCAGCTAGGCCTGCTGGTGGAGCAGCAGCCTGGAGAGACCCTCACTGTCATGGAGAGCAGAGTGGGCAAACTGGTCAACGACAAAACCGCAGGTCAGATACAGGCTGGTCCCAATACCATTACTGTATTTAATACAGGCTGGTCCCAATACCGTTACTGTATTTAATATAGGCTGGGTCCCAATACCGTTACTGTATTTAATACAGGCTGGGTCCCAATACCATTACTGTATTTAATACAGGCTGGTCCCAATACCGTTACTATATTTAATACAGGCTGTGTCCCAATACCGTTACTGTATTTAATACAGGCTGGTCCCAATACCGTTACTGTATTTAATACAGGCTGGTCCCAATACCGTTACTGTATTTAATACAGGCTGGGTCCCAATACCGTTACTGTATTTAATACAGGCTGGGTCCCAATACCGTTACTATATTTAATACAGGCTGGTCCCAATACCGTTAATGTATTTAATACAGGCTGGTCCCAATACCGTTACTGTATTTAATACAGGCTGGTCCCAATACCGTTACTGTATTTAATACAGGCTGGTCCCAATACCGTTACTGTATTTAATACAGGCTGGTCCCAATACCGTTACTATATTTAATACAGTCTGTGTCCCAATACCGTTACTATATTTAATACAGGCTGTGTCCCAATACCGTTACTGTATTTAATATAGGCTGTGTCCCAATACCGTTACTGTATTTAATATAGGCTGTGTCCCAATACCGTTACTGTATTTAATACAGGCTGTGTCCCAATACCGTTACTGTATTTAATACAGGCTGTGTCCCAATACCGTTACTGTATTTAATATAGGCTGGTCCCAATACCGTTACTGTATTTAATACAGGCTGGTCCCAATACCGTTACTGTATTTAATACAGGCTGGTCCCAATACCGTTACTGTATTTAATACAGGCTGGTCCCAATACCGTTACTGTATTTAATACAGGCTGGTCCCAATACCGTTACTGTATTTAATATAGGCTGGTCCCAATACCGTTACTGTATTTAATACAGGCTGGTTCCAATACCGTTACTGTATTTAATACAGGCTGGTCCCAATACCGTTACTGTATTTAATACAGGCTGGTCCCAATACCGTTACTGTATTTAATATAGGCTGGTCCCAATACCGTTACTGTATTTAATACAGGCTGGTCCCAATACCGTTACTGTATTTAATACAGGCTGGGTCCCAATACCGTTACTGTATTTAATACAGGCTGGGTCCCAATACCATTACTGTATTTAATATAGGATGTGTCCCAATACCGTTACTGTATTTAATATAGGCTGTGTCCCAATACCGTTACTGTATTTAATATAGGCTGTGTCCCAATACCGTTACTATATTTAATACAGGCTGGGTCCCAATACCCTTACTATATTTAATACAGGCTGGGTCCCAATACCGTTACTGTATTTAATATAGGCTGTGTCCCAATACCGTTACTGTATTTAATACAGGCTGGGTCCCAATACCGTTACTGTATTTAATACAGGCTGGGTCCTAATACCGTTACTGTATTTAATATAGGCCGTGTCTCAATACCGTTACTATATTTAATACAGGCTGTGTCCCAATACCGTTACTGTATTTAATACAGGCTGGTCCCAATACCGTTACTGTATTTAATACAGGCTGGGTCCCAATACCGTTACTGTATTTAATACAGGCTGGTCCCAATACCGTTACTGTATTTAATACAGGCTGGGTCCCAATACCGTTACTGTATTCAATATGGGCGGTGTCCCAATACTGTTAATATATTTAATACGGGCTGTGTCCCAATACCGTTACTTTATTTAATACAGGCTGTGTCCCAATACCGTTACTGTATTTAATACAGGCTGGGTCCCAATACCGTTACTGTATTTAATACAGGCTGGGTCCCAATACCATTACTGTATATAACTACTTTGTTTTTCTCCTCGTTTCCTTTCCTAAGTGACCACCACTAATTGATGAAATGTCTGAATAGGTTTCTCAATGTTACTTTAACCTGTCAAGTCATTGTAATAAGGAAAAGGGATAAGGAAATTAAGCTAATTAAGAATAGTGAGAGACTGACTGATCTGAACCAAGTGAGGGTACAGTGATTTTAGTTTTTGAGACTACTACTACCCACAAAATACACATCATAGATATACTGTACTTTAGAGTCCTGACAATGACAAGATGCTCTGCAAAATATCAGCACTTGAACCTTTCAACATGTTCTATTTTAGGAAAGCTGACTGATGCCTTCTCCTCCCTGGCCAAGAAGAGCAATTTCCGTGCCTTGGGCAGGAGGCTCAATCTGGTATGTAGTCTTTTAATTTAATGAACAACCTAATTACCATATTAAAAACATAGCCATGTATTGAGTTACTTTAACTTCATGAAATTTCACTAAACATTATAGGGCGGATTCGTGTACACAGATTAAGCCTAATCCTGGATTCTCCATTAAACTTTGTTTTTAGTTCAGGACTAGGCTGGGAAAGGGCCAGGAAACTCGCCCTAAATCAGGGTCTCCCAAACGTTTTTGGCCGTGACCCTATTTTGACATAAATAAAAAGTTGACCCCACTATGTCAAAAAACTGATGTAATCAACGGCAAATGTTTACTTTTTACATTTTGGCTATGACAGTCTATGATAAATCAGTCTGACAGTACTTTTGTCAGTATTTCAATCTGAAGGAAATATGGTTTGAAGTGACTAAAATGCACCAGGAAAGGTATAAGTTCAGAAGATCATCAGGCAATAATGTTGTCTGATCTTCAGTTTGATTTAGTGCCAGTCTGTTCTAATGAGTCCTGCGTGGCTTGTGAGCATTGTGGAGGGAAACAGAAGATACATACGTGTTCCTGAGAGTCTAATCTTACAGTAATGGGGTCATAATATTTTGTATCTTGAACCATTTAAAAGATAGAGCCAAATTTGTAGGAAGGAAACAGAAACCGCTCTGTTTATTACAACTGTATCTAGAGGCTACCGGAGGTTACTGATGAAACCCTGGTTCTAAGAACTAAGAGCGATTTTCTTTATATATATTTTTTTCAACGTTTCTCTCGGGACCCCATTTTCAAATCACGACCCCTAGTTTGGGAAACACTGCCCTAAAATAACTCCATAACCAAACAGTATTGCAATGAAACCAGGTGTCCTTACTATATCTATATCAAGGTGCCCAAGTCGGATGAAGAATATGACCTCCGTGTCCCTCGAGACATGGCCTATATCTTCAGTGGAGCCTACATTCCTTTGAGCTGCAAACTCATCGAACAGGTAGGTGGACTCCAATATGAATGAACTCATGGATACTAAGACAGAAGTGTGTTACAATTAGTGATATAATAAAGAGTATTCCGCTTGTGCTACGTCTGCAGGTATTGGAGCGTGATGGCTGGACAGGGCTGGAGGAAGTCACCCGCATGCTCAACGGACATGAATTTGCAGTCACAGGTAAGACAAGTGGGCTTGACATTGACACTGAAATGTATGTAAAAGGCACTTTTGAATGGAAAGTCCATAGAGGAAAGGGGAACACTCAGAGCATTCCAGTTCTTTATTTTCTCTTGCTCTCTACCTCCCCCCTCTCTCTCAGCAGGTAGTAACGGATCAGACGCAAGGGTGAAGACTGATTCTCAGCGTATCATCCTAGTCATGTTCCTGGGTGGGTGCACCTTCTCAGAGATCTCAGCACTACGCTTCCTGGGCAGAGAGAAAGGTAAGGAAGGCTTTATATTGGGATTCTGGAGGGTGGTAGTACTAGAAATGTAACAGTGTGCCAATGTAGGGAACAGCAGAAGTCTTGAGAGGTGGGCCAGTAACCAGAGGGTTGCCGGTTCGAATCCCAATGCTGACAGGGAAGATGTAGAGGGTGTGAGCTAGGGAAAGATATATTCATGCCCCTATTTCTACCTCTATTTCTCCTAGGTTATACATTTATTTTGGTGACTACATAGTTTACAATACATGTTTTTATAGGTCAAGCGGGTTCTCCATATTACTTTGTACCATTGAAAAAGAGACCATGGCTCTCAATTGGGATTCTCTGTATAAATACAAGTTGAATAAAAGTGGATAATGTGTTCTCTCTATGGTGTTTCTAGGTCTTAAATTCATTGTGGTGACCACAGCTATCACAAACAGTACCAGACTTCTGGAGTCTATGTTGGACAACCATGCATGAGTCCTGGGGTCTTTCTATCATTGCCAATGGAAGCATCCAGCTTGTGGTCCAAGACATCATGGGGACACATACAGATTACTTTTTGGACAATTTGGATCTACAATATGACAACAAGCTACATGTTTGCATTTGTTATTCAGAGTCTTGTATTGGAAGCAGTCACTGTCTAGGCTAGATCTGGTTCAGAAAAAAATTGATTGACGTTGGAATATATTCCATCATAGTGCTATACCAACTGCAAAAGGTGTACAAAGAATTTCGTTTTCAGTCCACAGTACAAAATAAATATGTTTTATTTGTCTGTGATTTATAATAAATTATATTTATGAATCTTACTATATCAAATACCTGTAGGTAAATAAACAATGACGTCTCTGTACAGTGACATTTGAAAGCATGTCTGTCACTTTACTGGTAATAACTGTTCGTTTTCTTAAGTCCACGCCCTTGCGCATGCGCAAATGGTACCACCATGTCCAGACGATGACATAATGTTCATCCTCAACCAATGAGAAAGAAGACCGCAATTTGATGCATATTTTTAAATCGGACAGAAACGGCTTGACTTAAGACAGGCAAAGCTGAAGGACAGAGATCTGAGGATTTATGAGAAGTTTTGCTACAACACAACTGACTTAATTACTGGGACTTCACGATGAGGAAGAGGCAAGTGAATTGTATTTGTAAAAAGTATTGTATTTGGCATGCAGAATTGAAATGTCAAGCTAGCTGTTAGCTAACTTAACAGCAGCAGTGTTTTGTGACTAACGTTATACCTATCTAGAAATAAAACTGCAAGATTACTGAAGATTATGAGTTTGCTAGCTAAATCAACATTTTAGCAAACGTTAGATGTCAATTTGCCAGGAATGACTAACGTTAGTCATTCACAGACTCGGCTGCGAGCACGTTAGCTTACGTTACTGTCTGTAATACCACAGATAACATTTGATTGTACTATACTGTAACGTTAACGACTGTGTGCGTCTGCAAAGCTGTATGAAGGATGGACTGCTGTGTGCTGCTATCAATTCAAAGACTGATAAATTACAATAGAAGGACGACATTGACACTAACGTTACTGCTGCAGTGCTGCCCCTTGTCGTTGCAACTTGCAGCAGTCCAGAAAAATCAAGTAACTTTAACTAGTCATGCCAGTCCAAAAATTAAACCTTTTTATATATGTCCCCGGCCCATTCCAGTGAGGTGCTCGCAGCGGAGTCTGTGGCTTGCCTGAATAAAGCTCTCTGCCACCTGAAGGACATCTGGGAAGAGATAGGAATACCAGAAGACCAGAGACTACAGAGAACCAATGTGGTCAAGAATCACATCAAGGTGAGTCAGAACAAATTGACACTCAAGCATAGAGTGTAATTATTCTCCAAGAAACAACATTATCAAAGCCGTAACACCTGTCTGTGCACCTGCTGTAGCTAGTTAACTAGCTAGCTCTGCACCAGGGCCTTAGTGCAGCTCGACGCCCTGGTCAGTAGCTAGTACAGTAGCTAGCTAACCTACTTTTGAGGGGTGTGTTGCTAGGGCGTATGCGTGACGTAGCCTATCTATTTAGTCTGCTAAATGTGAGATTTCTATATGTAGCTAATTCACAAGTATGTATTCCTTCCTATATGTGGACTGACTAGTCATTTCTGCACATCTCTCACAGGGTTTGTTAGACATGATGATAACAGAGGAGGAGTCTCTTAGGACCAGACTGTTGAGCAGCATCGAAGCTTGTCGCAAACAACTGGATACGCTGTGCTTGGAACTGCAGCTACCCCCATTTGAGGTAAGCATCCTAACAGTTTCTAACAAGGTCTGCAAAGTTTTACTAGTATGCAAATGACATAACGCATAGAAATATAATGACTGGTGGATAGGGATTCAAATCGATGTCCCACTCAAATTGCCATGGTCTGATTGGCTTTGTCCTTTCTAGTAATTATATTTCTAGGATAAAGGCTTACTATTATGATTTATGGACTTATTGCTGTCCATTTCTTGAAGATGAGTGGATGGAGAAAAAAAAAGGGCTATTATGGAAAAGAAGGGAATGAGGCCATTCCAGACTGTTTAGATAAGTCCATTTTTGAATTTGAAGATTTCTTTGGATAAATATTCTGCCTGGGTCTTAACCCCAACCCTGGTGCCTTCCCTGGGTACAGATCTGGGATCAGTTTCTCCTCCTCAATCCTCACCTTAACCATTAGTGGGGGAAATGCAGTGTCTACGGGCAACTTCACCCAATACCTTTTCTCTCACCAGGAGGAGCGGAGCGTCACCGTACTGCAGCAGGAGAAGGAGATCCGGACCCAGGTGGAGGTGTTGGTGAAGGAGCGGACCCAGAGGATGCAGCAGCTCAAGGCCTTGACGGAGCGCGACCAGGACCTGTGTGACACTCTGTGTTCGGACCCCTATGCCCTCGACCCTAACGCCGTGCCCTCCCTGGAGCAGCTGGACGGCTTCCGCCAGCGCATTGCCAGCCAGACCACAGAGAAGGTGGATAGGGATTTGTAATAAAAGCAGACCCTGGATTCACATACCAGTAGTATTTGTAAAAAAATATATAATGTAGCTGCACTTGATTGCGCTTACCTGGCGCAACGGAACTAATGGAATAGTCCCAAAGGCGCAAACCCCATGTGATACATCATGCAGGCTCAATCAAATACTCAAAGGAATTGAAAGAATACATGTTATTTGAACGTAGATGTGAATGATGGTCCATACTTCAATCCTGCTCCTGGAGAGCTGCTGCTTGTTCTGCCATTTTGGTTTAGCCCGGCACTTATTTGCTGATTCAACTACTCTCCGTCTTTAATCTAGAGTCATGATTAATTGAATTGGTTCTAGTAAAGCCAAAAAAGTTTGGCCATTGATTCTGCACCTCACCTAAAGAAAATAATATTGGGGGGAAAACACTGATGTAAACTAATATACACATTTGAGGAGATCCCTAACGGCGTGTCTCTCTGTCTGTGGCCAGGAGCGGCGGCACGCTGAATTTGTGGGCATCAAGAGGCAGATCATCCTGTGCATGGACGACCTGGACCAGCTGCCAGAGACCAGCTTCGAGAAGGACGTCGTCTGCGAGGACCAGGAGGCCTTCTGCCTGTCCAAAGACAACATCGCCTCACTCAAACTCCTCCTCGGCCAAGTGAGAATGGAACTAATCCAATATGTTATAGATCATAGTGAATGTTTTAGTTTGAGCGATACTTTGCAATGTCTGTGCAGAATGAACAAAGTTGATCTGCTCACCACCACAATACAGTAGAAAACCAGTCGACCTACACGCATTCCATTTCTACATTACTGTATCAGTTCATTATCACTTCACTATAGATCATGTAAATATCTTCATTTGCATTTTGTTGCTAATATCTGTCATTGGCCGTGTTCCAGGTCTTTATTGCAGTCGCGCCCCATGTAAAGACAATACAGACTTCCTGGAACGTTTCTATTTCCATAGTGCTCCTTTACTGACCGTCCCGTGTCTATGTTGTTCTGTCTAGCTAGAGGAGAGGAAGGCAGAGAACCAGGCGGTGTGTGAGGCTCACAGGGAGAAGATCCAGGAGCTGTGGGACAGACTGCAGGTGCCCCAGGAGGAGAGGGAGCTCTTCTCAGAACACATGGTCGCCTCCAAGAAGAAGAACCTGGATGCTGTCAGTGAACACTCTTAGCTTATGTCCCAAATGGCACCCTAATCCCTTTCTAGTGCTAGTGCACTTATTTTGACCAAAGCCCAATGAGCAAATGTTGACCATGCCCCTTACTTTCCTAAATATTTTGAAATGACTGTTTTTATTTATTTATTGAAAGATGAGCTTGAAATGGGCTTGGTCTAATTGACTCAACAACTTAAAACGCATATCTAAGTTTAGCTTTCTTAATGAACCAGAAAGTCAATAGTTGTTTATGGTGTTTAAAAAAAATTAAACGTTATCTAATTGATCCTGCTTTGTAGTATGTATAGCCCTCTGGTTTGTACCCTGGCTAGTCACCATTGTCTCCAGTAGTCTACATGCATTCTAAAGCTGTTTCTAAACAAGGTCTGTCTATTAATCAAGAAAATGTTAGAATCAAAGAACCAAATTGTTCTCTCTTTTTCACACCTCAGTTAGAGGCAGAGGGCAGGCGACTGATGGAGCTCAAACGACTGAACATGCGAAACGTTACTGAAGCCATCCGCTCAGAGATCGCAGGGCTCTGGGAGAAATGCTTCTTCAGCAGTGATCAGCAACAGGCCTTTGTGCCCTATTTTAGCAGTAAGTTGGGTTTTAGGGTTTGGATTACAGGTAAAACACAAGCTTTGGTAGACCAATCAATAAATGAAGACTCAGAAGTCTTTCTTGTGAACAATGTGTTTTATGATTGTTAACTTATTAATCACATATCTATGCATTTAGTTTTCCCTTTTGAAAATGCAATTTTTTTTCTCAATGTGACTTCCTGATTTTAATAATGCATTTAATTATTTGTTTTTCCCTCCTTCAGATGATTTTACAGAGGAGCTGTTGGGGCTGCACGAAGCTGAGATCCTGAGGCTGAAGCAGCACTATGAAGAACACAAGGAGCTGTTTGAGGGGGTTCACAGCTGGGAGGAGAGCTGGAGACTCTTCCTGGAACTAGAGGTTAGCAGTGGAGAAGCACCGTGGAAACATTTTAGTCATTTAGCAGATGCTCTTATCCAGAGCGACTTGCAGTTAGTGCAGTCATCTTAAAATAGCTAGGTGAGACATATCACACATATCACAGTTGTAGTTCGTACATTTTTGTCAATAAAGACGTTATCATCAAAGTTGGTGCTAGTAGGAAAAGACAAGTGCAATCATCTTTTTTAATTTGTTTTATGGGCTTTAAAGGAATAGTTCACTTTAAGAAAACGTTTATTGCTTATTTTTGAATTACCTAGGCAGTTTCATCCAAACAATTTTTTTGAGGTGCCTTACTGCTATTAGCCCATACAAATAACCCTCACAATCTGAAGGTGTGTTGGGTCATTGTCCTGTTGAAAAACAAATGATATTCCTACTAAAGCGTAAACCAGATGGGATGGCGTATCGCTGCAGAATGCTGTGGTAGCCATGATGTTTAAGTGTGCCTTGAATTCTAAATGAATTACTGACAACGTCACCAGTAAAGCACCATCACACCACCTCCTCCATGCTTCACGGTGGGAACCACACATGCGGAGATCAACCGTTCACCTGCTCTGCATCCCACAAAGACACGGCGGTTGGAACCAAAAATCTTACATTTGGACTCATCAGACCAAAAGACCGGTGGAAATCTGTCCAATGTCCATTGCTCGTGTTTCTTGGCCCAAGCAAGTCTCTTCTTATTATTGGTGTCCTTTAGTAGTGGTTTCTTTGCAGCAATTTGACCATGAAGGCCTGATTCACGCAGTCTCCTGTGAACAGTTGATGTTGAGATGTCTGTTACTTGAACCCTGTGAAGCATTTATTTGGGCTGCAATCTGAGGTGCAGTTAACTCTAATGAACTTAGCTCTGGGTCTTCCTTTCCTGTGGAAGTCCTCATTAGAGCCAGTTTCAATATAGCGCTTGATGGTTGTTGCGACAGCATTTGAAGAAACTTTAAAAGTTCTTGAAATTTTCCGCATTGACTGACCTTCATGTCTTAAAGTAATGATGGACTGTCGTCACAACACAACTGATTGGCTCAAACTCATGAACTTTTAACAAGGCACACCTGTTAATTGAAATGCATTCCAGGTGACTACCTCAAGAAGCTGGTTGAGAGAATGCCAAGAGTGTGCAAAGCTGTCATCAAGGCAAAGGGTGGCTACTTTGAAGAATCTCAAATATAAAATACATTTGTTTTAACACTTTTTTTTTTTGTGTGTGTTACTACATGATTCCATGTGTTATTTCATAGTTTTGATAGCTTCAATACTATTCTACAATGTAGAAAATAGTAAAAATAAAAAAAGAATGAGTAGGTGTGTCCAAACTTTTGACTGGTACTCGACTTCCATTAAAATGTCAACCGGTACCGAGGGACATTCAAACGAGTCTTCTGTGAGGCCTGTGGGTGTCCTAGAGCAAAACAACCGACGTACTTGTTTTTGAGAATCTCACCTTTACACAGGGGTATTAGTGTGTAGCCCAAACTGTTCGGACAGTATAGACAGAAGTTGGCAGATCGTCTGTACCGACTTCAGACGAGTCCCAAGACGCTTGTGGGGGTCGTGGAGCAAAATGTTCCAAAGAGGGGTCATGATAGTTTCTAGGCCAAACCGTTTGGATGCTACAGACGATTTTGTGCAAAGACCAATTTTCGGTATGTCTCATGGTCTGACAAACACCGCTCTGTCACTTTTCACCCCAAATGCGGATGCAGTAGATTGAGACACATCCAATGCGGACACATCTAGCTTAAATTGACCAACACATTTTTTTTTAGATTTCCAAGGAGGCGCAGACATCGACCTTGGGAGGTTTTAACCCTTGGCATGACCTTTTTATCCCCACAGGAAAAAGCCACAGACCCCTCCAGGTTCACCAACAGAGGAGGGAATCTGCTCAAAGAGGAGAAACAGAAAGCAGAGCTCCACAAAAGCCTGCCCAAGGTAAATCCTTTTGAAAAAGACAGGAGTCTGTATTATTCCCTTGTTAGGGGGGTAGCTACTGTACATACAAACATGACAAGGCTCTGAGTTTTTTTTTTTTTTTACCAGCTGTACATAATGCTATATAAACACATACTCTACTGTAAAACACTTGGCTATATCCCTATATGTTTGTTTTGTTTGTCCAGCTTGAGAAGAAGCTGAAGGCTCAGATTGATGCGTGGGAGCAGGATCAGGCCAGGGAGTTCCTGGTGAATGGACAGAAGTTCCTGCAGTTTGTAGAGGAGCAGTGGGAGCTGCACCACATCAAGAAAGAGAATGAGAAACTGGAGAGGGTAAAGACATGTCTACTCATTTGAGGGCAGAATCCTAACTTGAGAGATACAGTATTGGTCCTCTTACCTGGACCCAGATCAAACCTAGTCCTGGACTAAGAAGCATGACCAAAGCAGTGTTTTCCAGTCCAGGATTAGGTTTCATTTGGATCTGGGAAACCGGACCTATCATCATTTGTTACACACTTGTCTCAAGTTAGGGTTAGGTCTGTGCAGCTGAAAGCTTACTTTGTTACAATACTTTGATCTATATTTTATTGTAACAGCAACTGAAAAAGAGCAAGCAGATTGAGGTGGATATGCTGTATGGGACAGCTGTCCGGACGCCTACCAAAAGGAGATTCCTTGGCACAACTACCCCCAGCAAAACACGGAAGGTACCACTCCAGTAACTTTGCTGCTGCTCTTTCTAGCCTTCATACTCATGGAACAATTGCGTGCCCCAATCTTAGCCTGGGTATCCAGTCTGTTTCTGGACTGCCTACGTTTTTATGACAAAGGTGGCTAAAGCAGAAACAAGACTGGACACCCAGGCTAACACAATCACTGGCTTGTGTTTTAATGAGTTGCGCATTAATAACGTGAGCTTTTGGCATCACTAACTAACTCTCTGTCTGTGTTTTCTCCAGTTCAATGGCACCACCTCCAGCCTCTCTAGTGCCAACTCTAACAGCACCGTGCGCTCAGCCTATGGCGGAACTGTCTGCCACTCACCCTCCCGCCCCGCTCTGTCAGTCAACAAGGTCAATGCAGCATGTTTGCACAACAACTAACTACACTGAAAAAATATATATAAATGCAACAATTTCAAAGATTTTACAGAGTTACAGTTCACATGAGGAAATCAGTCAATTGAAATAAATAAATTAGGCAGTAGTCTATGGATTTCGCATGACTGGCAATACAGATATGCATCTGTTGGTCACAGACACCCTAGAAAAACTGTCAGTATCAGGTGTGACCACCATTTGCCTCATGCAATGCGACACATTTCTTTCGCATAGAGTTGATCAGGCTGTTGATTGTGGAATGTTGTCCCACTCCACTTCAATGGCTGTGTGAAGTTTCTGGATATTGGCGGGAGCTGGAACACGCTGTTGTACACGTCCATCCAGAGCATCCCAAACATGCTCAATGGGTGACATGTCTGGTAAGTATGCAGTCCATGGAAGAACTGGGACATTTTCAGCTTTCAGGAATTGTGTACCGATTCATGCAACATTATCTAGCTGAATGGCATGACAATCGTCACGGTATCTCTGCATTCAAATTGCCATTGATAAAATGCAATTGTGTTCGTTGTCTGTAGCTTATGCCTGCCATAACCCCACCTCCACCATGGGGCACTCTGATCACAACATTGACATCAGCAATCTGCTCGCCCACAAAGCGAATAAACACACACTGCCTGCCATCTGCCCGGTACAGTTGAAACCGGGATTCATCCGTGAAGAGCACACTTCTCCAACGTGCCAGTGGCCATAGAAGGTGAGAATTTGTCCAATGAAGTCAGTTTCGATGCAGAACTGCAGTCCGGTCAAGACCCTAATGAAAAATCTGGATGTGGAGGTCCTGGGCTGGCGTGGTTACACATGGTCTGCGGTTGTGAGGCCAGTTGGACATATTGCCAAATTCTCTAAAACGACATTGGAGGTAGCTTATGGTAGAGAAATTAACATTCAATTCTCTGGCAACAGCTCTGGTGGACATTCCTGCAGTCAGCGCGCCAAATGCACGCTCCCTCAACATGAGACATCTGTGGCATTGTGTTGTGTGACAGTTTTTTTTTTTTTAGAGAAATAAGCTTTTTGTGCATATGGACAATTTATTTGATCTTTTATTTCAGCTCATGAAACATGGGACCAACACTTTAAAAGTTGCGTTTATACAGTGAGGGCAAAAAAGTATTTGATCCCCTGCTGATTTTGTACGTTTGCCCACTGACAAAGAAATGATCAGTCTATAATTTTAATGGTAGGTTTATTTGAACAGTGAGAGACAGAATAACAAAAATCCAGAAAAACGCATGTCAAAAATGTTATAAATTGATTTGCATTTTAATGAGGGAAATATGTATTTGACCCCCTCTCAATCAGAAAGATTTCTGGCTCCCAGGTGTCTTTTATACAGGTAACGAGCTGAGATTAGGAGCACACTCTTAAAGGGAGTGCTCCTAATCTCAGCTTGTTACCTGTATAAAAGACACCTGTCCACAGAAGCAATCAATCAGATTCCAAACTCCCCACCATGGCCAAGACCAAAGAGCTCTCCAAGGATGTCAGGGACAAGATTGTAGACCTACACAAGGCTGGAATGGGCTACAAGACCATCGCCAAGCAGATTGGTGAGAAGGTGACAACAGTCGGTGCGATTTATTCGCAAATGGAAGAAACACAAAAGAACTGTCAATCTCCCTCGGCCTGGGGCTCCATGCAAGATCTCACCTCGTGGAGTTGCAATGAGCATGAGAACGGTGAGGAATCAGCCCAGAACTATACGGGAGGATCTTGTCAATGATCTCAAGGCAGCTGGGACCATAGTCATCAAGAAAACAATTGGTAACACACTACGCTGTGAAGAACTGAAATCCTGCAGCGCCCGCAAGGTCCCCCTGCTCTAGAAAGCACATATACATGTCCGTCTGAAGTTTGCCAATGTACATCTGAATGATTCAGAGGACAACTGGGTGAAAGTGTTGTGGTCAGATGAGACCAAAATGGAGCTCTTTGGCATCAACTCAACTTGCCGTGTTTGGAGGAGGAATGCTGCCTATGACCCCAAGAACAACATCCCCACAGTCAAACATGGAGGTGGAAACATTATGCTTTTCTGCTAAGGGGACAGGACAACTTCACCGCATCAAAGGGATGATGGACGGGGCCATGTACTGTCAAATCTTGGGTGAGAACCTCCTTTCCTCAGCCAGGGCATTGAAAATGGGTCGTGGATGGGTATTCCAGCATGACAATGACCCAAAACACACGGCCAAGGCAACAAAGGAGTGGCTCAAGAAGAAGAACATTAAGGTCCTGTAGTGGCTTAGCCAGTCTCCAGACCTTAATCCCATAGAAAATCTGTGGAGGGAGCTGAAGGTTCGAGTTGCCAAACGTTAGCCTCAAAACCTTAATGACTTGGAGAAGATCTGCAAAGAGGAGTGGGACAAAATCATCCCTGAGATGTGTGCAAACCTGGTGGCCAACTACAAGAAACGTCTGACCTCTGTGATTGCCAACAAGGGTTTTGCCACCAAGTACTAAGTCATGGTTTGCAGAGGGGTCAAATACTTATTTCCCTCATTAAAATGCAAATCAATTTATAACATTTTTGACATGCGTTTTTCTGGAATTTTTTGTTATTCTGTCTCTCACTGTTCAAATAAACCTACCATTAAAATTATAGACTGATCATTTCTTTGTCAGTGGGCAAACGTCCAAAATCAGCAGGGGATCAAATACTTTTTTCCCCTCACTGTATTTTTGTTCAGTATACTTAGACGCTATTGAATTACTTTTCTCAATTTAGACCAGTCATTTGGTATGGGTAACATGCTAATTTTTGGCCAAACCCTGACATTCACTCAAAGCGAACGATCTGTTGCGTTTTCTGTTCCCAAGCTTGGAATACAAACTGATGCTCTGTTTCACCATTGTTGAAGTGATGGGGAAATGGAATATATCAATTCGGATTTCAGGCTTCTTTTTCTCCTCATCCATCTTTTCTCTGTGTTCTCCCCATCCAGGTCCCATCGGTACGGACCCCGGGTCGCAGTAAGCCCCCTCTTGCGGGACTGCAGGAGCGCAACAAGGAGAACATGGGCCAGGTGACCGGACTTGGAGTCCCTCTTCAGAGCGGTGGGTTTAAAACCCTGGCTAGACCACAGCGTAACTTCAGCATTAACTCTGTCGCCAGCACTTATTCCGAGTTTGCGGTAATATGTGTTTTTTCTGTGTCTTATTTTCCACATTTTACTGATTCTATGCAGCAACACACGGTCTCGCCATGAGGGGGGGTTTGAGTGGAGAATTGTGGCTAATTGATAAATGTATTCTGATTTTAGACGGGCTTAATCAACACAGTAATTGAATCGGTTCAATCAAGGTTTGTTTGAATGTGTGAATTGCCTAAACTAAAACCATATACATCAAATAATTATTCCTGTATCCAAATGTATGCATGTCATTAACCACTAAGATACATTTTTAAAATGCTTCATCCCTGATTATGTTCCCGGCTAACAGTAGTGTACCCTTGTTAGTGTGTCCTTCTAAACCCTCTGAGGGCTCTCAGGCTAGGCTGTGTGTTGCTATTTACTGATGTAACCTTTTTTACAACCACACTCCTAATACCCTTTCTTCAGTCTTTCTCTGGCTGTCACTGTGGTTGTTTCTGCCTTTTTGAATGAAAATGTATTTGGGAAATGTGCAATTACCAGAATTGCATATTTTCTAGATTTGTGTTTATTTACTGTGAAATGAAAACTGAGGTAGTGCCCAATGCTATTTGTCGCTACTCAATTTGTTACCACTGCACCTTGGTCATGTTCATTAGGATATGCTGTAGCAAAATATTTTGCATGAAAATAGCATTTACTAATTTAGATCCCCATTATACTCTGTTTTGTAAATATTTTGTAATGTTTTGTGCCTACTGAATACTAGCCTGTTGATGTTGGGTGGGAAGGGAATATCTATGCTTATCTCTGTACCTTTGTCCACAGCGAGACCTCTCCAAGGCCACTAACACCAAGAGCAAGCCAGACATACTGAACTCCACCATTGCTCACCATTGACCCCGACACCAGATGACGCAGTTGGTTGAATGACATCCTGTTTGTGTCCCATCAAGTCCCCACCAGCTGTCATTTTAAAGTGGATCACTATCCTTTTTAAATTTTTTATTATATATACATGTTGTGTAAACTATGTAAGTGTTCTAAATTTAAAAAAAAAACTTAAATGTCATGTTATGAAATGTATCATATTGTAGCAAACCATTTTTTTAAGCTCTAAAATAGCACGGATGACTGTTCCTTGTATGTAAGATGGAGCAGACAGTATTGCCTGCAATCTCGTGCTCCAGATGGTTTTGGTGAAAGAGGCTTGGGGGTAGCCAGTGTTCGTTCTTTCCTTTAAGCCAGGCTTTCACTATTTTATTATACTCAAAGCATACTGATCATGAATATTTTGCACATGTTTTCTATTGTATATTAAATCATTTATTTTACACTCATGAGTTATGTGCCGTCATCTTTTTTCCCCGCAACTGTTGATTTTCTATGTGTACAGTACCAGTCAAAAGTTTGGACACGCCTACTCGTTCAAGGGTTTTCCTTTATTTTTACATTGTAGAATAATAGTGAAGACATCAACTATGAAATAACACATGGAATCATGTAGTAACCAAAAAAATTGTTAAACAAATCAAAATATATTTTAGATTATTCAAAGTAGCCACCCTTTGCCTTGATGACAGATTTGTACACTCTTGGCATTCTCTCATCCAGCTTCACCGGTAATGCTTTTCCAACAGTCTTGAAGGAGTTCCCACATGCTGAGCACTTGTTTGCTGCTTTTCCTTCACCTTGCAGTCCAACTCATCCCAAACCATCTCAATTGGGTTGAGGTTGGGTGATTGGAGGCGAGGTCATCTGGGTTTGGCCGGAGTAGGCCGTCATTGTAAATAAGAATTTGTTCTTAACTGATTTGCCTAGTTAAAGACAACAAAAAAGAAATCTGATTCAGCACTCCATCACTCTCCTTCTTGGTCAAATAGCCTTTACACAGCCTGTGTTGGGTCATTGTCCTGTTGAAAAACATGATCGTCCCACTAAGCGCAAACCAGATGGGATGGCGTATTGCTGCAGAATGCTGGTTAAGTGGGCCTTGAATTCAAAATAAATCACTGACAGTGTCACCAGCCCCACACCATCACACCTCTATGCTTCACGGTGGGAACCACACATGCGGAGATCATCCGTTCACCTACTCTGCGTCTCACAAAGACGCAGCGGTTGGAACCAAAAATCTCAATTTTGGACTCCACATGTCTAATGTCCATTGCTCGTGTTTCTTGGCCCAAGCAAGTCTCTTCTTATTGGTGTCCTTTATTAATGGTTTCTTTGCAGCAATTCGACCATGAAGGCCTGATTCACGCAGTCCCCTCTGAACAGTTGATGTTGAGATGTGTCTGTTACTTGAACTCTGAAGCATTTATTTGGGCGGCAATTTCTGAGGCTAACTACTGAATTTATCCTCTGCAGCAGAGCTAGCTCTGGGTCTTCCTTTCCTGTGGTGTCCTCATGAGAGCCAGTTTCATCATAGCGCTTGATTGTCTTTGAGACTCCACTTGAAGAAACTTCAAAAGTTCTTGAAATTTTCCAGATTGATTGACCTTCATGTTTTAAAGTAATGATGGGCTGTCGTTTCGCTTTGCTTATTTGAGCTGTTCTTGCCATAATATGGACTTGGTCTTTTACCAAATAGGGCTATCTTCTGTATACCAACCCTACCTTGCCAACCCTACAAGACAACTGATTGGCTCAAACGCATTAAGAAGGAAAGAAATTCCACCAACTTTTAACAAGGCACACCAGTTAATTGAAATGAAATTAAGCTGTTGTCATGTGTTGCTACCATGCTGTGTTTTCATGTGTTGCTGCCATGCTATGTTGTCGTCTTTGGTCTCTCTTCATGTAGTGTTGTGTTGTCTCTTGTCGTGATGTGTGTTTTGTCCTATATTTTTATTTAATTTAGTTATATTTTTAATCCCAGCCCCCATCCTTTTGGCAGGCCTTTTGGCAGGTCGTCACTGTAAATAAGATTTTGTTCTTAACTGACTTGCCTATTTAAATGAAGTTTTAAAAGATGAAGAAAAAAAGCTGGTTGAGAGAATGCCAATATTGTGCAAAGCTGTCATTAAGGCAAAGGGTGGCTACTTTGAAAAATCTAAATTATATTTTGATTTGTTTAACACTTTTTTGGTTACTACATGGTTCCATAGAAAAGTCCTTGAATGAGTAGGTGTGTCCAAACTTTTGACTGGTACTGTAGGTCACTATGTAGATGTACTTACAATTCAATTCCATTTCAAACATTCACTGACTTGAATGCCTGCAGTCTGTATGTTCCTCCTGGCAATTTTGAGATACAATGTCGTACACTAGATCGTATCAATCATATTTTTTTCTATCCCAAAGACCGGCAGATGGCGATATTGAGTTGTTTCATGTTATTTAAAAAAAAGAAAATCTTTAACCTCTCTAGGGTAGGGGGCAGTATTTTCACATCCGGATAAAAAACGTTCCCGAATTAATCTGGTTATTACTACTGCCCAGAAACTAGAATATGCATATAATTGTTTGATTTGGATAGAAAACACCCTAAAGTTTCTAAAACTGTTTGAATGGTGTCTGTGAGTATAACAGAACTCATATGGCAGGCCAAACCTGAGAAGATTCTGTACAGGAAGTGCCCTCTCTGACCATTTCTTGGCCTTCTACACTCTCTTTATTGAAAACAGAGGATCTCTGCTGTAACGTGACACTTTCTAAGGCTCCCATAGGCTCTCAGAAGGCGCCAGAACATTGAATGATGACTCTGCTGTCCCAGGCTGAAAAACAGTAGCGCATTTGGATAGTGGTCGATCTGAGAACAATGAGACGGTGGCACGCGTGCACGAGACGACTCCATTTTCAACTTTGAGTCTTTGAACGAAAACAGGGTTTCCCGGTAGGAATATTATCGCTATTTTACGAGAAAAATTGCTGATTTTAAACAGCGTTTAACTTGCTTCGAAGTACGGTAATGGAATATTTAGAATTTTTTTTGTCACGATACGCGTCCGCGCGTCACCGTTCGGATAGTGTCTTGAACGCAAGAACAAAACAGAGGATATTTGAACATAACTATGGATTATTTTGAACCAAAACAACATTTGTGGATGAAGTAGAAGTCCTGGGAGTGCATTCTGACGAAGAACAGCAAAGGTAATCCAATTTTTCTTATAGTAAATCTGAGTTTGTTGAGTGCCAAACTTGGTGGGTGTCAAAATAGCTAGCCTGTGATGGCGAGCTATCTACTCAGAATATTGCAAAATGTGCTTTTGCCGAAAAGCTATTTTAAAATCGGACACCGCGATTGCATAAAGGAGTTCTGTATCTATAATTCTTAAAATAATTGTTATGTTTTTTGTGAACGTATATCGTGAGTAATTTAGTAAATTCACCTGAAGTTTTCGGTATGTTTGCTAGTTCTGAACGTCACATGCTAATGTAAAAAGCTGGTTTTTGATATAAATATGAACTTGATTGAACAAAACATGCATGTATTGTATAACATAATGTCCTAGGAGTGTCATCTGATGACGATCAAAGGTTAGTGCTGCATTTAGCTGTGGTTTTGGTTTTTGTGACATTATATGCTAGCTTGAAAAATGGGTGTGTGATTATTTCTGGCTGGGTACTCTCCTGACATAATCTAATGTTTTGCTTTCGTTGTAAAGCCTTTTTGAAATCGGTCAATGTGGTTAGATTAACGAGAGTCTTGTCTTTAAAATGATGTAAAATAGTCATATGTTTGAGAAATTGAAGTAATAGCATTTCTAAGGTATTTGAATATCGCGCCACTCGATTCCACTGGCTGTTGAGTAGGTGGGACGATTTAGTGTCCAAAGGCATTGTTTGCAGCTGGCAATAAGCCTGTGGCCGGTTCGTACATGAAACATTCTCCATTCAGGCTGCAAAGGCGTCGATTTCCTCCTTAATTTGATTTAATATTGAGAAGGTTTGATTAAAAAAAATATATATATATATATATATGCGTGTTTCATGTTGTTTCATAATATTCTTTATGAAACACCATTTCCCACCAACATGCTAGAGTGGCTAATGCTACTTTCTGACATTGCATCCCCTTTTTCAGCCAGCGGTAAACAACAGACTGCTGCAGCCTAAATGGCTAAAGGCGATATGCACATCTGGGACTAGCGGTCCTGGGTGTTATGCTGCGTTCATGTCATGTCGGAAACTCGGGACCTGTGACTTAAAATGAACTAAAGTTATTTGCGTAAAGCTTCCTATTGGTTGATTCTGGTACAAACCCAAGTGGGAAACTCAGGATCCGATTCTTCCGCCTAGGTTAGCAAGTGAAACATTTCAGAGTTTCTAACATCAGTGAACACGCATTAGCCACCCTAGCATGCTGGTGCAAAATTGTATTTCATAAAGTACACATACTTTCCCTGTTTTTTTCCCCTGCGGCATTATCGCAAATAAATCAAGTTAAGGAGGAAAGGGACACCCTTGCAGCGTGAATGGAGAATGTTTTATGTACAAACCTGTCCATGGGGGATACAAGTGTATAGCTGACTGCATCGTCATCTGCTGGCCTTGAGGTTAATTGTTCTCATTGTAATTTCGTTAAAATATATATTTTTTAATGTAATCAACCATATCAAAATTGGAAAATGACTTAATTGTAATTCTAAATCTTGTCTCATCAACAAATACATTTCTATGCATTCATTCTTTGTCTCAAGTGTTATCTTTTTGCATAGACTGTCAAGGTTTGTCTCGGTTATGTTTTAGGTTCTTGTTATACCTTAGTGGTTTTATGTCGGGCAGAATTCGTGGAGTACCAACATCCGGTTGAAACAATTTGATTTTGTAGTTCAGAAGAAAACAATTCTGCCACACATCGGCAGGGACGGCAGCAGTAGCAAGCTAGTTATGCACAATATTACTCTTACTAATATTTTCTGCATCGAATATTTTAAATGGATCACTTCGAGGAAGATTTAGTCGCTGCATTAAGAGAAATTGTCAAAGACGGAAACTGGCAATGTGTAGGAAAGAAGTGTGATTTTGACTCACCATGCACAAAGTAAGCAGTCCAATTAGCGAGAATAGCAGCAGCTAGCTAGCTAACTGTTGATCTCCCCAATGTATATGATTTATACACATTAGCTGCCCTTGTCTATTCTGAAAAGATGGTCTAACTTGGTGCATGACTTCTCTACGTTTCCCCAAGGCTGTACTCTGCGGATGGTGAACACATTGTCCTGGTTCACACAGAAGATGACAGATTCTGGGCTATGGATTCATCCTGTCCCCATGAAGGTATAAGCTAGCCTAATTGATGGCATGCAATTAATCACTCAGCACTATGCTATGGTAGCTTGCTGTTATGATGATTAATTCATAAACAACTACGTTGCTATAGGATAAACCAGAAGGATGAGAGTATGCTATAAGAAAGAAATGATCATGGTCACCATACTATGATGTCTTTCATCATTACAACCACCGTCTTGGCGCAGGAGGCCCTCTTGACCTCGGTGACATTGAGGACCTGGGAGATGGGAAGAGGGTGCTGGTCTGTCCCTGGCATCACTTTGACTTCTGCCTGGAGACAGGTGCCTCTTCCATGGGACTACAGGTAGAGAGAGATGGTCTCCAACAGAGCCTATTTATTCCTAGTATTGTAAATATAGGTTTCCTGTAACAGTGTGATAAAGGGAAGGTTGATATGTATTACCACCATCGGCTTCATAAAGAAGTCAATGTGGCATTTATGTGTGTGCTTGGGGGCGAGAGACAGGCATTTGGAGTTGCTTAGAGAAAGTACTCACACCCCTGAGACAATCAGGACATCTTGAATTTTTAACAAATTCTGTAATTTGTCTTTCACTTTGAGAATGTGTAGTCAGCTGTGTAGATCACAAGCGGATAAAACAATCTAATTGAATCCCTTTTTATATTTACATAAGGCAAAGGGTGTGACAACTTTGCAAGAGGTGTGAAGACATTCACTAGGCAATGTACTGTGTGTGTTATTAGAATTTTTTTCATTAAATAACAGCTTATTAATCAATAATACCATGAGACTAAAATGAAAGTTAGTTTTTCTGTCTACAGAACCAGGTGTATGAGGTCAGAGTTGTCCAAGACATGATTTATATCAACACACAGAATGAACTGTGTCTAAGTCCCATCCCAGAGATAGACACAACATCTAATGGTAAGGCGATAGTATACCTAATGAACCATGTACACCAATCAAAGTTTTTTAACTGACAATTACATAAAGGAAAGTACTGTAGCCTGGGTGACAGTCTGTTTCTGCACTCTTTCCATCTCATGGAATTGTGATGCCTAACTTGGCTTGATGATGAGCAGGCAAGAACACACAGATCTGAGAGCAGGCTAGTAGTTAAGATATTCTGTTCTGGCAAAGCTTTGAATGATGTTAAGTACATTAATAAGAGATCTCTTTTTGTCTCAGGCAAGTTGTCAGCAGATGATGTCGAGCCACCACCCTCTGAGGACACACTGTGCTTCTGGGCCACAAAGATCCTCTGCACACCGGACCCCAAAGAGAAGGCAAGCCCCATTCACACTAACCACCACACGAAGTGTTAAACTGGGAGGGAATGGAGTGTTGGGTTGTGTTCATTAGGCACCAAATGAAGAAAAAACATGACTGAAACAGGCAGAGACTCTCTGGACTTTCCATGGCAAAACATACAAAAATAGTTTTTGGTCGCATACATAGATTTGCAGATGTTATCGCAGGTGCAGCGAAATGCTTGTATTTGACTATAGTGTAACGTTGATGATTTGATCAACCCTGCATATCTCACTGGCTCACTGACTTTGATCCAATCCCTGTAGGTAGCCATGACGCTGGAGGTCCAGGAGAGGTGGAACAGTGGGGAGATAACAGAGGTGGGTCAGGCTACACCACCTGTCCAGCCAAGCAGGAAGGAGAACCTGACCGTACTGCAGCCGGGCAAAATCAAGCGTGGCAAAGGTGGCACACAGGTCAGTGTTAAGAACACCCTCTAATCACTCAGACCAGACAGGTTGGCAGTATGAACTAACAAGTTCGGAATCTCTGAAATCTTAAAAAAAACTAGCCTAAAATCCCATTGGCATTATTCTCTTTAGCACTGTATGTAAATTGTAGTCCTGCATCCTAAATAACAGGCTCTCTTCTCACTATCTAGAACTGTCTGGTCAGCTTGCTGATGAACAGAATGGCTTTAGGAAAGCCAGAGCATGTATAGAGCACATCTATACTGTCTCTACAGTGGTCCGGGCTAGAATTCAAGAGAGAGAACCAACTTTTGCCTGTTTTATTGATTTTATGAAGGCTTTCGATTAGGTAAATAGAGAACTAATTGCTTTTAGACTGGGGTAAATCCATTTGAATTCAATCACTTTTTGACAACACCCTTTATTCAGGAGCATGTTGTATCTCAACCGCGGAAACAACACAAAAACCTCAGATGATGTAAAGTAGGGTTTAAGCTACAACATATGCGAATATGAAAAAAAAATCTGAGTTTACGTGTTTTTACATAATTAACATAAAAGGTAATTTTTTTTAATATATATTTTTTAAATTTAGTTTGACAACCCTATTTGTTGTGAGCTTTTGAATTATATCAAACTCAACCGTTTATCTTTTCCAGTGATGATGACATGGATGTCTCATGGTATGGTGGGGTATGCAAAATGGGTCAACTTTGAGCACATCTTATCTCCTGAATGTTTTGGCATTCAGATCCAAAAAGTAACTTTCTGACCACTTCTTCCATGAGCAAACATGTATGGAAAGTTTTGTTTAAATCAAAAGGGAAGCTGTCAAAAAGTGATTGAATTCATATGGATTTAACCACTAATTAAAATGGGAATTGATGGAAGATTCTCTGATGTTATCAAACCGCTATCTGGCTCCAGTTGCCTGTGTTCAGGTTAATGACCTGGTTTCCAACCCCTTACTGTGTAAAGCAGGGAGACATACTCTCACCCACTTTATTTACTCTATATGTTAATGATTTAGACCAAATGAAAAGGACCTTGGTTACTGTGCTTATTCTCAACTGTATCAATCCTGTGTGTGTCCAGTGATGGACTATGCTGCTGGGGTATGGGGATCCAAAGTACATACTAATTGTAACAATGTTCAAAACAGAGCAATCCGCTGCTTTCTTGGTGTGCATAAACTGACTCGAAACCTGGCCATCTGTGGAGATATGGGTTGCGAAGTTAGTTAAAAAGGTGACATGGTACATCTATGGAACAGACTGATGAATATGTCAGAACACAGAATCACAAAAAAAAGGGTTTGACTGGGACCTAGATAATTACCTATTTTTTGTGAAACTGATTTGCAGTATATATATATATATATATATATATATATATATATATATATATATACACAGGAACAAATTACTATGTGGTGTTAACCAAATCAAGGACAAGCTTTTTCTGATCCACAAGGAAAAATGGGCAGCTGATGTATGGTTTAAACCTAAAAACAGAACATACTGTCATCAAAGAGAACTATATCCCTGAGCCATATGTCCTCCTGAACCTAACAAAAAGCCAAAGGTCAGCTTGTGCTCAACTCCCATCCGGCCCTCTCCCTCTGGCTTAGAGAAGGGCAGATTTAACACAGTGCCTGAAGAGGAGATAATTTGCCTACTGTGTTGGGAAATCAAAAACGAAATCCATTTAGTGTTTTATAGCACTTTGTATGACGATCTGAGACATGTTATTTTCTGTAAAAGTGTTTGGTTCTAACCCTGAAGTATTCTGGTTACGGGACAAGCAGGGGCTTGGATTTTGTTTCAGGCAGAGTGTTTGCAATTGCTCAGTTTGTTTACACTGCCTGGAGAAGGAGAAATGAACTCTTTGTGTAGTGTACTGTTTGTGTAGTGGGGCTAGATGGTAGCTGTACTGTTTGTGTAGTGGGGCTAGATGGTAGCTGTACTGTTTGTGTAGTGGGGCTAGATGGTAGCTGTACTGTAGTGTAGTGTGGCTAGATGGTAGCTGTACTGTTTGTGTACTGTACTGTTTGTGTTGTGTAGTGTGGCTAGATGGTAGCTGTACTGTTTGTGTACTGTACTGTTTGTGTTGTGTAGTGTGGCTAGATGGTAGCTGTACTGTTTGTGTACTGTACTGTTTGTGTTGTGTAGTGTGGCTAGATGGTAGCTGTACTGTTTGTGTACTGTACTGTTTGTGTTGTGTAGTGTGGCTAGATGGTAGCTGTACTGTTTGTGTACTGTACTGTTTGTGTTGTGTAGTGTGGCTAGATGGTAGCTGTACTGTTTGTGTACTGTACTGTTTGTGTTGTGTAGTGTGGCTAGATGGTAGCTGTACTGTTTGTGTACTGTACTGTTTGTTGTGTAGTGTGGCTAGATGGTAGCTGTACTGTTTGTACTGTACTGTTTGTGTAGTGTGGCTAGATGGTAGCTGTACTGTTTGTGTAGTGGGGCTAGATGGTAGTTGTACTGTTTGTGTAGTGTGGCTAGATGGTAGCTGTACTGTTTGTGTACTGTACTGTTAGTGTAGTGTGGCTAGATGGTAGCTGTACTGTTTGTGTAGTGGGGCTAGATGGTAGCTGTACTGTACTGTTTGTGTAGTGTGGCTAGATGGTAGCTGTACTGTTTGTGTAGTGGGGCTAGATGGTAGCTGTACTGTTTGTGTAGTGTGGCTAGATGGTAGCTGTACTGTTTGTACTGTACTGTTTGTGTAGTGGGGCTAGATGGTAGCTGTACTGTACTGTTTGTGTAGTGGGGCTAGATGGTAGCTGTACTGTTTGTGTAGTGGGGCTAGATGGTAGCTGTACTGTTTGTGTAGTGTGGCTAGATGGTAGCTGTACTGTTTGTACTGTACTGTTTGTGTAGTGGGGCTAGATGGTAGCTGTACTGTTTGTGTAGTGGGGCTAGATGGTAGCTGTACTGTACTGTTTGTGTAGTGTGGCTAGATGGTAGCTGTACTGTTTGTGTAGTGTGGCTAGATGGTAGCTGTACTGTTTGTACTGTACTGTTTGTGTAGTGGGGCTAGATGGTAGCTGTACTGTTTGTGTAGTGGGGCTAGATGGTAGCTGTACTGTTTGTGTACTGTACTGTTTGTGTAGTGTGGCTAGATGGTAGCTGTACTGTTTGTGTACTGTACTGGTTGTGTAGTGTGGCTAGATGGTAGCTGTACTGTACTGTTTGTGTAGTGGGGCTAGATGGTAGCTGTACTGTACTGTTTGTGTAGTGGGGCTAGATGGTAGCTGTACTGTTTGTAGTGGGGCTAGATGGTAGCTGTACTGTTTGTGTACTGTTTGTGTAGTGGGGCTAGATGGTAGCTGTACTGTTTGTACTGTTTGTAGTGGGGCTAGATGGTAGCTGTACTGTTTGTACTGTTTGTGTAGTGGGGCTAGATGGTAGCTGTACTGTTTGTAGTGGGGCTAGATGGTAGCTGTACTGTTTGTGTAGTGGGGCTAGATGGTAGCTGTACTGTTTGTAGTGGGGCTAGATGGTAGCTGTACTGTTTGTGTACTGTACTGTTTGTGTAGTGTGGCTAGATGGTAGCTGTACTGTTTGTGTACTGTACTGTTTGTTGTGTAGTGTGGCTAGATGGTAGCTGTACTGTTTGTGTACTGTACTGTTTGTTGTGTAGTGTGGCTAGATGGTACGCTGTACTGTACTGTTTGTGTTGTGTAGTGTGGCTAGATGGTAGCTGTACTGTTTGTGTACTGTACTGTTTGTTGTGTAGTGTGGCTAGATGGTAGTTGTACTGTTTGTGTACTGTACTGTTTGTGTTGTGCTAGTGTGGCTGACGATGGTAGCTGTACTGTACTGTTTGTGTAGTGGGGCTAGATGGTAGCTGTACTGTTTGTGTACTGTACTGTGGCTAGATGGTAGCTGTACTGTTTGTACTGTACTGTTTGTGTAGTGTGGCTAGATGGTAGCTGTACTGTTTGTGTAGTGGGGCTAGATGGTAGTTGTACTGTTTGTGTAGTGTGGCTAGATGGTAGCTGTACTGTTTGTGTACTGTACTGTTTGTGTAGTGGGGCTAGATGGTAGCTGTACTGTTTGTGTAGTGGGGCTAGATGGTAGCTGTACTGTACTGTTTGTGTAGTGGGGCTAGATGGTAGCTGTACTGTTTGTAGTGGGGCTAGATGGTAGCTGTACTGTTTGTAGTGGGGCTAGATGGTAGCTGTACTGTTTGTACTGTACTGTTTGTGTAGTGGGGCTAGATGGTAGCTGTACTGTTTGTACTGTTTGTGTAGTGGGGCTAGATGGTAGCTGTACTGTTTGTACTGTTTGTGTAGTGGGGTTAGATGGTAGCTGTACTGTTTGTAGTGTTTGTGTAGTCTGGCTAGATGGTAGCTGTACTGTTTGTACTGTTTGTGTAGTGGGGCTAGATGGTAGCTGTACTGTTTGTACTGTTTGTGTAGTGGGGCTAGATGGTAGCTGTACTGTTTGTACTGTTTGTGTAGTGGGGCTAGATGGTAGCTGTACTGTTTGTACTGTTTGTGTAGTGTGGCTAGATGGTAGCTGAACTGTTTGTGTAGTGGGGCTAGATGGTAGCTGTACTGTTTGTACTGTTTGTGTAGTGGGGCTAGATGGTAGCTGTACTGTTTGTACTGTTTGTGTAGTGGGGCTAGATGGTAGCTGTACTGTTTGTACTGTTTGTGTAGTGGGGTTAGATGGTAGCTGTACTGTTTGTAGTGTTTGTGTAGTCTGGCTAGATGGTAGCTGTACTGTTTGTACTGTTTGTGTAGTGTGGCTAGATGGTAGCTGTACTGTTTGTACTGTTTGTGTAGTGGGGCTAGATGGTAGCTGTACTGTTTGTACTGTTTGTGTAGTGGGGCTAGATGGTAGCTGTACTGTTTGTACTGTTTGTGTAGTGTGGCTAGATGGTAGCTGAACTGTTTGTGTAGTGGGGCTAGATGGTAGCTGTACTGTTTGTACTGTTTGTGTAGTGGGGCTAGATGGTAGCTGTACTGTTTGTACTGTTTGTGTAGTGGGGCTAGATGGTAGCTGTACTGTTTGTACTGTTTGTGTAGTGTGGCTAGATGGTAGCTGAACTGTTTGTAGTGGGGCTAGATGGTAGCTGTACTGTTTGTACTGTTTGTGTAGTGGGGCTAGATGGTAGCTGTACTTGCCTTGATTATTGTACAGTATATGCATATAATTTGTACAATCTTATTTTGTTTTGAGTACAAGGAAAATGGTACTGTGTTTAGTAGTTTAGTAGTTTAGTAAGCCCATGTGGGCTGGGCGCCAGTAGATACTTAAATAAATCACAATCAATCATGTAGCCTAACAAATAGAAGACCAGACATGACTGAATGATGATAGAGACA
The DNA here is from genome assembly GCF_965601325.2 of Salmo salar. NCBI lineage: Eukaryota > Metazoa > Chordata > Actinopteri > Salmoniformes > Salmonidae > Salmo > Salmo salar. Next base: position 35,818,301 of record NC_138301.1, read on the forward strand.
GGTAATGGTACTGTTGAGAAAAAGGAGGGAACATATCCCATGCCAGTATTGAACTACACAACCCCTAGATTACCAAAATTGGCATTCTAACTACCCACTGTCGCAATAAAATAATCTCTTCGGAAGTCAAATCAAAGTTTGTCACTTGCACAGGATACAACATGTGTGAAACAGTACAGTGACATGCTTACTGCAAGCTCTTTCCCAACAATGCAGTATTCAATATAAAGGTAAGAGAAATAATACGAAGGAAAAACAGAAGAAAAACTCGATCGTAAGCTCTATAGAGGATCAGTACCAGCACCATCATTTCAATGTGCAGGGATACTGGAGTAGTTGAGCTAGATGGGTCAGCAGGGGTAAAAGTGACTGTCCGCAGTATAAATAATAGAATACATAGTAGCAGCAGCGTAAATGGTGTGTGTGTGTCTGTGTGGCATTAGCATTCGTTGTCATGGTATTAGCATTTGTTGTCATGCCATTAGTACATATAGTACGGACGAGGCTATAGAACTGCAACATTCCATGCTTCATCAATGATGATTGATATGAGCGTGTGTGTTTACTATGTGTCTGACCAGGCTAGCAGGATAGCCCTCCTCCACTCCCTGGCTAACATAGAGCAGTGGGCTATAGACCTGTCCTGGGACGTCATCGCTCGCTTCTCATCGGTCAGACTGGACACTGGAGAGCCCCTGCCCCGCCAGTTCTTCAGCGACTTTGTCAAAGTGGCCGGAGACGAGGCCAAGGTCAGTGTCCTAACATATATTTAAGTCATGTGGTCTGTTACGTGTTGTTTTAAGTATAGTTCACTTTCTGAAGTTTCAGCTTATTTTTTTAAAACAAGCTGAAACAAAAAAGTGGAATAATTCTTTAAGAATGATGCACATTATTGTTATGGATGTCTGTTGTTCAAACGTCTGTACTTCAGATATTGGTAGTCCAAGTATATTTAGTATGTTTATATAATACTGCAAGGCAGTGTTCCTCAAGGAGGATAAAAAGTGGTAGTACTGTATCAGTTGTGAGTAGTGGATGGACTGTTACCCTGGGAATACAATGAATTTCTACTGTTCCAACAGCATTATCACTTACTAGAGACGAGGATCACAGAACTCGACAGCTTCTTTGGCGCGTTACCTGTTCATAATGGTGGGTGGTTCGCTGGCTTCTCCAGACTAAGGCCGGGGTTCAATCCGATCTCTTTTGTAGACAATGCGTGTTTGGAAAGGCAATGTTCCCCGTGTTCGTGGAGATCGAATTCACAGTAAACACTGCATATATCGGCTCAATCGGAAATTTACTTTTAAGTATCAAGCGTGCTATAATGCAGATTGGATTGAATCCTGGCCTAACTATTAATATCATCACAGTTGGTTTTCTGAAAAAAATACATGACATTTTCAGTGCACCCAGTGTAAGTTGAGCTTCCTCGTCTCCACAGGACTGTGGCAGTCAGCAACGGATACGTCCCACGACCTTCTGGCGAGGCTAGCCATTGTGCATATGGTACATGAAGCCAGGTACAGCATTCACCTGAATTACAACACCAACAGAATATGATGATGTTATCAGTGCAGTGGAAACATTATGATCCCTATTACCTTGACACATCTTCTAATACACCCATGGGGTTCACATTATCTGAAAGGCTTGGATAGGTGTGAGAAATTTCACTCCTCCTTGGCCACAAATAACCACAGGGTGGCTAAAACAAAAAACTTGGTGAAATTCTTGGCTTTTCTAATCGACTGGGCTCGGGGAAAGTACATCTACCTAACTCCCTCGCTCTCCTCCTGCAAGGGGCCTGGATGTGCACCCCCAGACCCTCTCCCGCTTCGCTGCCCAGGGGGACTGCAGCTCTGTGGAGGTGCTGGAGGTTATCTACCGGGATGAGATCACTCACGTGGCCGCCGGGCTCCGCTGGTTCACCTACATCTGTTCACAGGAAGAACGGGTATGGCTATAAGGAGGCCATTATTTAACTACAGTTTAGTAGACTGAACAGTACAAATAGTTGCCTCTTTATAATGCACATTGTTGAAGAAATGTTTGAAATAAAATCACTCTAGAAGAAAAAGAAACGCACACCTATTAAGGCGAGGTGCTGGCTAGCGGAGTAGAAAACTTGAAAATAAGGGAGAGCCGCACATTCTAGGAGCTCAGATGCAAAAATGTAATTTCCAACGTTTGGACAGCCAAGCTGTCTTCATCAGGGTATGATCACAAACACTGCAGGGTGACTCGTTTATATAGTGTCAAAAGACACACAGGTGTCTGTAATCATGGCCAAGTTTGGCCTAATATCATTGATTAATTCTCAAATATAAAAATGGCATACAAAGAACAGCATACAAAAAACAAATGGATATCATACGATCATAGATTCATTTTAGACTACACAAGCTTACAAACAATTACAATGGCAAAGTCACATTAATCACACGAATGGCTTAAGATCAAAGTCTATGTTGAGACCGAAGGGTGCAAGGATCTTTAAGTTAAAGATCCAGGCAGCCTCTCGTTTTAACAATATATTATCAAGGTCACCCCCTCTCCTAGGGAGGGTGACATGTTCGATGCCAATATAACGCATAGACGAAATCGAGTGGTTTGCTTCCAAAAAGTGGGCCGCAACTGGGTAAGTCAAGTTTTTGCACCTAATGGTGCTACGGTGCTCTGAGATACGTACTTTTAATTCACGCTTTGTTTTACCCACATCATTTTTACCACAAGGACAAGTTATAAGATAAATAACTGCCTTAGTGGAACACGTAATAACACCTTTTTTGCTCCACTAAGGCAGTTATTTATCTTATAACATGTCCTTGTGGTAAAAATGATGTGGGTAAAACAAAGCGTGAATTAAAAGTACGTATCTCAGAGCATCGTAGCACCATTAAGTGCAAAAACTTGACTTACCCAGTTGCGGCCCACTTTTTGGAAGCAAACCACTCGATTTCGTCTCTGCGTTATATTGGCATCGAACATGTCACCCTCCCTAGGAGAGGGGGTGACCTTGATAATATATTGTTAAAACGAGAGGCTGCCTGGATCTTTAATTTAAAGACCCTTGCTCCCTTCGGTCTCAACATAGACTTTGATCTGAAGCCACTCTTGTGATTATTGTGACTTTGCCATTGTAATTGTTTGTAAGCTTGTGTAGTCTAAAATGAATCTATGATCGTATGCTATCAATTTGTTCTTTTATATGTTCTTTGTATGCCATTTTTATATTTCAGAGTTAACCAATGATATTAGGCCATGATTACAGACACCTGTGTGTCTTCTGACACTATATAAACGAGTCACCCTGCAGTGTTTGTGATCATACCCTGATGAAGACAGCTTGGCTGTCCAAACGTTGGATATTACATTTTTGCATCTGAGCTCCTAGAATGTGCGGCTCTCCCTTATTTTCAAATAAAATCACTGCCACATTACAATTGGGTTTATGGTAAATGTAGTAAATCACTGGTCTGGTAACACATTCACCATAGTTGCTGCAGCTGTGCCTCATCTAAAATTACATCCAAAAGCGTAATACATTCTAGTAGCTAATATTCAGCTTTCCTGATGCTCTTTTTAGGATTGCTTATCTACTTTCCATTACTTGGTGAAGCAGCACTTCAAAGGTTACCTGAAGCCTCCTTTTAACACAGAGGGTAGGAAGACAGCAGGGATGACAGAGGAGGTATGATGACACCCTAAACACATTCACACTAGCTAACGGCAGCTAGCTTTGACTAAAAGGAAACATGCAGTCTAAATCAGTGTTTCCCAACCCTCTCTTAACCACCAGACATTTTTGTTCTACCACTTCACTGATATATCCTTATCACTAATCAGCCTACCAAGCACTTGATTAGTTGAATCAACAGGGCTAAAATAAAAAATGTGATCATCCTTGAGGGGGTTGGACAACACTGGTCTAATTCACACCCACTTTAGTGAATAAATACATTTCCTTCAATGTTTTGTTTAAAACTTAAGTCAGTGAAATGCTACAATTCTGAACTTTCTTTCTCTCTTCCATAGTGGTACGTGCCTCTTGTAAAGCCTCCCAGTTAACAGACAATGTCCCCGAAACCAGCATGCCGTGACAAACACAGCTGCTGCGTCCCAGCGGGTGGGGGAAGCAGTTTCACACCAAATCTCATAACACCTGGATAAAGGTCCAACTGTTTTCTATTATAAAGGTTTAAACTCAAACATGTCAGTAGCCGTATCAATGTGGTATTGCAATCTAATATCTGAGCCCAATGTAGATGACGTGGCATTCGATCATTGGTTAATTTGTGCAGCGCGACTGCAATGTAGTCGGCCTGGAAGAGTACATCTCTAAAACAGACCCCACTATCTCTACAAATGTGATAAATATTAAAGTCCAATGCATAATGTCATAGAGCAAATGACAAAGGCAACAGAACCTTGTAAATGTTTATTTATGCAAATACAACTCAGTTATTTTGGTAGTCTAACAGGTTTGAGGGTTTTGCATTCGACAACAAACTACTCACACAACAGCCTCTCCATGATATCACTATTATTACATTCATGTGTTCCATAGGCTATCAGGAAATAGTTTCCAGTAGGCGTAAAACAAGAGAAAATCTTTTTGAAACAGAGGGTACTACCTGGACTTGAACAATAAGAAATGCTCATTTTTAGTTTCTGTTTCAAAACGTTTTGCCACGGTGATCCCTGCTGAACACTACTCTTGTGTGTACTCTAAATATGTTGTCTTAAAACAGACAGTATAGATCCTTTATTTTTTACAGGAAATGCATCTAATCAAATAACATTAAAGTAGGTTGTTGTTTTGTGTTTAATTACCACATCATGGTGTTTTAATACACAGCGTGTAGCTGTGTCAATGAGTTCTCCTCTCCAGCTGAATGTAATTCAGTTCTGTTACTGTGGAACAGGCACTCCTGCTTGGGGGGGCCATATCTGTTCTGGAAGCTCTGATGGAGATATCCGTTGTAGAAGTCTGCTGCTGACAGTCTCTTCTTCAGCATCACCACCTTGAATCCCACCCAGCCATCCTTGACCACCGAACACACAAAAAGTGCTTGTCATAATTTTTTTTATGGGATACATCAAGTTAATTTGTATTATGCCATGATACATCAGGAAGTGAATAATTTTTCATTAAATTAGACATTTCAATAAGACAAAAATTGAAGTGTTTTGACATAATAGTAAACCATGGAAAGTGTCAAGGATGAAAAGCCTGGCTCACGCACCTTACAACAGACAGCCAAGGTGTTGGATTCTTTCTGATAACTCATAGATCCTGGCACTGGTATCCTCCCTCGACCTGTCATTAAAACAATCACAACCTTTCTCAACCGAAAATATTCAAAATGGATGTTACCAGACATTGTCTCCGCAGCGTGTGGACTCAAGCACTACTGCTGCCGATCCACACAGTTACTTACCACTAGCTGACTGAGTCAACCACCATCTACCACCAAGCAGTGTTGGAAACAATGAAGAGTCCTGATTAAAAGAGGAAATGACCTGATAGTGAAATGTTGCATTTGCCAGCAAAGTCCAGCAGCTTTATGGTCTTGCCCATCCAAATTGTTCTCAATGGGATCTAATGAGAGAGAAGAGGGCATTATTTTAACACTCCTGGACAATGTGTGTTTAGAGGCCAGTCACAGTAAATCAAGGTCATGTTCGGTATGCACAAAATTAGAAAATCATCTTGAAACAGGTGAGGAACGGCCTGAAATCACCCAATAAGACTGCTCACTTTAGTTTTACGTTTTCAGACTTTTCTAGTTTCGTGCCAACTGAACATGACTGGTCTGTCTTATTACCCGGGATGCGATGGCACGAAACAGGCAGTCGATCTGGACACAGGTCTGCTCCTCCCATACGATCCAGCTCATTGATGTGCTGATTTTAGGGGCTGTTGAGAAGAGTCAACTCTAAGCTGAGGCATGAATGGGTGCTTAGAATGTACATGCAGCTTTCACCCTCCTGTAAGTTGCAATTCTTGCTGATTGTTTATCATTCAAATTGTAATTACTACTAGCATCAAATGTCTGGTTGAGCAAATACATGTTCTTACCTAAAGTGGCACCATCTTCATCTTGCTCCCTTCGGTTTGTGATTCTCTCTGGAAGGGTCCTTAATGTGTCAATCAACTGTTCAAGCAAAATAATAAAGGTCCCATATAAGAGGGCTTACATTAACCATGACTGGTTTCTGACAAGCCTCTTCAAATGGATTTTTATTTATTTATTTCACCTTTATTTAACCAGGTAGGCAAGTTGAGAACAAGTTCTCATTTACAATTGCGACCTGGCCAAGATAAAGCAAAGCAGTTCGACAACATACAAAAACACAGAGTTACACATGGAGTAAAACAACATACAATCAATGATGCAGTAGAAAAAAAAAAAATATAAGATTATATACAATGTGAGCAAATGATGTGAGATAAGGGAGGTAAAGGCAAAAAAAATGCCATGGTGGCAAAGTAAATAAAGTATAGCAAGAAAAACACTGCAATGGTAGATTTGTAGTTTGAAGAAAGTTCAGAGATAAAATATAAATAATATGGTGCAAAGGAGCAAAATAAATAAATACAGTAGGGGAAGAGGTAGTAGTTTGGGCTAAATTATAGATGGGCTATGTACAGGTGCAGTGATCTGTGAGCTGCTCTGACAGCTGGTGCTTAAAGCTAGTGAGGGAGATAAGTGTTTCTAGTTTCAGAGATTTTTGTAGTTCGTTCCAGTCATTGGCAGCAGAGAACTGGAAGGAGAGACGACCAAAGGAGGAGTTGGCTTTAGGGGTGACCAGAGAGATATACCTGCTGGAGCGCGTGCTACAGGTGGGTGCTGCTATGGTGACCAGTGAGCAGAGATAAGGGGGGACTTTACCTAGCAGGGTCTTGTAGATGACCTGGAGCCAATGTGTTTGGCGACGATTATGAAGCGAAGGCCGGATTGAGCTCTGGATGTACGTCCCAAATGAGTGATCTCAAATCACACCCTATTCCCCATGCAGTGCACTACATTTGACCAACAGAGTCACATAAGACTCGAGCCACGTAGTGCACTGGATGGGAATAGGGTGCTATAACTACACAGTGTGAAGTGCACTCACTAGCTGGGCTCCCTTGGTGGCCAGAGTAGCTCCTAGCTGGTCAGCTGTGAAGTTGTCTGGGACCTGGTAGATCTCCTGGTGAAGAATGGGACCCACATCAAACCTGTAACAGAGACCAGAGACACACCGAGGTTTACTGGAACACAGAGACACACCGATGTTTACTGGAACACAGAGACACCCTGCGGTTTACTGGAACACAGAGACACCCTGCGGTTTACTGGAACACAGAGACACCCTGCGGTTTACTGGAACACAGAGACACCCTGCGGTTTACTGGAACACAGAGACACCCTGCGGTTTACTGGAACACCGAGATCAGAGATACACTGAGGTGCAAAGGAATAGCAGTATGCGCTTTGACAGTGAATACAGTAGTAGAGTACACTATTATATATAGGCCTATTGCAATCTGGTGGCCTCTGGAGACTTTATGGTTAATTTTCCTGGACCCAGATAAAGCTGTCCTGTACAGGACTATAACACATGCTCAATGGGGAAAATCACCATTAAAATGGCTTTTCAGTCCAGGATTAGGTTGGGAAACCATCCCTAAATATGCATTTGAACAAACAACCATCTGCTAATGTCATCCCTCACTTTTGCTTGTCGATAGTAGGTCCATGTTACTGGCAGATGACTGGTCCCTTTCATGACTCACCCTTCCTCCCTCAGAACCATGAGGAAAGGGAGAGAGGAAAGGAGGGAAGGGGACAGAAAGTAGCTCTGGGTCACGTTAGCCTACCTCTTTGGTCGTATCTGCATGACGCTGACCCCGGTGATAGTGTCTCCGTGTAGGATGGTGTGGAACACTGGGGCGGGGCCGCGCCATCTGGGGAGAAGGCTGGGGTGGACATTCAGGATCCCACTGGAATAGAGGCAACAGACACACATGCTGCAACTCTCACAATCAAACAGATTGGACACTGTCAGGGTTTGACTCTTGGGATGTGCTCATAAGATTGACACTTCTTGGGGAGTCTGCTGCTTGTGTAGCTGATATGGAACATAGTAGCTACCATGGAGCAAGTGATGTCGCCCGCCCTGAGATCGACAAGTACATTCTGGGTCAGTGGTAATGACAATGCTTATTTTGGTGGCGAGTCAGAGTGTTGTGTGCGGGTCCCTGGTTTGCACCCAGCTCGGGGCACACAGGGACAGAAGCTATAATGTTACACTTGTATTGCATGAGTCACTTTCAGAGAAGTTACTCACCATGGAAACTGGTTGATAAGTCCTTCCCGAAGCAAGCAGCCAAATGACACCACCACCCCGACATCGAACTGCCCTTGAAGATCCCCGAGAGGCCAGACATGAACGGGCAGTTTGTTTTGATCAGCAAAATTCTTCACAGGGACGTCATTGGATAGTGTGACAACCTCAAGTGATTCCACAACTCGGTCATTGGAGTCCCTGCGACAAATAATGACAGCAAACAACTGACATTAGGCGACGAGAAGTTACTCTAGCCTGGTCCCAGATCTGTTCGGACTGTTGCTCCAACTCTTATGAGACAGCACAATATGGGACCAGGTTAAAGTTACCCACTGCAAAGACTCTCCTCTTTGCTCACTGGCATGTAAATTGTTGTGGGTGTCATACCTAGACGCAGAGAGCAGCTTGAGGGATTCAACAGCAAAATTATCTGTCCCAAAGAAAAGGACCCTCCAAGGTGGTTCTGTTGATAAATAGTTCCTAGTGGCAAATAGGCGGGTCTTGCCAGGGCCTTGTCCACAACGTCTATGTTTCTCCGGCGTTCTTTTGACCCACACGCCAACAGATGCATGCCTCTGGGTGCAATAATTGCAAAAGCCATGGAGTATTTTCAGACCCATTACTTTTGCCTTGACATTGTTCCACATCTGTCATTGGTCGGGCGGGCATCTACCAATGCCACCAGTGTGTCAAAATTAGCTAGCAATGCTCGACTCCAATATGGCTAGTTTATTCGTCAAGACAAGCTCAACAAATTACACGAGGGCCCCTCTAGAATTAAGATTTATTCGTGTGACACGCTTACCTTTAGCGTTAATGAATATTGTCCAACATTTAGCTTGATTAATGTCAGCTATAACGTTAAGGTATTTCTACATATGGGCGCCGCCATGTTTTTTTCTTGACATACACCATGTTTCCGGTTCTATCGAAAATAGTTGTCCCTTCGTTTGATCAGACACTTTTAGTTCCGACTAGACAGTGACGCCTTGATCACACCGATAGTACACCTGCGCAAAATAGAACGCAGCATCATCTGGATATGCGTGCAACAAAAGTTCAACATTCACCTTCTGCTACCATTTCTGTCAACTCGTCTACGCATACAGTTTGACGCATACATTTTTAAAATCCTATGTTTAGCGCCACATAGAACGCATTGCAACTGCCTCTGCAAAGCAGCGTTCCATTGGAATTAATGTACTTCTGGGGTCCCGGAATTCTTATTTATTTTTATTTCAGCTTTATTTAACCAGGTAGGCAAGTTGAGAACAAGTTCTCATTTACAACTGCGACCTGGCCAAGATAAAGCAAAGCAGTTCGACACATATAACAACACAGAGTTACACATGGAGTAAAACAAATAAGCAGTCAATAATACAGCAGAAAAATAAGTCTATATACAATGTGAGCAAATGAGGTGAGATAAGGGAGGTAAAGGCAATAAATAGGCCATGGTGGCGAAGTAAATACAATATAGCAATTAAAACACTGGAATGGTAGATTTGACAGTAGATGAGTGTGCAAAGTAGAAATACTGGGGTACAAAGGAGCAAAATCAATAAATACAGTAGGGGAAGAGGTAGTTGTTTGGGCTATTTATAGATGGGCTATGTACAGGTGCATTGATCTGTGAGCTGCTCTGACAGCTGGTGCTTAAAGCTAGTGAGGGAGATAAGTGTTTCCAGTTTCAGAGATTTTTGTAGTTCGTTCCAGTCATTGGCAGCAGAGAACTGGAAGGAGAGGCGGCCAAAGGAGGAATTGGCTTTGGGGGTGACAAGTGAGATATACCTGCTGGAACGCGTGCTACGGGTGGGTGCAGCTATGATGACCAGCGAGCAGAGATAAGGCGGGACTTTACCTAGCAGGGTCTTGTAGATGACCTGGAGCCAGTGGGTTTGGCGACGAGTATGAAGCGAGGGCCAGCCAACGAGAGTGTACAGGTCGCAGTGGTGGGTAATATATGGGGCTTTGGTGACAAAACGGAATGCACTGTGATAGACTGCATCCAATTTGTTGAGTAGGGTGTTGGAGGCTATTTTGTAGATGACATCGCCAAAGTCGAGGATCGGTAAGATGGTCAGTTTTACGAGGGTATGTTTGGCAGCATGAGTGAAGGATGCTTTGTTGCGAAATAGGAAGCCGATTCTAGATTTAACTTTGGATTGGAGATGTTTTATGTGAGTCTGGAAGGAGAGTTTACAGTCTAACCAGACACCTAGGTTAGAATGAAGGACACTGTCAGTGTGATCGAGGCGTGAGTCCCTAAGAAGAGGCCTGTGCAGAGAGGTATATTATGTGGTCCTAACCTTCACAGATAATCAAGTTTATTTGAGGTTATGCATTTTCCTCACAGAGAAGGGATATTATAAATGTAAATAATTGACTTTATTCCAACCACAACCAATGGGACTCCCTAAAAACACACCACTTTGAAACAACTATGACCAGAAGTTACTTTTCGTTGCAGGTTATGATATGAGAGCGTTTTCGCTAACCCAAACCCTAACACTTTTCCTAACTTTAACCTAATTATCCTAACCTGCTATGTTGATTCTCCTTACCTGCTGTGTAAATTCTCCTAACCTGCTACAAAAAAAGTCACTTCTGGTCGTAGCTGTATCGAAGTAGTGTGTTTTTAGGGAATCTTCACCACCAACCAACAAAATGATTTGTTATTTGAGTATCCTCATCCTGTTGATTTTTAAAGTGTTGGCAAATGTATTTGTGTTCCCAAAACAGTTTAACTCAGTCACTTAAAAGGCCAGCCTACTTCTTTCTCCTCTGCTAAGGTATGGTAGATGACCTGGAGGTCATTTACCTTTAACTGTAAAACATACTTGCCATAAAGAAATAAAAATCCCTTTAAGTCTCTTGTTTAACAGACAGATATCACGACAGTTACACATGTGCCAGATGTTTGACCAAACACAGACTGTTTTCCTCCCATGTCTACAAACTGCAATGGCAAGGTCCCAGCAAGGCTAACTAAACAGTAACCAAGCAACCCTGGTCACTGACCTTGTCAATGCAAGGATAATGCCCCCCCAATGTAGAGTTTAAAAGCTTGAACACAGGATGGATTCCATTCCATTGAGTTAGGAGAAGATTGTAATGAAGTAGGCCCAGTTGTGGTGCAGTACACTAGGCAATAGTTTACAGTAGCCTAATGAAGCATTCACAACTTCTTATCATTGAGAACGAAAAGACTGCCATCACTATAAGGAGGCTGTTTCACCTGTCTCAACATTTCTCTCTAGCAATAACATCCCCAACTAGACTTCCAGACTCTGCATTTTGTAATAAATGAAGAACACATTGCACCACATAAAAAGTCCCCATATCCCCAGCTATAAAGGGAATATTTACAGATGCCATATAGCCATAATCAAGAGACTCACTGAACCAATCTCCTCCCACATGCACTTTGGAAAGCCTCTCCTCTGCGTTGTGTATGTTCAACAGGTAGAATCATTTTCCCCACTGCACTACCTCCCTTCTCCAAGTCAGGCAGTGAGAGAAACAGTCCCTGGTAAGTGAGAATTGTTTTCATTACCTTAAAGCTACTGTCTGAAATTGGTACATACATTTTTTTACTTTTAAATGAATGATATATAGCCATTGGTTAGGAGGACTTGTAGTGTATTATTTTTTATTTGGATTGTTAATGCTTATAGCAACTTTTATTGATAGGATGTTTGGATCATAATTAATAGGATCATTGGGGTAATAAGATTGATAACCATCAGCTTTTGATGTGTACTGTACACACAGAGAGTCAACCATTAGATTATCTACATTTACATTTGAATTTGTTTATGGGATAGGAGTATGTTTCGATTTAACCTCTAACATTTTATTGGCGCCTTGCTATCGGCCATAAAAGTGCAATGATGGACAACTTTTCTAAATAGTTTACTTGATAATGAGTATTTCTCTTCAGGACCAAATATTGTAGCCTAATACACACTATTACAGTACGTAATGGGATATACATGTACATAATGGAATTAGCAAGGTACAATGCCTCTACATACTTTCAACGTTGTTTTGAGTGTAGAGATGGAATTGCGGCATAAAGAAGGCAGTGCTTTGGATAAACTCTCAGTTTATAAGGTGGATGTGTATGTTTCCCTTTGGTCCACTAATTCAATGCAGACTTATGCTTTGTTTTTGACGGTTGAGAAGCCCAGTAGAAATGTGTGCTGGATACTACCATCCCAGGAATACTATCATAAAACTTTCTAATGTGAACCAAGCCATAATAAAAGTTACATTTACATAACTATGATTATTATTATGTGTAAGTGTTGATCTTGTATTCTTGATTAAGGGAATACATTGCCATTCTGATTTATGTCAACAGTCATTGCAGATTTCATCCACTTCAGACATGTTTCGTGTGTGGATCAAACTCTGTCTCCTCTTGCCAGGTAATGCTATCCCTTCACACGTACACCTTTCACTGAAACATCAAAAATCCCCTGATTCATTTCGTCATAAAACCACAACAACAAGTGGAAGCATGTTTTTGATTTGTCATAACACTACGCTCACTACAATGCATGTCCACTATACTGCACTTCCAGGGGTAAGTAGTTTCATGATCCACAACACCCTCCACAGCCTGTGCTTGGAGGACTTCCCCAAGACGGGCCTGGTTCAGCTGAATAAATGCAACCTGGACTCAGTTCTCCAGCAGTGGATCTGGAGGGACCAGAGTCTCCTGGAGCGTGTGGGGACCTCCAGGTGCCTGTCGGCCCACCACTCTAACCCCATCCAGACTGTACCCTGTGAGGGGGTAGAGGATGGGGGACACAGGGGTGATGGGGGGCTGCGGTGGGGGTGTGAGTTGAACAGGCTGATCAGTCAGAACAGTTCTCTGGAGCTCTCCACAGACGGGAAACGACTGACGCTGTCCCACAGGAGCAAGCAGACCAAGTGGAGGTCTCTGGATGAGGGGGATATATGCCAGGAGAGGCTCAGTAAGTGATTGTTGTTACCTCCAAACAAAACCTCATGGCATGAAATTGGATCTTTGTGTAAATTGACTTACATGAGTGAAGCTCTAGAATGAGCCAAATAAGCACTCAAGATTATGAAAATAATGTAACATTTTCATCTCCTTTTGAATGATTGACTTCATCACAAGTTAGCAGTTGTTAGATTGGAGCTTTGTGTGAATTGATACTGTATGGGCCTCTCAAACCTAGGCTAGAAGATATTAACTCAATGTCCTTCCACAATAGTCCCTCAGTCCACCTTGGCCACATGGTGCCATTGTGGCCACCATTTTGTCCGCATGAAAACTAACACAGGGGATGGTGATGCAATATGTGTTTGTAAATTTGTATTGGCACCTGCAGGATCCAAAAGGGCATCGAGCGATCCCGATGAGTTTGAGGTGAAACCTGCGGAAGAGCAGAAAGCGGAGCCTCCTGGTATGACCGATGAACAGAAAGAATTCCTCAGATGGTTCTATCGCACTGAGGACCGTAAGTGCTGCTCTTTACAAAGCTATTGTACCTTTTTCCCACTACCGAGCTGAGCCAAACTGAGCTAAGCTGTTCTGTGCCTTGCTGGAAAGGACAATGAGGAAGGAAAATAGCCAAGCCAGCACAGTACAGATAAGGTTGGCATGATAGTGTGAAAAGGGTATTATTAGTGTTGTATTAGGTTGATGTTGTTTCAGGGTAGCGAACTGATCCTTGGCCATTGTTTGGGAAATTACAAGTAAAATAGATATGATTGGATTGTTCTTAAGTAGGCTATTTGACAGCTCCATTACGTTATCCAGCTCCATTACGTTATCCAGCTCCATTACGTTATCCAGCTCCATTACGTTATCCAGCTCCATTACGTTATCCAGCTCCATTATGTTATCCAGCTCCATTACGTTATCCAGCTCCATTATGTTATTCAGCTCCATTATGTTATTCAGCTCCATTACGTTATCCAGCTCCATTACGTTATCCAGCTCCATTATGTTATTCAGCTCCATTATGTTATTCAGCTCCATTACGTTATCCAGCTCCGTTACGTTATCCTACTTGAGCAGTTTGTTCTTACAATATATACTCAGTTAATCAGTTTTCACTTTTCATGGCACTGTAGTGCTGGTGGTGTCATTTATGTGATCTGATCCCAAAACCTCCATAAAGGGATTGGTTATAGTGAAGCACTTTTTCTCTTAGTCAGATTTACATGGTAGTAAACTTTTATACCCGCCAAGGCTCCAAGTCTGTAAAAAAAAAAGCTGTTAAGTGCACACTTGGTCCAGGTTCCAATGTTTTGTCTTTGATCACCTCTGAAATTTCCTGTGGGGTTATAAAGGTGGGAAGATTTTCCGCAGTTACAACTATGTGTTTTTGTCATCACAGCAACTCCCTGGAAGTTTGCGATGCTGGCTCTGTCCTTCGCTGCCCTTCTGCTGGGCTGTCTGCTTCTGGGAATGGGCTCCATGGCGAACAAGTAAGCCCCTATCTGATACTTACTCAACTTAAGTAGACTAATGTCTACCCACTCAACTCAAAAATACTAATGCAATACACTGTAATTCTAAACAAGAAATATCCCATGTGTCTTCAATTATGAAACATGGTGTGGTGAAGATACTTATGGTCAACAACAGTAATTGATGCAACCAAAGGCTCTGTGGAACCTAAATACAGGACCTGTTATGGAAGAAAACAAAAGCAATCGCCATATTTGCGCGTGTTGGTCTGGCCATCTTTATTTACACCACAGTGACTACATTTCCCATCATCCTCCACACAGAAACAGGAATAAGATAGCCAAGTACAAGGCGGCGGCCATGAAGCCGGAGGCGGAAGAACTACAGGTCATCGTAACAGAAGTTAGAGGTCAAAGAACTAACTCAGAGGTCAAACCCGTCAACAGCACTTCTGTCCAGGTCAGTATGAGCCAATCTGAGATCCCAGTGAGCCAGGCCAAGCCCCTCCAGGACAACGGGGAGGTAGTGGGGCTCAAACCGGGGGACATTGTGGTGACCTGGAATGACGGGAACGTGTCCAGCCTGTACCCCGAGCCTGAGGGGGAAGTGGAGGTGTTGGCGGAGGTAGAGAAAGAGGAGGTGTTGAAGAAAGAGGAGGTGGTTGAGGTGGTGGAGGAGGTAGAGAAAGAGGAGGCAGCGGAGGGAGTGGTGGTAGAGGGATGAAGGAGAGAGATATAACAGCCACGTTTCTCATTACTGCTCCTCTGCAGAGGCAGAACAGAAACTCCTATTTACTTAGGCATAACTGTCATTTTAAGTTGTTTTATTTTTACCTGTAACTTAAACAACTACTGTCTGTTTAATTACTGTAATGCCCTTTTTACACTACTTTGCTGAGCCAGACCGTACTGTGCTGTGATGCGTAACCATGCCAGCGCAGTACAGCTTGACTTGGCTCAGTAGTGTGAAAAGGGTATACAACTACTACAAATAATGCTGTGTACAAGATGTGCAGTATCACAGTCATCATTCACAAGTACTTTACTGGTTGCAGTTTCAGCAATGCTTGGAATATACATCTACTGTAAACATTGCTGGCCGTCGAAACATCGCAACCAACTATTTGGGATACCAAATAGTTTGTAAATGTTGTTTTTTGGTCATGAAGAAGTGCAACGTGTTGTTTATAGTGTAGTTAAAAGTTTTCCTATGTCACTTGACAGTATGTAGGAACACTTATAAACCATGTGTCATAAGCTATTCAAGTTTAGTCTACTTGGGAAACACTAAAAGGCAACTAAACATGGTCTGAGATAACATTAAGATTGGAAGATCAAACTTCTCTTTATACATCTCTTTTGTAATTCTATTTGTAAAGTTTTTTTTAGTTATAATGCTGGACACCAGGAAGATTAGCCGACGTCATGGCATCAGCTGATGGGGATCCTAATATAATCCAAACTCGAATTATCTTGCTGTGAGTATAGTGGAAAGCTCTTGTGAGAGAGTATTCACATATAGATGTTTTGGACTGAAAACAGAATTCAGTTGGTTAACTTTTGTCATCTCCATATGTAAGATAGATTTTCCTTGTGTTATAAAAGCATTCCACCATTTGCAGTATTTACAATAAGGAAATAAAACTGTTCATATCAACATAGTTCTGTTTTGTACTTTTGGTTGGGATGGCATTAGCATACAATAGTATAAAAATGTGTTTTAAGTTACAAGAAATGCAACAGTTGTTACACTGATGAGCCTGAGGAGGGCGCCCACAACTCGTGAAATCAATGTATATATGAAGTTAAAGCCCCAATGCAGTTGTTTTGATATCAGTATCAAATAATTACTGGGTAGCAATTAAGTACCTTACTGTAATAGATTTCCATTAAAATTGGCAAAAATAGCTTTTTAGCAAAAACATATTTCTCAAGCAAGAATTTCACTAAGAGTGGGAGTGGTCTGAGATGGGAGGGGAAAACTGAAAACTAGCTGTTATTGGCAGAGATGTTTGGAACTGTCTTTGTTATTTGTCTATGAACCAATTTATAGCATGGTGATGTCACCATGGAAAGCCAAAACTCAAAAGGGTTTGACTGCACCGGGCCTTTAACTCAAAGATTGACTTGCTACTTACTGTTATGTGTTGCAACATCAATAACTTAAAACATGTATCTACATTAACAAAATATGTCTTCATTCGATCAAATTAGTTTTCCTTTAAAGCTTATTAAAATGTATATAAAAATACATGTGCATAGTGTCAGCAATCTACACTACAGTGAACATACCATCACCATCATAAGCACTCCAATCACCACAATACATTTGGCAACTAACATAACTTTGTCCCAGTAACTGACTTCAAGACAAACTTTGAAAACTTTGGCAATATAAATTCAACATTCACAATGACAGTTTAAACACCAGTCCATTACTGTCCATCTCTCAAGGAGCTCTGATAATTACTGTTCCTTCTCTTCACTTGAAGGTGCAGTAAGTCATCATGATGTTTTGGTACACGCTCCAACTTAGTGATTGTGATATCCATCATGACAGTTTCTGCTGCATACAGTATGTTGATGGCTTGGTTGTATGTTATTCTGACTCCATTTTGTTCTGCTTTTCACATTTGACACAGTCCATTGTCTCTCATAACCTATTTCACAGTTCTCTCACTTGTCCATATTGTAAGCCACTTTGGCAGACTTGTCAATAAGTCACTTACGGAAAGTCCAGGTTGAGTCTCAAGTCTTCGAGCCTGAGACACTCAGAGTCAAGTCTCAAATCTCTGAGCACAAGTCCAAGTTAAGTCTGAGCACAAGTCCAAGTTAAGTCTCAAGTCTGGCACAAGTCCAAGTTAAGTCTCAAGTCTCTGAGCACAAGTCAAGTCTGAGCACAAGTCCAAGTTAAGTCTCAAGTCTGGCACAAGTCCAAGTTAAGTCTCAAGGTTTGAGCATAAGTCTCAAGTCTTTGAGCACAAGTTTGAGACAAGACTCAAATTTCCAGTCTTGGTCTCATGGTCTCAGTCTGGTCTTATTCTCCATCAACTCATCAGAAGATCTTGAAGCCCTTGAGCAGCGTCAACGTGGGTGCCCGCCGTTTGCTCTGTGCCCGCGACGACTTGACCGTCACCAGCTTGGCGGTGGCGGGCACTGGGAGCTCCTTGTAGCAGGGGGTGTTGAACGGGGGCACGGTGGCGAGGCTGAACAATGGCTTGTTGTCCTCACTGATGTAAAGGGGGCGTAATGGGGGGCTTCTTTTGCCACCCGCCTGCCTGGCCTCCCTCACGGCTTCATGGAAGACCCGCTGGACAGACAGGAAGTCCAGGCAAGCAGACACCTCGAAGAACAGGCAGCCGAAATGGGAGGCGAGGGCCGAGCCGTCCAACTTACTCACCTGCCTGAAAGACAGAGTGGGTGAGACAGGGTGATGGGGAGTGAGGAGAGAGAGAGAGAAGAGAGCGAGAGAGAGAGAGATAAGGAGTGAGTGAGTGAGGATGGGTGAGAGAGAGAGGTGATAACAGAGAGAATGAGAGAGAGAGGGAGAGAAAGAGAAAACAGGAGAGAGAGAGAGGGAGAAAGAGAAAACAGAAGCCCTTTAGTTGAAACAGCTTCAAAACAATAATGTGCCAACTTTGCACATATCATTAGTCAATCACACTCCGTACATCCTTAGCTAACAACAAACTTTCCCACAACTTTAAAGAGTGTTCCCTTAAAAGTCTCATTAGGTCATAAACTAACGTTTTCATAGGAATGTTCCAAGAGATTATTCCATTCAAATATAACTAATGTTCTCAGAACTTAAGATATACATTTTCTAGACATGTTTCATGGGAACGTTGCAAGAACATTTACATGTATGTGTCCAGTTTTCTGTGGGTTTGGAGAATATTCCATCGACATCCCACCAAACATACACTGAACATGATTGTCATACTCTCCGAACATAATATATTGATGTTCTAGACACGTTTCATGTGAACGTTGCAAGAACATTCATGTGTCCAGTTTTCTGAGCGTTAAGAGAATATTCCATCAACGTCCCACCAAACATACACAGAACATGGTTGCCATATTCTCCAAACATAATATATTGATGTTTGGGCCTCCCAAGTGGTGCAGTGGTCTAAGGCACTGCATCGCAGTGCAAGAGGCATCACTACAGATCTGGGTTCGTTCCCGGGCTGTGTCACAACCGGCCGTGATCGGGAGTCCCATAGGGTGGTGCACAATTGGCCCAGCGTCGTCCGGGTTAGGGGAGGGTTTGGCCGGGGGGGCTTTATTTGGCTCATTGTGCTCTAGCGACTCCTTGTGGCAGGCCGGGTGCCTGCAAGCTGACAATATTTGTCAATTGAACAGTGTTTCCTCCGACACATTGGTGCAGCTGGCTTCCGGGTTAAGCGAGCGGGTGTTAAGAAGCGCGGTTTGGCGAGTCATGTTTCGGAGGACACATGACTCGACCTTGAGCCGGTTGGGGAGTTGTAGTGATGAGACAAGATCGAAATTGGGGAGAAATAATAATAATATATTAATGTTCTAGACAAGTTTCATGGGCAACGTTGCAAGAACATTTCTGTCTATCAGTTGTCAGGACATCACCTGATGGAACCAAAGAAATGTTGACCCACAAAATTTTTTAATTACACATCATGCCTTGTTACTAGCAACATGACAACGTCTTACACCTAAAAGAAAAAAAGAAGGTGTGTTGGAGTGGCTATAAGTCTGCTGGCCATTATTGCTTCATACATTTATGTACGTTATATGTTTTGGTTAAATATAGCAACATGAAGACATCTTACACTGGGAGACAAATATAAGTGGTTGGAGTCTTGCCATGAATCAACTTTACTGGAAGTGCTTCAATAAACATGAGTCTTTCCATAAACACTAGCTAAGAGGGCTTGGGTTGCCACACATGCAGCAGTGATGGAGGTGTGCATTAACATTGAGTAGGACTGACATGATGTTTCATTTCAGGCTTTCAGATGACTACCAGAAGTAGGCCTAGAGCTGCAAAACGCTTTGGTGTTACTTGAGAGGCTATGGGCCAAAACAGAACTTTGCAGACAGCATCACTCCTCCTGGAAGCCCTGTCGGACCGGACCAAGACATGCCTTGGCTTTTGGAGTATGTTGTGGTGTGGGTTTGAATCGCAGGTCAGCCTTGGTGGGGATGATCCGGATTATATTGAGAAGTGTGCATGTACAGAAAGCCTATTTCTAATTAAATGCACCTGCCTCTTAAATGTCCACCAGCTGTGTCTCTAACAGTCTAAAACAGACATCTTGGCATGCAAGACTTCTGCACCGGTATCTCTCCATGTCTAACTACTGTGGTATGTATCGCTGCTACTGGCTATGCTGATATGAGCCAGTAGTGAGCTCTGAGCGCCTGCGGCAATGCTTAGTAGCTATAACACCGGAATCTCATCAAGACGTTTGGACCTCTTGGTATAATGTCTCAGGCATTACACTAACAGACGAGTAGTTGCAGGTTTGAGTCCCACTCAGACTTCCATCCACCCCACCAATTCGCTACACACCTGTATCTCTCCATGTCCAGCTTGTTGCCCAGCAGTATAATGGGGGTCTTGGGCTGCAGGGCCTTGGTGTGGACGGTGACGGCCTCCAGGTACTGTTGGCAGCCCTCAAAGCTCCGTCTATTGTCTATGCTGTAGACCACAAGGAAGGCACTGGCCCACGAGAGGTAGCGCTCACAGTTCACTGGGCCGTCCTGACGGTAGAGACAGACAAGGGGAAAAGGTCATCACTTCAAAACAATTAGTGGCAAAGGCTTTAGAAGACCTATCAATTTATTTAGAATAGAATAGATCTTCAAATGGTATCCATTTGCACAGAAATTCTGTCATTGTGGCCCGGCTCTTGTAATGGTAATGCCCCAGCCTACGGCACACACGTCTTCCGGTTTGAATCCGACCTACTGCCCTTTGACACAACCTCTATCTTTCCTCACTATCATCCTCTGTCTCTGTGTTCAATGCAAATCTGAAAACCTTTTTTTCTTCTGTCACAGTGTCAGCGGCAGAGCAGCGCCCCTGGAGCAGTTCAGTGCCTCAAGGGCACAACGGCAGTAGTATAGTCTTTCAAAAAAGACTATTCCCACCTGGTCAGCTGTGTCCATAACTTTCACAACGACAGGCTGTTGGTCCACCATCTCCTCAGAAGAGTAAGTATCCTCTAGATGGCAGTGAACACAACATGGAGGTCACAACATTGACCCAACATCACAATACAGTCATTCATGTGTCAATATGAACAAGTTTATTGTACATTTCTCTGAAAGTGCATCTGCCGATTCTTGTATAGTTAGTGTACACAAACTATTACAGAGGTGTTCTAATGTCCATACTAGCCTACCATAAAAGGCATTCCCAATGCACAGCGTGATTCTAAATGGTACTAGAGGGGATGTTAGGACAGAGCCTAAATTATTTATTTAACAAGGACATTTCTTGACAAGTGCATTTTATTTCAGAAGGTAACAAGCTTACCTAGATTGGGGTCATATTCACTGATGAAGCGCTTGGTGAGAAATTTGACAGTCAACGCTGAAAAGAGAGAAGGGAATCATTCACTTCCTGTTTAGATTCAGCTCTTTGTTGTCAGTCTGTCACACTGTACAATCTAGTGTCCCAAATGGGGCATGGGAACCCTGTTTTTATATAAACACTCCCATGAAATATCAGATAGGAGTAGATTGCTTTTCATGAATAACAAACTATCAAAACTGGGACTATCGAAACTGGAATAAAATGTAAACAAAACTGGGATCTACTCCACTACAAATACTAGGGATGACAAATCAAGGCAAGTTCCTAATGTTTGGTTTACTCAGTGTATATTAAGTGGCAGAACACAATATGAAACCAACCTAAACATCACTAATGTTTTAACAATAAACACTAAATCAATCCAATAGCATATGAAGGAGAAAAGGGAAAAAGATGGGTGGGCCACCTGATTTTCCTGAGCCCCTCACTCCAAGGACGACCACATTGACCTCAGGTTGTCCCCCCTCAGGGATAGCAGAGAAGTTACAACTCCTTGCTTTCCCAAACATCAGTGACATCTTTGGACTAAAACCCAGGAACACAAGTTTCCAAAACAGATCCAATTAACAGGATCTTTATTCAGTGCCCACATGCGTTATTCAGAATATTATTAACAATAAAAAAAACATCACGTAACCAAATAATATAAATGTTTATAACGGTATCATAAACACTAATATTAATGCATATGGATGATAGGCTACTATGCAGAAAACACAAATAACGCCCATGTTGAACGTTTCCATAACGTTTCAATATAACCTTACCTTACCTTAAAAGGTTTTCTCAGAGTTAAAGACTGGGGTAGAAGTGACTCGGCTAGTTGGTTTGATGTAGTTTAAAAAAATCTGTATTACATTTAAAATCATATGAATCCAAATGCAATAAAAACATCCCTACGAGTTTTAGAACGCGCTCTTAAATCCTGTCCGATGATGAGGATGCTCATACACGATGGTGAAAGAAGCCCGAGCAGCTCCGTGTGCGCGCAGCTGGTAGGACCTTGCGTCGAGTAGACGAATTGGTTAACATTTGCTGAAGAATGTTGCTGCTTACGCACATGATTTACTGCCAAACTCCATTTAAGGCAACTGAGGTGAGGTCTCATAGTTATTCTACATGCAGTCAGATATGATTTGGCAAGGTAGGCCTTTCTCATCTCCAACTAACTTCATTGACAAGAAACAAGGACATCAATAAAATGGTTATGTCAGTTGAGATGGTTGGATTGCATCCAGTGAGTGAGTGATTCTGTTGTCTTCATGCAGCATATTTTCCTTCACAGATAATCACATACCTTCACAGTTAATACTTTGCACATGTTAAAGTAATTGCTTGTGTAATAGATTCAAATCTGACATATTTGAACAGAAGGAACAAAGAAAAGGTACCTTTTGACATACTGGACTTGGTTTTCCCCTTTACCCTTCAATGAATGAGAACTCCACTTCCTCCTCATTCTCTACATTGGTGGCAAAGGTGGTCTCTGGCCTCTGTTGGAAGAGCGCCCCTATTTGTATAGGGGTTTGTGTGGAGGACAGAGAGAGGAGTAATTATGTAGCCTTGTGTGTAAACATTTACATTATTTTTATAGGGGGTGAACGATTTATACTGCAGTAGGTGAATCCGTCCATGTGCATGCATGTAAGTATTTGCACAGGTGCCACGGCTGTATTGGAACAAGGACTGGTAGCATGCTGTTGTCATGTGCAACAGATCCCTAACAGACAAGGTTACTAAGAATTTAACTGTTTGGAATAATAGTCTCGTATAACAAATGTGACCTCAGGGAACAATCTATTGTTGTCTCTCACCTTTGCCCAACCGCTCCAAGGCCAAGAGTTCTGACATTTTCCGCTGGCACAAACTGTCAGCCTCACAGACAAAGACCAATAAATCATCAGCATAACTGTACTGCTGTGCCCATCCATTCGCCCACCCGCTCCCATCCGACCCATCTCCGCTTTCCAGCAGGTCAACACTAGATTCCCCTCTGGCTGCATGTCACCATAATGTATTATAACTGTGCCACACGTTGCCTAACTGCTATCTATAGCCTCTGCTATTCTCGTAGCTGTGAATAGCAATACAAACAGTGGATACCCTGTCAAGTGCATCTGCTCTGCACAGAGGAGAGGAAAGGGGGGGGGGTTCGGTCTAGCTGCTACTGTACCTAAAGGAAATATCATCATGGATAAAATATCATGCTAGGACATGAGATATTTTGATCTGACTCAGCACTTCGTCACTCTTGACAAATGCAAATGTGCTGTTTGAACACTTCAGTTGAGGCGATGGAACCAAGCAGCTGCCCTGGCTCAGGGACCGACAGTGACAAGCCTGCCCTCGGCAAGCCTTTGGACTCAGGGATGGACAGCCTGAAAGTGAGAGTTGACGGGAGCGTTTTTGTGGTGAACAAAGTCCTACTCGAGCAGCACTGTGAGTACTTCCGAGCCCTCTTCCAGTCGGGAATGCGGGAATGCCAACAGGATGAGGTCCATCTGCAAGGGCTGAGCGCCCGGGGATTTGTGTTGGCGCTCAGGGTCCTGGACGGGGATCGCCCCATCCTGGGTGGTGACGAGATTGTGGAAGCCATAGAGTGTGCCACATTTCTACAGGTGGAGTCTGTGACAAAGCACCTGACCAATATCATCAACTCAGAGAACTGCTTGTTGATGTACCACACGGCCGCGACCTACGGTTTATGGGATCTGTCCCATCAAGCTGCTTTATTCATTAAAGACATGTACTCGGACCTAAAGGAGGATGTTGTGAGCACCTTACCAGAAGACCTAGTGGAGTACGTTGAGTCTCTCATCCCCAGTCGGTACGTCACAGTCTGCAGCCACTCTCCTACCGTCGAGCAGCTCCAGGACTGTCAGAGGACAGTCTGCTACCTGGATGACGAAGATAGAGAATGGAAGGTGCTGAGTCACCTACCCTTAAACACAAGCACCACTATGGCAGGTGTGACCGTGCTAGACAACAAGCTGTACATTATAGGAGGCGTCCACGACATCAGCAAGAAAGTCGTGGACTCTGGCTTCTGCTACGACCCAGAGAGTGACTCCTGGTCCACTATTTCGAGTCCCCAGCAGCCACGCTACAACTTTACGTTAGTGGGCCACGAAGGCTGCCTCTACGCCATCGGTGGGGAGTTCGACCGGAAGTCCATGGCGTTGGTGGAGAAGTACAGTGTCTCCACGGCCACCTGGCACTTCGCCGCTAATCTCCCCTGCAGAGCCGCCAATGTGGCCTCCACCAAAGCCATGAGCCGCATCTTCATCTGCCTCTGGAAACCCAAGGGCGTTACGGAGATCCACGAGTACGTCCCTGAGAGGGACCAGTGGGTCCTGGTCACCACGCTAGTCCGTGACCAGAGCTATGGCCACTGCATGGTGGGCCACAGGGACAATTTGTATGTAATGCGCAACGGGCCCTGCGAAGACTTCCTGATGTGTGTGATGGACTGCTACAACCTGACTACGGGTCAATGGACAGCCTTGCCGGGGCAATACGCAAACAGTAAAGGAGCCCTGTTCACATCGGTAGTAAGAGGGGACTCAGTGTTCACCCTCAACCGCATGAGGACGACGGAGTTCGCCGTGGAGGAGTACAGATGGAAAACCAAGAGAGAGACCAAGGGCTTCGGGCGAATCGGCTCCATGTACACGTTTCTCATGAGACTGCCCAAGGCCAAGACTGTGGGAAACACTGAGGTGTTGACGGACGGGCTGGAGTTTGGGAATCGGATCGACCACAGACGCAGAGACTCTCTGCTACAATGCTTTGACTGACTTCCTGTAAATAAGTTTAGTCTTTTAATATCTCCTGACAAACCAACAACAGGACAATGAACTAGAATGCTTTGACTGACTTCTTGTGAATAGGTTTAGTATGTTACTTGGGCCACTTTTAGTAGGCAAACGTGGAACGTTGCAGAAAGAAATGTCATGAATATAGCTAACGATTCCTTTTTCTACATGTCAGAGAGGCATGTTTGTTCTTCATAGCATATTTCTATCTGAATATTACACAGCGTTGTGCCGTTCTGAATGTACTCTCTACAAATCAACAAATTAGCTAAAGATGTAAATGTCAGAGACAACAGTAATTTGTAAACATTAAAGTTTGCTTCATTCATGACAAGTTGGAAACTCGGAACCTCTGAGTTAAAATGAATTAACATATTGGTTGATTTGGATACTTTCCAAGTGGGAAAGTTTCCAAGTGGGAAATATCAGTTTCCTAGTTTCCACATGTCATGAATGCAGCATATCTTCCCAGAATAAATAAATAGCATTTAAGAAACTCTATAGTAATATTGTCTTCTATAGTTCTTTAGAAATGTGTTGCCTCAAGTAGCCTTCTGGGTAATTTGACTCTGTATCCAAGTAAAGTGTACTATAATCAAGTGATTCATTACATTGAGTTGACACAGCCCTACCAAAGAGCTCTTTCCATGAAAGCCAAACACATGTTCAGTAATGTACGTAAAGACTGAAATCCTTTCCTGTTTTTACAACAAACAAACCATTTATAACCCAGGCTCAGGTCCCCAAGGCATTCGTTGCTAGAGAACAGGGTAAGATAAGCCTGGCGGTGTTCACGCTGTATAATAAAACATTTCTGTAACGAGTGCATGTTTGCTGCCGTCTCGGGACAGGTATCCCTTGAAGGAGAGATTTGTATTCTCCATGGGAACACCTGTGTAAATACAGGATGATTGGAGAATTCAAATGAACAGATTGTCTTTGGCAGAAGATATATGAAATAATTGTCTTTTTAATGATCAAATAAAACACTGTTCAAATAATGTGTTAATGGGTGAGGAATGTTGCTAATGATGTGCAGATTTTTCCACTTATCAAATTATATAACCATTCATTTCCCCTACAGTTAACAGGCAAAAATCTCCCTTGATGATATAAGAGTGGTTCTTTCCCTCATTCTTTAGCCTACAGCAGTGGAGACTGGTGAGGGAGGACGGCACATAATAATGAATGGAATCAAACAAATGGAAACCAGGTGTTTGATGTGTTTAAGACCATTCCATATATTCAGTTCCAGCCATCACTATCAGACTGTCCTCCCCATTTAAAGTGCCACCAGCCAGCACTGGTCTACAGTCTGTTAACAGTCTATGAGTGAAGTTCATTAATAGCAAAGTGATAAAAGAAATGCTCTCTTGACCAAACATAGAGGACCTCTAAAGCTCTCCCGGTCCATCAACAGAAGATACACATCTTTAATAGACGCCGACTCTTCCCTTTGCTTCGCTGCTCCCATCTAAGTTCTGCCGTGGCTTTGATAGTCAAATAACAAACCTGTATTGTGGTAACCCCGTCCGTCTGTCCGTCGTCAGCGGGGAAAGCATGGCAAAAATGTGGAAGTGTATCCCACACATATCAAGACCTAATATGATGTGGGTACCAAGAGACATGAGTATGATATTACAAGTATATTGAATTTTGATTCATCAGAAATGTTTTTTTTGTAACATCTGAAAACAGAAATCACAATTCTCATATTCATTTGATCTGTACACAATAGTTTTGTATCATAGGCAAAAACAAATCAAATGAATACAAAATATATTCAATACATTTTAAAGTGCAAGTTACAGTATGTACAACTTCAAGTGGGTCATTTCAGACAATCTGCCATATAGAAAAAGATTTACAAGCTTCTTTCAGGTTTCTATCTTTTACCCCGTACACACACCCTACAAATACAGATAATGACTTACCAGTAACACAGTCTGCATCCCAAATGGCACCCTATTCCCTATATAGTGCACTACGTTTAAACGGAGCCTATGGGCCCTGGTGAAGAGTAGTGCACTATAAAGGGAATAGGGTGCCATTTGGCATGTAACCATAGTCTACTGGATTTTATTTAATTACAGATCAAACTTAAGTTCAAAATACTACATGACAAATGCTGTGACACTTGAAACTGACAAAGACAATTGACAATGGGCAAATCACACCAAACATTGTCAAAACCTGAAATGTAATAAAACTATGTAATAAATCGATTGTCTGTAAATTGTATTGTTTAAGTTTTACTTTTCCTAGAAGGCCACTGTTCATTTCCTGATTTGCTAGAATGTGTAGTTTTAGTGTGCTCCAGTCAATCAACATTGTTTCAACATGCAAATTGCAATTTGCAAATGACATTAAAAGGGATAGTTCGCTGAAAACTCATCATCATCGTTTTTGCTCTGGACTGAAAGTGCTCAGTCTTGAAGACTTGACTGGTGACATACACAATTTTGGGGGATTGTATTAACAGTGGACTAATGAACCAAATAGTAAAATACCCACCTCTTTAAAATACCCACCTCTTTAAGGAATACCTAGGATAGGTTAAGTAATCCTTCTAACCCCCCCCCCCCCAAAGATTTAGATGCACTATTGTAAAGTGGTTGTTCCACTGGATATCATAAGGTGAATCCACCAATTTGTAAGTCACTCTGGATAAGAGCGTCTGCTAAATGACTTAAATGTAAATGTAAATGTAAATGTAAATATAGTTTGAGTGAACTATCCCTTTAATATGATACATTAGCTAACATAATTGTTTGTAGTAAACAGGCAAAAAGGAACTGTGTTTGTGTTGGTGCATGTATGTCTCCTACAATGTATTTTTCGTGGGAGCAGACATTGACCCTGTCATGCCACACGCATCATCAGCTCTTCCAGGGCCCTCTCGCGGTGGTTCTCGTGGACTAACAGAACCTCTTTGATAGCGTTCTGCTGGAAGCCCATCTCATTGAACTGAGCCAGCAGGTGAAGAAACTCCTCAGCCTGAGGGGAGAGACAGAGGAGAAACCATCAGATGATAGAGCAGCTTTTACAGTTAAAGGGATAGTTCACCCAAAGGACATGTTGATTTTCTTACCCTTTTAGCAGTTTATGGACAAGGTAAGACAACACTCCATGCTTTGGTTTTGTTTACCTGGCCACGGTCTCCAATTGCTTACTTTTTAGCATTCGGAAGGTAAAGAAGCCAATATGTCATTTTGTATTTTGGGTGAACTATTCCTGTAAATCCAGCAGTACAATTCAATTCAAATTGATTTGTTGTTCATTAGAGGAAAGCTGTGAGGTAAATAGAGAATACCAAGATAAATAAATGAATAATCTATGATGTTTACCTTAGTCTCACAGTTCTGGAACATCTCCAGGGCCTCCTCCACCTGAGCCTCGTCGTAGCCCCGCTCACACAGTCTGTCACAGGCCACCAGATAGCGCAGGATCTGCACACAACAACCACAACACCACAGATTACTACGACTAATAGCATTACTGTCAGTTAGCAGGTAAACAGTTGCCTGGGTAACTGTCTGTCTCTGCACTCAACAGCAGTCTGAAAGCCAAATATATTCAAGAGACGAGCATTAGACATAAAGCAGCCACAAATATGGTTGACAAGGTGATTCGAAGAATACCCGCTCCACACCATCACTGACCTCAACTGACTTGGATATTTGATTTTCATATTGTCCTTTCCAGCACGGCTTCAGTAACTATGGTGGATGTGTAACCATGTCAGTGCAGTACAGATTGGTAGTGTGAAAAGGGTAAATGTTTCAGTGTAACTGAGTATTAACTGATGTGGTTATTGTGAATCTGCCACTGTGCTCTGTGGTGTTCTATATCAATATGTGTGTTATTATGGCAACAGTCCAATTACGCCTAACACAGCAGTATCTTTAACAGATTATTATAAAATCAGATCATATTTCTGTGTGACAACTTGGTCACACTCTCTCACACACTCTCACACACTCTCTCTCTCACACATACACACACACACACACACACACACACACACCACACACACACACACACACACACACACACACACACACACACACACACACACACACACACACACACACACACACAATAAGCTTATAGACCATTCTTGTGCTAATGACATCACTCTGAAAAGGAGAAGAACTGATCTGAGATCAGCATGGTGAAAGGTAATATGTGTGAGAGCAGCGTGACCCATGGCCCTGCTTTAACATGTTGAGCTGGGAGGGAGAGAGAGGACATAGGATTACACTGATTAAATAGCTAATTGATTAAAGAGTTGATCCCTGTTAATGTAACTCTCCAGCTGCCTTCTCTCTTCACTGGGAGAGAGGGAAGGAGGAAGAGAGATAGAGAGATGGAAAGAGAG
This sequence comes from Salmo salar, assembly GCF_965601325.2. Classification (NCBI taxonomy): domain Eukaryota; kingdom Metazoa; phylum Chordata; class Actinopteri; order Salmoniformes; family Salmonidae; genus Salmo; species Salmo salar. Next base: position 35,847,870 of record NC_138301.1, read on the forward strand.
AGGGAGATATGCGAGAGAGATGGGAGGAAAGAGAGATGGAAGGAGAGGGAGAGAAACAGAAAAGGGAAGAGAGAAGGTTGGGGAAGGATGGAGAGAGAAATAGATAGCAAAAGGGGTGGGTGGTGTAGAGAGAGAGAGAAAGAGAGAGAGGGGCAGGAGGACATAAGAAAAGAGCTGAACCCTGGCTGGAACCTCCACACCGCAGGCTAGGAAACTTTCTAAACCATTTAGCATAGCTAACTTTGTGTCACTTTATTCATGGTCAAGGACACTTTGATAAGGCCTTGACCAGAGGCAGCCCCTGAGAGAGAGAGAGAGAGAGAGAGAGAGAGGAGCCAGAGGAACCCCCTGAGAGAGAGAGAGGAGCCAGAGGCACCCCCTGAGAGAGAGAGAGAGAGGAGCCAGAGGCACCCCCTGAGAGAGAGAGAGAGAGAGAGAGAGAGGAGCCAGAGGCACCCCCTGAGAGAGAGAGAGAGAGAGAGGAGCCAGAGGCACCCCCTGAGAGAGAGAGGAGCCAGAGGCACCCCCTGAGAGAGAGAGAGAGGAGCCAGAGGCACCCCCTGAGAGAGAGAGAGGTGCCAGAGGCAGCCCCTGAGAGAGAGAGGAGCCAGAGGCAGCCCCTGAGAGAGAGAGAGGAGCCAGAGGCAGCCCCTGAGAGAGAGAGAGGAGAGAGAGAGAGAGAGAGAGAGAGAGAGAGAGAGAGAGAGAGAGAGAGGAGCCAGAGCCAGCCCCTGAGAGAGAGAGAGAGAGAGGAGCCAGAGGCAGCTCCTGAGAGAGAGCAAGAGGAGCCAGAGGCAGCCCCTGAGAGAAAGAGAGGAGCCAGAGGCAGCCCCGAGAGAGAGCGAGAGGAGCCAGAGGGAGCCCCTGAGAGAGAGAGAGGAGCCAGAGGCAGCCCCTGAGAGAGAGAGCGAGAGGAGCCAGAGGCAGCTCCTGAGAGAGAGCAAGAGGAGCCAGAGGCAGCCCCTGAGAGAAAGAGAGGAGCCAGAGGCAGCCCCGAGAGAGAGCGAGAGGAGCCAGAGGGAGCCCCTGAGAGAGAGAGAGGAGCCAGAGGCAGCCCCTGAGAGAGAGCGAGAGGAGCCAGAGGCAGCCCCTGAGAGAAAGAGAGGAGCCAGAGGCACCCCCTGAGAGAGAGAGAGAGAGAGAGAGAGAGAGAGAGAGAGAGAGAGAGAGAGAGAGAGAGAGAGAGAGAGAGGAGAGGAGCCAGAGGCCAGCCCCTGAGAGAGAGCGAGAGGAGCCAGAGGCAGCCCCTGAAACTATATATGACTGCTGAAAACACACATAATACTGAGCAGGTTATGGAAACTTTGGAGTATCTGATATCTATTTTTACAATGGTGTTTTTTTACCCTCCTCTCTCCCTCTTCATAGGCAAATGGCATCAAATACGAGCCGGGCTGCGGGGAGCTAAAACCATATGTTCTGCTCTGCCGTTAAACACCAAAGCCAACTGAGGTAGATGCACACTGTCAGATGGGGAAAAGTTGAGTGTGCTGGCAGCATGTCCGGCTACGTGGACTCAATGCTCAGAAATGTGGCACTGTAGCAATTTACACAAACGTGGGGCTTTTGGTTGTATGTATTTGTATTTATTAAGGATCCCCATTAGTTCCTTCCAAGGCAGCAGCTACTTTTCCTGGGGTCCAGCAACATTAAGGCAGTTACAGTGTATACACAATTAAAAATATTACATGACATTACATTTCATAACACGGGTCTTGAGCAATACATTCCTTGTGATTTAACATTTCGGAACTTATTGTACCGTTACAATATGAAGCACAGAGCTAGGTTGACATACTATTCCAAATACTTTAGCTGGACTTGGTTGAGTTTGCTTGGTGCAATGGAACCAATACAATAGTCACAAAAGTACAATCCCCGCCCATCTGGCATTCCAGGTAGGCTAAAGCAAACGCTATTACTATTTGAAAGATTTGAAATCGTATGTGAACCCAGGTGTGATGCAGCATTAGGGATATCAGACTTGGTTGGCTTGGAACAGAATAACACAGGAGACATCCAGGGGATAAAGGGATATGGTGGAGTCTTTGAAGCACGTCTCCAGTCTGTTGAAGCTGCAGAGGATTAGGGATGTTTAGTGATCTGCTCTCTTTACTTAGACAGGACCGCTAAGCCTGAGCTAAGGGCCTCTTTACACTAGTCTGACTACACATACTAGTTCCAGGACACATACTGCTGTTGTGTATTAGAGACGGATCTAGATTCAAATCTCTTTCCCAAGCCAAGTCTGATGGTAATGTAGGAAACATCTACAACACATACCCCTCTTTACATGTTCTGTGTAAAGCATAGAATGTATGGTGGAAATACAATGGCTCTGATGCCACATGTCCCAGCAAAAATGACCTTAATTACTTTTTTATTCTGTAAACCAAAATAAAAAATGAAAGGTTTTTAAAATGTCCACTCATTTGTGAATCGTTGCATTAATCAAGTGTGCAACATTACGTGCAATATGGTTGAGATGACAAGCGCCTGTATAGTTTGAATTGCTATACTTATTTTGTTTGTCTATATACAATGGTATTTATGGTACGCTAATAGCTGCACAAAAACTTGAAGCAGGAATGTGGCTTTGATCGCAGAATTCAGATATGACTTTTTAGCACGATCCACAGATTGTTTTTTTTAACTACAGCGCACGACATGGTTCAATGTGCCAAAAAATCAGCACAATCTACTTTTTCATTTTTTTAAATTGCCGGCGTCCTGAAGCTAAAATTGGGATCATGTATACTCTACTGACGAACATTAAAAAAGAGTAATGGAGCGCAATGTACAATACGGCGAACTAAGCAAAGCAAGGATTTGTGGCAAGTACATGGGGGTCGCCATCTTTATGCACCTCTGCTATTGAAAAAGAGAACAGAGAGAGAGACTAGAAGATGTGGCTGGCAGGATCGGAGAGAGCTCTGTTTCAACTACATTTTATGACAATGTCTTATTAGGAACGAACCCAATTGGCTGCTACATCATCATATCACTCTGTGTGGTGTGTCAATGATGTCATGTAAAAACACATATTGCTGTGGATAAAAGCCTCTGCTAAATGTCCATAGTGTTGTGCTGACCACAGAATTAACCTGTTGGGGCTAGGGGGCAGTATTTGCACGGCCGGATAAAAAACGTACCCGATTTAAACTGGTTACTACTCTTGCCCAGAAACGGGAATATGCATATAATTAGTAGATTTGGATAGAAAACACTCTAAAGTTTCTAAAACTGTTTGAATGGTGTCTGTGAGTATAACAGAACTCATATGGCAGGCCAAAACCTGAGAAGATTCCATACAGGAAGTGCCCTGTCTGACAATTTATTGTCCTTCTGTAGCCTCTCTACCGAAAATACAGCATCCGTGCTGTAACGTGAAATTTTCTAAGGCTTCCATTGGCTCTCAGAAGGCGCCAGAAAGTGTAATGAGATGTCTGCAGTCTCTGGGCTAAGTACAGCAGCTCTGTTTGTTACTGGCCTGCCTGGGGACAGTGACACTGGAGATGCGCGTTCATGTGAATTCTCCATTTTGTTCTTTCAGTCTTTGAATGAATACAACGTCACCCGGTTGGAATATTATTGCTATTTTCCGAGAAAAATCGCATAAAAATTTATTTTAAACAGCGTTTGACATGCTTCGAAGTACGGTAATGGAATATTTTGACATTTTTTGTCACGAAATGCGCTCGCGTGTCACCCTTCGGATTGTGACCTGAACGCACGAACAAAACGGAGCTATTTCAATATAACTATGGATTATTTGGAACCAAAACAACATTTGTTGTTGAAGTAGAAGTCCTGGGAGTGCATTCTGACGAAGAACAGCAAAGGTAATCCAATTTTTCTTATAGTAGATCTGAGTTTGGTGAGGGCCAAACTTGGTGGGTGTCAAATTAGCTAGCCGTGATGGCCGGGCTATCTACTCAGAATATTGCAAAATGTGCTTTCGCCGAAAAGCTATTTTAAAATCTGACACCGCGATTGCATAAAGGAGTTCTGTATCTATAATTCTTAAAATAATTGTTATGTATTTTGTGAACGTTAATTGTGAGTACTTTAGTAAATTCACCGGAAGTTTTTGGTGGGTATGCTAGTTCTGAACATCACATGCTAATGTAAAAAGCTGGTTTTTGATATAAATATGAACTTGATTGAACAAAACATGCATGTATTGTATAACATAATGTCCTAGGAGTGTCATCTGATGAAGATCATCAAAGGTTAGTGCTGCATTTAGCTGTGGTTTTGGTCTTTGTGACATATATGCTTGCTTTGAAAATGGCTGTGTGATTATTTTTGTCAGGGTACTCTCCTGACATAATCTAATGTTTTGCTTTCGCTGTAAAGCCTTTTTGAAATCGGACAATGTGGTTAGATTAACGAGTCTTATCTTTCAAATGGTGTAAAATAGTCCTATGTTTGAGAACTTTGAATGATGACATTTTGTGGTTTTAAATTTGGCGCTCTGATTTGTCACTGGCTGTTGAATAGTGTGGGACAATTTCGTCCCACGTACCCTAGAGAGGTTAAACAGAGCACTAGAACGGACATTGGCTTCCCGGCGACACAACTACAGAATGGCCATCTTGGTCAAAGAAACTTTCATTCTCGAAACTGGTCAAATTCATGTCTATGAAATGTTTGTGACTGTGTTTTGAGACGGACCTGTTCTGGGCTCTGCTGGCCGGTCTTCTGCAGGGCGATGATGGCGGTGCGGAGCGGATAGCCCCTTTCAGTGATGGCTTGCAGCAGCTCTCTCTCCTCGGGGCTCAGCGCGGACAGCAGCTCCACTGAGGAGTCCAGCACTGATGCGGCGTGGGAACCCAGGGGTCGTGAGGTCACCGAGGGAAGGGCCGGCAGGCATAAGTACAGACTCAGGGACTGCACACGGGGGGAAGAGCAGAGGAGAGAGTGTGAGAGAGAGAGAGAGAGAGTGAGGGGGAGGGGAGGTGGGGAGTTTGTGAAAGAAAGATAACCAACCTCATAAAGGGAGAGGGTTAGCCTGAAATCCCAGCCTGACTAATGCCTCTTAAGTTGCTTGTAGATTGACAACCTGACTGACAGCCTGTGCGTGGAACTGGCAATGTTCACGCAACATGAGTGCAACATTTATAGTGTGTGACAGCACCGAAACGTACACGGCTGGCTAACCTTGAAACACTGGTTTGCTGAGAAATACATTTCCTTGAGTAATTCCACTCGCTAATCCTGATGAACTAATAATAACTTGAGAAGATTCCAAGGACAGACTTTACACTAGCTATATTTAGAGCACACATCCCTCAAAACATTTGAGAAATGTGAATTGGAAAAAACCCTTAATATACTCAGGAGGATCTGTTTTCTCTATCAACTAACATACTATATACAATTTGCTTTACAAAAATATGAATTTCATTTGTTTTTTGTCAAAATGTATTTTACAAATATATCTAAAAGTTTCAAGTTCATCTGAAATACAATCTAGCATATTTCCATCCAACATATCTACTGTATCTGGAGTCCAAGTTGAGCAAATCCCACATGAGCTTGTTGAGCTGTGGTTGGCATTAGAATACGTCTGATACTTAGTGTGGGGGTTTAAATACCTCCCTCATCTTTTTCCAGGCCCATGCTGCTCCGAGGCAGAGCCAGTTAGAGAACCGTCACACTGCCCACTGAGGACATCTGGTTTGGTGCTTTAGTTTTTAAAGACAGCACATGGGAACTAGGAAGTGGGGCCTTGAACTACACAGCCTAGAGAAAATGTTCTTTTAAGAAATGGGAAAACATTCCTACTTACTGATAGAGGCATACCCGGGGGTAACTGAACCCATTCCTACTAATATAAAATAAAGGGATTGATGAATAGAATAGTCTACTATGCTAGATAATATTGAGCTTCTCAGTTGGACAATAACTAGGCAACAATAATGTAAAACGGACACTTTTATCCAAAGAGACTCTGGTTTTTGCGTGTGTCGATATTCATGATGGTGTACAGCTACAGAAGTTAACTAACGTTGGTGACAGTGGCTAGGTAAACCAATTCAAAGTATTGCTGCTCTTTAATAATTTTGGTATTTTTTACTTAACACTTTTTTTCTTAACTGCATTGTTGGTTAAGGGCTTATAAGTAAGCATTTCACTGTAAGGTTTACACCTGTTGTATTCGGCACATGTGACAAATACAATTTGATTTGATTTGATTCTGAGCCTTTCTGAGCCTTTCTCTACTATATTTCTCCTAATAGGAGGTCATGTCCGTACCGGATGGGTTGGCTTGTGGTGTCTGATGGAGGGGACATTCTCTGTGTTGGCCCTGGTCAATGGGTGTCTGGGTAGGGATGAGGAGGACAGCGGCTTGGGTCCTCCTGGGGGGCAGGGGGTCCCCTGGCTACACTCTCTGGAGGTCTCGAGAACGGACAGCGAGTACTGGCGGAGGTTCTTCCTACGCTGGTAGGTCACCAGACCACTCTGAGAGCCAGGTAGGTTCAGGACGTTAGGGGTGCAGGTCTGCAGTGGGTTCCTCACCCCAGGAACACGCTGATCCGACCTGTACCCTGAACCAGACTCCGACGAAGAGCACTCCTCTTCCTCCTCGGAGTCGGAGATGACAAACTTGACCCGGGTGCGCATGTCAACTGGGTTCAGGCTGTGGGAGCGCTGGCGGGGGTTGGGTTCCCAGAAGTCAGAGCTGTGGCGGCTGGCCAGGCGGCTCTCCTGGGGGCTGCTGAAGAGGTGCCAGTAGGGTGGGCTGGAGGGGAGCACCTCGGATGGGGATCTGGGGCCGGGGGGTTGGGGCTGGCTGGGGTAACCACCCTGGAGGCCCTGGAGCACCCAGTTCTCCAAGCTGAACATGTACTGTTGACAGAGGTGAAGATGGGTTGGTAAGTGGCTGTTGGTTGATGGGTGGGTGGGTGGATGGATGAATGGAGTGTACTTTAAGAGAACCATTTAATCATGTTATGTCACTAACATATTTTTGAAAACCAACCAATCAAATGGCGAACCAATCAAACAATCAATCAAGCAATTAATCAGGTAAGCAGTCATTCTAGCAAATGCTTCCTTCTTCCCTCAACTCACGCAACTCATCGACTCACCTACCGCCAATGTCTAACACCCACTCGGCTTTCCCTTAACGATTTGGTCTTTCACTTGGCTCACACTTCTCCAATATCATGTGATTAAGGGAAGGAAGTGAGGAAGGAAGGATCCAATAAGGCCAATGACGCAACACAGCAAATGTTTCACTATCAATTTTCCACCTTCATTTTGTCTACATTTATGGCTTTGTTTGCCTTCCCATCAATTTCCCAGACTGTAGGAAATACCCTTGCATGTGATGCCAAAAACCACGAAACCACGACACCACACATCAGATTGAAGCTGTTCTCTCTGTTAACAAGATGAATGAATTGATCCCAATAGAGGTGTGTGTGCGTGTGTGTGCTTGTGCGTGTGTTTTCAGAATTATACAAAGGTGCCTGCTTCAGCCCAGACTAGATGTTCTTTCCAAATAGCACCCCTGTTCCCTTTATATTCCCTGCACTACATATGAAATAGGGTCCCATTTGAGACAGAAACTCAACTCTCTCCAGATCAGAGGAGGTGAAAATGAAATCTCGACATCAGGCTCCTATAATAATCACATTGGGTTTATCAGATTCTAAACCGCTGACTATGGCTTCAGGGTAATATTAACAATGAGGAGATTATGTATGTGTTGCAGGTGGCTGTCTGTTCCCTATATAGTCTAATACTCTTCATCGCGGCCAATAGAGCTCCCATCAAAAGTAGTGCACTATATAGTGAATAGGGTGCCATTTGGGATGCATGGTCTGTCTCCCACAAGATGGAAGAATAAAGAGACTTGCAGTACTGGGGCTTCGAGAGAAGTCGGAGAGATGTTAAGGTCTACAATGCCTTCTAATGTACATACTATATGCATTGCAAAGGCAGAAGTTAATAGATGAGTTTTTTTAGGACAATATCTATGAAATTATAATTCAAATCCAACCAAATACTTCCACAAATTAGCCTGTTCCCAGATCTGTTTATGCTGACTTGCCAATGACCATAGAAGTAGGTGAGTATAGCACAAACAGAACTGGGACCAGGAAACCACCATTTTTGTTGATGTTTTATTAATTATATAAAGGCCATGTTGTAAAGGTATTGATAAAAAAATCCCAGCGGAGTTTTTCTGGCCCCAGTATTTAGCTATGTTATAGCTTCAAACTCAAAGCTATGTAGGGAGAACACTGTACACACTCTGTGTGTTGAGGCCACTGTGAATTTGGAAACAAACCTTACTCGAACCCTAACACGATTAAGGAGAAAGCTTGGCCGAGGTTTTGACAACTAAACCAAAGCGAGATATTTTCCCTTCTCTGTTAAATACACAAACATGGACTGTATGGACAATGTCGGTGGTCACTGTGGGATTTAGGTTTGGCGGTGTAGCAGTGGACGGGGTCAAAGGCCACCCAGTATCATAATAGTCCTAATTACACTAAGAGAAGAGTAGGAGACGTCAGCCATTTTCCCATGACTTTAACTTCTACCCAGTAAAAGTCGATGATAACATTGGAAAACAGCGTGATTAAAACACCCCGTTCTATATCTGTGTTGGATTCTGAGTGTTATGTTCTATCTGTGTTGAATTTTGAGTGTTATGTTCTGTCTGTGTTGTATTTTGAGTGTTGTGTTCTGTCTGTGTTGTATTTTGAATACTATGTTCTGTCTGTGTTGAATTCTGAGTGTTATGTTCTGTCTGTGTTGAATTCTGAGTGTTATGTACTATCTGTGTTGTATTTAGCCTTCCCTGTAGCTCAGTTGGTAGAGCATGGTGTTTGCAATGCCAGGGTTGTGGGTTCGATTCCCACGGGCGGCCAGCACAGAAAAAAAATGTATGAAATTGTATGAAATGTATGCATTCACTACTGTAAGTCGCTCTGGATAAGAGCGTCTGCTAAATGACTAAAATGTAATGTAAATGTAATTTTGAGTGTTATGTTCTATCTGTGTTGTATTTTGAGTGTTATGTTCTGTCTGTGTTGTATTTTGAGTGTTGTGTTCTGTCTGTGTTGTATTTTGAATGTTATGTTCTGTCTGTGTTGTATTTTGAGTGTTATGTTCTGTCTGTGTTGTATTTTGAGTGTTATGTTCTGTCTGTGTTGTATTTTGAGTGTTGTGTTCTGTCTGTGTTGTATTTTGAGTGTTGTGTTCTGTCTGTGTTGTATTTTGAGTGTTGTGCTCTGTCTGTGTTGTATTTTGAGTATTATGTTCTCTCTGTGTTGTATTTTGAGTGTTATGTTATATTTGTGTTGATGTTCCAACCATGTGTAGAATGGCATTAAAGCTTTCTAGTGTCATCAACAAATAAATAAATGATAGCCACAAAGCCTATGTCCTAGTAGAGATTTTTTGTTTTATACATCTCACTGAACTGACAGAAGTGGCTGGCAGGGAGAAATTTTAAGTAGGTGTTAATGGTAGAGTGTCAAAGTGAACGGCAGGGGGTCTGGGTTGTTCATATCATACTAAACAGCTCCTTGCAATGATCAGTGATAATGTGGAGTGATACAAGTGAATGGTGGTGATGTGTATCTACCCTCAATCTCTTACACACACCAACCTCTGTCTCCTGCAGTATGGTGAGATAGTCTGGGACAGTGATGTCTGGGGCAGTGATCAGCTCCACCTCTTCCCTGGGCCCTTCCAGAGATCCCAGAAGGGTCTTAAAAGGAACCTCATCCAGACAGGACATCCTCCTGCTACTCTTCTGGTCACTGGGGGAGAAGGAGAGATGAAGAGTAGGGAGAGGAGGAGGGAGAGAGGAGGAAGATGAGGTGTAGGGAGAGATGAGGAGTAGGGAGAGGAGAAGGGAGAGAGGAGGAAGATGAGGTGTAGGGAGAGATGAGGAGTAGGGAGAGGAGGAGGGAGAGAGGAGGAAGATGAGGTGTAGGGAGAGATGAGGAGGAGGGAGAGGAGGAGGGAGAGAGGAGGAAGATGAGGTGTAGGGAGAGATGAGGAGGAGGGAGAGGAGGAGAAGTAAGAGGAGGAGAGTGGAGGATTGGAGGAAGGAGAGAGATGTCAGTTTCAACAGTCTACTATTGTCAATCATTGTAAACTGGACTCCAGCTGTTCCAGTATCTAGCATACAGCGTTGAGGTCTGGTACTGAGAGACAAGTGGTAAGGTGACAAGTGAGCTATATTGCCTCTCCTGAAATAAATTGCCTGGTATCTCTGTCACATTTAGACAGGATTGGATCAGAGACCAAAACAGATTATCTTCTTGGTTCCCAGAAATCCCAGACTCTTACACTTTTTCCTTTCTATATCGGTAGATTCTGTTACACAATCTAGGAGAGGGAAGTCTGGGGGTAGAGGATTAAGGATTATAAGGTACCACGTCTTACTCTCTCAGTCGTCAACACCTGATGCTCCTCTCCTATTGGCCGAAGGGGACGGAAAACACACGCACGCAAGGCAGAAAGTAAGCATGCACGCATGCATGCACACACACTGCCGTACGAAAGAAAGAATGCAAACACACACACACTCCAGTAAACCCTCCTTAAGCAGACAGGTGTTGTGAGGAGGCTAAAGCATCATCACAACTAAGCCCCTCCTACCACCACAGCTGATATCAACCCCAGTATGGATGCTTCTGTAGAATTAGAATTAATAGAAAGGAAAATAACCCTATTCTTTATATAATGCACTACTTATCTCTGGTCAAAAGTAGAGCACTATATTGGGCATATATAAAAGAGTGTGATTTGAGGCATGGCCAAACAGCTGAAAACAGTCATTGTTGCAAATAATGCATTTTTATATGGCTCAGAATTCTTGGCCTGTATTCATAAAACGTCTCAGGATAGAGTACTGATCTAAGATCAGTTTTGCCTTTAAGATCATAGGCCTAATCTTATTCATTATGTGAACAGGCGGGACCTGATCCTAGATTGCTTTATGAATATTGGCCCAGATGTGAGAAGCTTTGATTGATCCAACATTCCTAATGGTACACCAATATGGCCACCGATGTACCCACCACGAGATGTTCATTTGAATGGGAATGTCTGCTCCACAGAACCATAATGAGTAAAATGAATGTCCTCATTCAAGTCAATGATGCCACAATGGGTGGACTGGCAGCCATTTTAAAAGTGTATCCATGAGGATGCATTCAAACTCTGGTTTGAGGGGTTGTACCCATTTTAGCACTACTTGTTTTGATTCTATGGCTGCCCTTCTAGCTTCAGATGGCGCTAGACTAATGACCAGGCTGGAGACCTAAACAGACAGATGCCGGTTAAGCTTATTAACTTGTTTTTAAAACGCACGAAGAGCGAGACAATGGAAAGTTCAATGACAGTAAACTTACATTGTACAATATAGTCGTCTGTTTCCATAGTTAAACTGCGTCGCTGGAAATGTTTAGTTTTTCAAAATATGTTTTTTTTAAGTAGGCCTATCTATCCTTTTTTAAATGAATAACCTATTCAGAAAATATTGTTGTGTGATTCCAGAGTGGGGAAACACCTTCCATATTGTTTAACACTTGTAGGCCTATTATGGCCATCATGCAAAGGTGAGGGAAAAATATGAGAAACACATGAGAAGAACCACTAAACACATACAGTGGGGGGAAAAAGTATTTGATCCCCTGCTGATTTTTGTATGTTTGCCCACTGATAAAGAGGAACTATCATCACCAGAGGAACTATCATCACCAGAGGAACGATCATAACCAGAGGAACTATCATCACCAGAGGAACTTTCATCACCAGAGTCATCACCAGAGGAACTATCATCACCAGAGGAACTATCATCACCAGAGGAACGATCATCTCCAGAGGAACGATCATCTCCAGAGGAACTATCATCACCAGAGGAACGATCATCACCAGAGGAACGATCATCACCAGAGGAACTATCATCACCAGAGGAACGATCATCTCCAGAGGAACTATCATCACCAGAGGAACTATCATCACCAGAGGAACTATCATCACCAGAGGAACTATCATCACCAGAGGAACGATCATCACCAGAGGAACGATCATCACCAGAGGAACGATCATCTCCAGAGGAACTATCATCTCCAGAGGAACTATCATCACCAGAGGAACTATCATCACCAGAGGAACTATCATCACCAGAGGAACTATCATCACCAGAGGAACGATCATCACCAGAGGAACTATCATCACCAGAGGAACGATCATCACCAGAGGAACGATCATCACCAGAGTAACGATCATAACCAGAGGAACTATCATCACCAGAGGAACTATCATCACCAGAGTCATCACCAGAGGAACTATCATCACCAGAGGAACTATCATCACCAGAGGAACGATCATCACCAGAGGAACTATCATCACCAGAGGAACTATCATCACCAGAGGAACTATCATCACCAGAGGAACGATCATCACCAGAGGAACGATCATCACCAGAGGAACTATCATCATCAGAGGAACTATCATCACCAGAGGAACTATCATCACCAGAGAAACGATCATCACCAGAGGAACGATCATCTCCAGAGGAACTATCATCACCAGAGGAACGATCATCACCAGAGGAACTATCATCTCCAGAGGAACTATCATCACCAGAGGAACTATCATCTCCAGAGGAACTATCATCACCAGAGGAACTATCATCACCAGAGGAACTATCATCACCAGAGGAACGATCATCACCAGAGGAACTATCATCACCAGAGGAACGATCATCACCAGAGGAACGATCATCACCAGAGTAACGATCATAACCAGAGGAACTATCATCACCAGAGGAACTATCATCACCAGAGTCATCACCAGAGGAACTATCATCACCAGAGGAACTATCATCACCAGAGGAACGATCATCACCAGAGGAACTATCATCACCAGAGGAACGATCATCACCAGAGGAACTATCATCACCAGAGGAACTATCATCACCAGAGTCATCACCAGAGGAACTATCATCACCAGAGGAACGATCATAACCAGAGGAACTATCATCACCAGAGGAACTATCATCACCAGAGTCATCACCAGAGGAACTATCATCACCAGAGGAACTATCATCACCAGAGGAACGATCATCACCAGAGGAACTATCATCACCAGAGGAACGATCATCACCAGAGGAACTATCATCACCAGAGGAACTATCATCACCAGAGGAACTATCATCACCAGAGTCATCACCAGAGGAACTATCATCACCAGAGGAATTATCATCACCAGAGGAACGATCATCACCAGAGGAACTATCATCACCAGAGGAACTATCATCACCAGAGGAACGATCATCACCAGAGGAACTATCATCACCAGAGGAACGATCATCACCAGAGGAACTATCATCACCAGAGGAACTATCATCACCAGAGTCATCACCAGAGGAACTATCATCACCAGAGGAACTATCATCACCAGAGGAACGATCATCACCAGAGGAACTATCATCTCCAGAGGAACTATCATCACCAGAGGAACTATCATCACCAGAGGAACGATCATCACCAGAGGAACTATCATCACCAGAGGAACTATCATCACCAGAGGAACTATCATCACCAGAGGAACGATCATCACCAGAGGAACTATCATCACCAGAGGAACTATCATCACCAGAGGAACGATCATCACCAGAGGAACTATCATCACCAGAGGAACTATCATCACCAGAGGAACTATCATCTCCAGAGGAACTATCATCACCAGAAGGAACTATCATCACCAGAGGAACTATCATCACCAGAGGAACGATCATCTCCAGAGGAACTATCATCACCAGAGGAACTATCATCTCCAGAGGAACTATCATCACCTCTAGAAAAGCATTTGCTACTCAAATGATAGCACAAACATATTAAACATCGTTATGTGAAAAAAACAGTTGGCGTGACATGAGGCGTTATCCTCATATTGTTTTATTGACTGTACGTTTGTTTATTCCATGTGTAACTCTGTTGTTTTTGTCGCACTGCCTTGGCCAGGTTGCAGTTGTAAATGAAAACTTGTTCTCAGCTGGCCTACCTGGTTAAATAAAGGTGAAATAAAATAAATAAAAAATCATCAAGTAAATACTCAGACTCAACCAAATCCATATCATCACAAAACATTTGCTACTCAAATAATCTGTCAATTTTTTTTATGTACCTGTACTTGTTTCTGTGAGCAGTCCCTCTCTTCTCTGTAGTGCGTTCTTCCTCTCTCAGGCGTGGGTTACTGATGTCGTGTGTGTTGTTGCTGCCTCTCCCAACCTGTTGGTAATTAAGAGCAGTGGGCGTGAGGTCTGAGGATACAGAGGATTAGCCCTCCTGAATCACTGTGCTACTGACATAACTCACTGACTTCAGCTGCTTACCTGCTGCTACCCAGGCACCTGTCGACTGGAAAGACCCAAGGAAAACCGCTCCCATTACACCATCACCACATCCCAAATGGCACCCTATTCTGGTATTCCCTATACAGTGCATTATATAGGGAATAGGTATGGGCCCTGGTCAACAGTAGTGCACTACATAGGGAATAGGCTGCCATTTGGGACCACACCCAGGGTCTGTTAAGGACGGTGAAGCATTGCAGAGCGTTCAGATATACATATATTTTGTAGAACAGATATAACACCAAGTCATAACACATCTACCTCAAATACCTCTGCACATTGATCTGGTACTAATACTCCCTGTATATAGCTCCACATTGATCTGGTACTGGTACTCCCTGTATATAGCTCCACAGTGATCTGGTACTGGTACTCCCTGTATATAGCTCCACATTGATCTGGTACTGGTACTCCCTGTATATAGCTCCACATTGATCTGGTACTGGTACTCCCTGTATATAGCCTCCACATTGATCTGGTACTGGTACTCCCTGTATATAGCCTCACATTGATCTGGTACTGGTACTCCCTGTATATAGCCTCACATTGATCTGGTACTAATACTCCCTGTATATAGCTCCACAGTGATCTGGTACTGGTACTCCCTGTATATAGCCTCCACATTGATCTGGTACTGGTACTCCCTGTATATAGCTCCACATTGATCTGGTACTGGTACTCCCTGTATATAGCCTCACATTGATCTGGTACTGGTACTCCCTGTATATAGCTCCACATTGATCTGGTACTGGTACTCCCTGTATATAGCTCCACATTGATCTGGTACTGGTACTCCCTGTATATAGCTCCACATTGATCTGGTACTGGTACTCCCTGTATATAGCTCCACATTGATCTGGTACTGGTACTCCCTGTATATAGCCTCACATTGATCTGGTACTGGTACTCCCTGTATACACCTCCATTCTTGTGTATTTTATTTCTCATGTTACTATTACATTTTTTCATTCTGCATCTTTGGGATGCAGTAAGGTCTACACCAGTTGTATTTGGTGCATGTGTCAAATAACATTGTATCGACTATATCTGTCATGTAGAATAGGGAGTTAAGTCAGCTCTATATGGAACATATCTGTCTCTCTGTATAGAAGAGCAAGGAGCAGGTTAGTTTTCCCTGTGAGCTTGTAACTCGTGACTCCAAAAAGATGTCTGATGTTACAAACTATGAGGAGACAGTGTCAAATGTTTGTACAAGATATTCAACTGGGTATTCAATTGGTTTGATTAATGAGAAGACCAACAAGGAGAAGAGTAATCCTTCCATTCCTTCCTTCCTTAGCAGGCCAGGGTGTTAAGAGATTCTCGGTACACCCATGCTGTGTACAGGTGGTAAACAGTATGGGTGACGTCACTAAGAACCCTCCTCTGTAAGACACGTTTAGCTTAACTGTAGCAGTGACACCAACAGACCATGGTCAATAATCTGGTACGCCAGGCAGGCTAAATATTTATTCACACACAGAATTCCTGATAAATTGGATGTCAATTCAGTCAAATATCAGTTGGAGAGAGTAACTACCAAATAGCTGTTTGTAAAATGAAGAACTGATTTAGAAATCCTTAAAGAAAATCATAAAAATATACAGAAAAAAGGATTGGCAGGAATCTTTTAAGAACAATGTTACATTTTTTTGTCAGGGTAGAAATACCCTAACGAAAGCCAACATTGACATTTCACGTGGACATTTCGTGAATGGCAATCAGAAATAATCAAACAAAAGTAAATTTCCCTCTTCTGTTTCACTTCCCCAGCAGGTCTTGTTGCAGTAACTTGCTGAATACACTGCTAGCGAATGACCAGTCCTTTCCAGAGCCAATATGGGTGTCAGTCAGGGTCCGAGGCAGTCCCCTCGGTCCAGGGCTGTGGCCCAAATCTTGTCTGTGGGGCATTGTGGTAAGACCCAGTCCTGGGGGACCGTGGTGCCGTCTGGGTGGTCCACTGAGACCAGACAGAGGTCCCACTCTCTCCTAGAGGAGAAAGACAGCAGGTGAGCCAAAACATAGGATACTGAAATACTTTAAAACTGCATGC
This sequence comes from Salmo salar, assembly GCF_965601325.2. Taxonomy (NCBI): domain Eukaryota; kingdom Metazoa; phylum Chordata; class Actinopteri; order Salmoniformes; family Salmonidae; genus Salmo; species Salmo salar. The sequence goes on from NC_138301.1 coordinate 35,864,324, forward strand.
ATCCTTCGTTCCTTGATTTAATGACTGGTTAAATATCACTGGTTAGATATGCTTTAACAGTAAAAGCATTGGTGGAGCCCTTTCATACACATATAATGAAGGAAGGAAACAAGGAAGGAAGAAGAAAAGGAAGGAAGGGTGCAGTCTTAATGTATTTGAACAGGGCCTTAGTGGAGGTAAATCTCTAAGTCTAGTAAAATGCTTGTGTGACACAAACCGTATCTGTATTAAGGCTGGTAGTGAGCGTTCTGCCTGTGTGTAGTACTCTCTGAAGGGCTGTAGGGGGTGGTCAGGAGGCATCTCATCTGGAGGAGAGGATGAGGGGAGAACAGTCACATTAAAATAAATGGTTATTCAGATATTAACTTATAAAATCAGAATCTCTAAATGCTGTGTCTGTTTTCCTCTTATTTACCAGTGGTTCAGAAACTGTGTGCCATGAGATGACCAACCTAATACCTTTTGAATTGCTGTGTTCCAATTAACTAAATAATGTGTTTATTTTCACAACCCGAAATAAACATGCTACAACCTGAAAGTGGGTCCCGACTCTCCTTTTGGGAAAAACCACCAGCCTTAATACGGTTTCTAATTACCTCCAAAGAGCATGCTATCCATCTCTCGTTTCCTCAGCAGTAGCCTCTCCCTCTCCTTCTTCTGTCGTTTCTCCAGGTCCCTCCTGCGCTCCTCCTCCTGCTCGCTCTCCAGCATCACCCGCAGGGCGTTCTCCTCTGCCCCATACACCCCTGTCCTCTTCCTGATCAGTGCACGCAGGCGCTCCACCAGCCCATCAAATGCTTGGTCGGCTTCTTTCTCCGGGAAGATCCCTGGTAGAGGACACAAACAGAGAGAAGTTTATGTTCAGCTGTCAGAAAACGTTTTAAAATGGAGTGAAACAGAGAGGTACTGCATGAATTTGTTCAATGAGAACAGAGATTTTTGACTATTGTTGTTGTGAAGTTGAACAGCAGTTGGCTAGACAAAAGATCTGAAGAGAAACTGTTCCACCATTATGGTGCTTCTCCTTACCTTTCCTGGAGGCTGCCTCCTTCCTGAGTTTTCGTAGCTTCTCCAGTGACCTGAGTATGTCCAGCATCCTCTTGGCATCTGCCTGCTTCTTCCTCACTTCACAGAGCACCGTGTCAGCAGCCAGCTTCAGCTCTTGCTCCTGATGGGGGAGGGGAGCACAAAAAAAGACATAACAGAAGCCGTGTTCATAGTCTGGGTGTGTAACACACATTACTTAGAGCAGGAGTGTGTCTCATCTCCAGTCCCTGGGGAGCACCACGGTTGCACAGTTTATTTCTAGCCCAACACACACGCTTCAAATTCTCAACTAAACATCAAACCCTTCCTTAGTTGAATCAGATGTGCTGGGCTAGAATAAAAAAATGCAACCTTTAGGTTTAAAGCAGGAGGGCTCCGGTCTGAAGGTGGAAAGGGGGAGCTATCGATCAGAGATGAGACACTGAGTTTGACAGTGCTCCCTTTCATTTCTCTCACCCTCTTCTTCTCCTCTACTTCATGGATACGTTTCATCCTCCACTTGTCGATGGCCGCTTCATGCTCAGCCACTCGTTCCTCGTCCTTCTGTTTGTCCTCCTCCTGTTCCACTTGTCGACGCCGCAGCCTGGCCCTTCTCTTACTGATGGAACTCAGTTTCTTTTGAAGACTTTCAACACACTCAGAGTCACCAAGGACCTTCAGTTTCTCTTGCAGATCTGTTTTCACACTCACTGCCTCAGCGTAAGAATCCGCCCAGACGCTCTCGTTCTCCAAGTTGTGCTTCAGCATTTCACAAGCCATGGACAGCTTTGAAACGAGCTGTATGGCACCGTACAGGGTGTCTCGTATGTGAGCCACGGAGACCTTTGGGTGTGTTTGCCTTGAATGAGGTTGTGCCGGTTTGGAGGTCTTGGCTGTTGTCCTCTCTCGGTTCCTCAAGAAATGCTTCAGCCACTGTTCGTCTTGCATCCTCTGAATGGATTCTTCGTCTGGCGGCTGTGGAGCCGTAGGCCTGCTAAAACCTTGGTCACGCTGCAAAGCTTTTCCCATCGGAATCAAGGAGGGGGAGGCTAGGAGAGGTCTGCTACGATGTTCAGTGTAACCACTGTCTGTATGCTTTGGTCTAAAACTTGCATCAGGGTTTCCATACTGACTGTGTTGTGGACCGGGGCTAGGGTATGCTGGATTGTGATCAAATGATCTTTGGAAATCTGAAGTTCCCATGTTCGATTGAGCATCACCCACATTGTAGCCCTGAGCCCATGAGTTTGGTGGTCTCCCCTCATGTGTGTTGGGTTCCAGGTTTGGATGACTGTGGAGGGGAGCTGGTTGTGAAGACATGGGAGGGAACTGACTGAGTGCCGGGTTGTTGAGGGGCGGCGGTATCGACGGATCAAAACCATATCCCGGGGACGACATATGAGGTGGTCCGTAGCCTTCAAATCTAGGCGGTGGTTGTGGAAAGGGGGGTCTGAAGCCATATGGTTGACTGCCATATCCTGACACGGGTGGAGGTGGAGTCCACTCTTGACTTTGAGGGAATCTCTGGTCGCTAACTGGGGCTTGTTGTGGTGGAGGAAGATATTGGGAAGGGTTTTGACCGGGCCAAAACGCTCCAGCAACGTTACTTGAACTCGGCATGTTACTTTGAAACGAGGTTTCACATACTGGTGGTGGTTGTATCGGCGGCGGTCCGAGATATGGAGGTCCCCCTCTAAGGTAAAACGTATCGGGACCTCCGGTGTTAGAAACGGGTTGCTGCCGTCCTCCTGACGTAGACTGGAACGTTGGTTTATCCATTTTCAAGAGGCGTGATACTGTGGAAAATAATAATCTCGGTTGTTTTCAAATGTATTTAGCTAGCTAACGACACTTTTGAACGCTGGGGGCGACCATGTTTACAAGGTGACGTCACACCCCGGATATAGTACACGTATATCCGTTTCTTTTTTACGACGCGAAAGACCGGGGGCATCCCAATTGGCTAAAATGGCTTCCTCTCCTCTCCTCAAATGAAATTATATTTGTCACATGCGCTGAATACAACGGGTTTAGTCTACCGTGAAATTATTTTTTAGGAGTCCTTCCCAATAATGCAGAGTAAAAAAAACGGCCTAGAATACGTTTTCTGTCATTGGCATTAGCCCTTCCGTACAATTGTCTTTGTCTCCTCTACTAATTTGGTGGACAGACTTCTATGATTTAATAAACGAGACCGTTTAACCATTGAACTATATAATAACCCCCCATTCTGTCAGGTCGGTGCAGAGGAAAGAAAAGAGAAAGAAAGGTGACGAGGAAAGGAAGACACTTTAGACTTGAGATGCTGTTTCAAAAAGCAGACGAGGTCCCATTACGCTTAGCTGGCTTCCTTGGCTTGGCTTCTTCAGAGAGCGGTGAGAGAGAGGGAGAGAATTCTACAACCACCTAAATTAAAGTGATTCCCAAACCTTCAATAACAAAGCCGTCACCTACAGAGAGATGAACCTGTAGAAAAGTCCCCAAAACAAGCTGGTCCTGGGGCTCTGTTCACAAACACAAACAGACCCCACAGAGCCCCAGGACAGCAGATGCAACCAAATCATGAGAAAACAAAAAGATAATTACTTGACACATTGGAAAGAATTGACAAAAAAACTGAGCCAACTAGAATGCTATTTGGCCCTAAACAGAGAGTACACAATGGCAGAATACCTGACAACTGTGACTGGCCCAATTTTTGTAATTTTAAAATTTCACCTTTATTTAACCAGGTAGGCCAGTTGAGAACAAGTTGTCATTTACAACTGAAACCTGGCCAAGATAAAGCAAAGCAGTGCGACAAAAACAAACGACACAGAGTTACACAAACAAATGTACAGTCAATAACACAATAGAAAAAATCTATATACAGTGTGTACAAATGTAGAAGAGTAGGGAGGTTGGCAATAAATAGGCCATAGAGGCGAAATAATTACAATTTGGCATTAACACTGCAGTGATGGATGTGCAGATGATGATGTGCAAGTAGAGATACTGTGGTGCAAAAGAGCAAGAGGGTAAGTAATAATATGGGGGTTAGGTAGTTGGGTGTGCTATTTACAGATTGGCTGTGTACAGGTACAGTGATCGGTAAGCTGCTCTGACAGCTGATGCTTAAAGTTAGAGAGGGAGATATATAAGACTCCAGCTTCAGTGATTTTTGCAATTCGTTCCATTCATTAGCAGCAGAGAACTGGAAGGAAAGGCGGCCAAAGGAAGTGTTGGCTTTGGGGATGACCAGTGAAATATACCTGCTGGAGCGCGTGCTACGGGTGGGTGTTGCTATGGTGAACAGTGAGCTGAGATAAGGCGGAAAGCTTTGAGGAAAATTAAAGAAAACTTTGACAATGTACAGACTCAGTGAGCATAGCCTTGCTATTGAGCAAAGGCCGCCGTAGGCAGACACCCTATGTGCACACTGCCCACAAAATGAGGTGGAAACTGAGCTGCACTTCCTAACCTCCTGCCAAATGTATGACCATATTAGAGACATATTTCCCTCAGACTACACAGACCCACAAAAATTCAAAACTTGCATATCTATTGGGTGAAATACCACTCATTTTACTTTTTGTACTTTAACTATTTGAATATTGTTACAATACTGTATATTGACATAATATCGCATTTGAAATCGCTTTACTCTTTTGGAACTTTGGTGAGTGTAATGTTTACTGTTCATTATTCCTAGTATTTTTTCACTTTTGTTTGTCATCTATTTCACTTGCTTTGGCTATGTAAACATGTGGTTCCCATGCCAATAAAGCCCCTTAAACTGAATTAAATTGAGAGTGAGAGAGAAGTTCCTCTACTGCTCATAGATCATTGTTGTGACATTTTTTAAATAACTAATATAAATATATATCTAATAATATAAATATATATATAATATAAATATATTATAATATAAATATATATCTAATAATATAAATATTTACTCAGATAGCCCAATTCGGATCTTTTTCCACTAATTTACAAAATATCAAGATTGGGCTGCCTGTGTAACCGCAGCCTATAAAAACTGATGAGGGTGCATGTTTTTGGGTGGCTAGGACTAAATAAACCCACCAGGACTGAAGAACACTGGACAACTGTAGTTCATCAAACAACCTCTGAACACTCTTAAGTGATTAATATATTTATTAAAGTCTCACATTTACATAGGTTCACAACTATTCAGAGCAAAATAGGGTTGCTGCCACACAGATGGCATCAGTTCTGATGGACTGTACATCACACAATTGCCCAATTCTAAATCAAGACCTTAAGCTGTGTTCATAACCAAGTGGGAAGGTGTTATTTACCACATAGAAAACCTACTTGAATGCCCCTCCAACTGGTAATTACTAGTGGGAAACTCATCTATCATCCCTGAGCGCCAACTTCGCCCACATGTTGACCTCTGACGTCACCCACTAAGGAAATGACCTCGATAACAGCATTTTAGGCAGTTACATGCAGTAAAACATTATTTATAAAAAGCTATCTATTAATGTTTTTGAACACATATGTTTACAAGCATGATAGCTGTACTTTTAGTTTGTGATTGACGCAGCTTGTTTGCAATTAGCCAATCAGCGTTTCTCAACGAGTTCAAAGCATGTGAATGCATCCAACTGATATTTATGACTTCAGCTGGTAATTACCACCTTCCCACTTGGTTATGAACGCAACATAAGCCCCAAGATAAAGTCCCTATGTACTTATGTAGATTTGAAAGGTTTGGATGGGTGTAACCAACATCACAGAAACCCATAAGACCCCTAAACTGTTACCATATTGCTAACACCTGTCAAATCTTCTGAGATCTACACAGGTGTCTAGGGGTCAAAGGGGAATTGAGCAAATTATCTAGATTCTAGGGCCTTACTGTCTGAGATTTCAAAACGTTATATCTGTATATAAAGTGTACAAAAAAGCCCAGCTTCTTTTAAAGAAACTGCATTGAATGAAAAGTTTCTCAGTGTATAGTGTTGAGCAAATCAGACAATGCATTTCTAAAGACTGGTATGTTTCCATTCAAAAACACCAATGATGTCATGGCTTCATTAAATGTGTAGGTAGTTCTAAACGGTTCCATAAAGAAACGTCAAAAACAACCACAATGGGAAAATGTGTTGAAAATCTGACATTATCAAAGCTGGTTGGGATCAATTCAAGCCCCCCTCCCTATCTCGAGCCCAGATATCTTACACGTTTCATCTCATACATGGCATACTAACTGTACATACAGTATACTAGTAATTCCAGTGTTGGATATTTGAAATCCACCACAGAGCAGCCAAACTGATCTTTTTTGAAAAAGTTAACAATTTGACTATAAATACTTGTTCTGTAAAGAATGCTGGTTTCTATGACCTGGCTGACCTCGTCATCAGAGAGTTGTGAAGAAACAAAATGGCTTCCTAAATTACATCAGAAAGACATGGTGGTTAAAACAAACAAACAAAAAAGTATCCTATCCTACCTTGATCCTTGATTGTCAAAAATAAAATGGTGTCAAAATGAAATAAGAGAAAATAGATTTTGGACTTGATACAATCCATTTCCATTAAGGTTTCCCAAACAAGTACTTATCACAAAGAGACACTAGCTACTTTATGAGAAAAAGTAAAAGTGTCTTTATATTTAAACAGGATAACGTTCTCTCTCCTTTTCTCTCTCTCTCTGGGAAAGATGCGTAGAGAATACTTGGTTAATGTTAATTCTTAAACCTTTGCAACAATATGGGAACAAACTTTTTCCGATGTATGAAATCGCATAACCTACATCATCATGATCAACACTGATGTAATTCAGATGACATAATTACATTTGAAGTTATAATAATGGTATTTGTAAAATGCCATAGCTTATTAAATTGAAATGATGGCAATTTCTGAAGCTCCATTTTGGACTGTTAGTTACTTAGTTGTTGGCTGCATCTGCCTGCCTTGGCCAGCTCTCCTCCTCTATCCCAGAGTCATACTCCTCCTCAGACTCTTTAGCAGGTGCTCTGGAGACACAAAAAAAAGATTAAATTCTGCTGCAAATAAATGAAAAGTAATGGTAAAATACTGTATTTTCAATTCAATTGTGGAGAAACCACACCATATAAGATTTGCATAGTTCGTCAGATCCTCAAAAGGTTCTACAGCTGCACCACCGAGAGCATCCTGACTGGTTGCATCACTGCCTGGTATGGCAACTAGAGGTCGACCGATTAATCGGAATGGCCGATTAATTAGGGCCGATTTCAAGTTTTCATAACAATCGGTAATCGGTATTTTTGGACAACGATTTGCCGATTTTTTTTATTTAATTTTTTTTCTTCATTTTTTTAAATGTATTTTTTATTTAACTAGGCAAGTCAGTTAAGAACAAAATCTTATTTTTAATGACGGCCTAGGAACGGTGGGTTAACTGCTTTGTTCAGGGGCAGAACGACAGATTTTTACCTTGTCAACTCGGGGATTTGTTTTTGCAACCTTCCGGTTACTAGTCCAACGCTCTAACCACCTGCCTTACATTGCACTCCACGAGGAGCCTGCGTGGCAGGCTGACTACCTGTTACGCGAGGGCAGCAAGAAGCCAAGGTAAGTTGCTAGCTAGAATTAAACTTATCTTATAAAAAACAATCAATCTTAACATAATCACTAGTTAACTACACATGGTTGATGATATTACTAGTTTATCTAGCGTGTCCTGCGTTGCATATAATCGATGCGGTGCCTGTTAATTTCTCATTGAATCACAGCCTACTTCGACAAACGGGTGATGATTTAACAAGCGCATTTGCGAAAAAAGCACTGTTGTTGCACCAATGTACCTAACCATAAACATCAATGCCTTTCTTTAAAATCAATACACAAGTATATATTTTTAAACCTGCATATTTAGTTAATATTGCCTGCTAACATGAATTTCATATAACTAGGATAATTGTGTCACTTCTCTTGCGTTCCGTGCAAGCAGTCAGGGTATATGCAGCAGTTTGGGCCGCCTGGCTCATTGTGAAGTCCATTTATTCCTAACAAAGGCCGTAATTAATTTGCCAGAATTGTACATAATTATGACATAACATTGAAGGTTGTACAATGTAACAGCAATATTTAGACTTAGGGATGCCATCCGTTAGATAAAATACAGAACGGTTCCGTATTTCACTGAAAGAATAAACGTTTTGTTTTCGAATGATCGTTTCTGGATTCGACCATATTAATGACCAAAGGCTCGTATTTCTGTGTGTTATTATGTTATAATTAAGTCTATGATTTGATAGAGCAGTCTGACTGAGCGATGGTAGGCAGCAGCAGGCTCGTAAGCATTCATTCAAACAGCACTTTCGTGCATTTGCCAGCAGCTTTTCGCAATGCTTCAAGCATTGTGCTGTTTATGACTTCAAGCCTATCAACTCCCGAGATTAGGCTGGTGTAACCGATGTGAAATGGCTAGCTAGTTAGCGGGGTGCGCGCTAATAGCGTTTCAAATGTCACTCGCTCTGAGACTTGGAGTAGTTGTTCCCCTTGCTCTGCATGGGTAACGCTGCTTCGAGGGTGGCTGTTGTCGATGTGTTCCTGGTTCGAGCCCAGGTAGGAGCGAGGAGAGGGACGAAAGCTATACTGTTACACTGGCAATACTAAAGTACCTATAAGAACATCCAATAGTCAAAGGTATATGAAATACAAATCGTATAGAGAGAAATAGTCCTATAATTCCTATAATAACTACAACCTAAAACTTCTTACCTGGGAATATTGAAGACTCATGTTAAAAGGAACCACCAGCTTTCATATGTTCTCATGTTCTGAGCCAGGAACTTAAACGTTAGCTTTTTTACATGGCACATATTGCACTTTTACTTTCTTCTCCAACACTTTGTTTTTGCATTATTTAAACCAAATTGAACATGTTTCATTATTTATTTGAGGCTAAATTGATTTTATTGATGTATTATATTAAGTTAAAATAAGTGTTCATACAGTATTGTTGTAATTGTCATTATTACAAATAAAAATAAAAAAATTGTCCGATTAATCGGTATCGGCTTTTTTTGATCCTCCAATAATCGGTATCGGTATTGAAAAATCATAATCGGTCGACCTCTAATGGCAACTGCTCGGCCTCTGACCGTAAGGCACTACAAAGTGTAGTGCGTACGGCCCAGTACATCACTGGGGCCAAGCTTCCTGCCATCCAGGACCTCTATACCAGGTCGTGTCAGAGGAAGGCCCTACAAATTGTCAAAGACTCCAGCCACGCTAGTCATAGACTGTTCTCTCTGCTACCGCACAGCAAGCGGTACCGGAGCGCCAAGTCTAGGTCCAAGAGGCTTCTAAACAGCCTCTACCTCCAAGCCATAAGAGTCCTGAACATCTAATCAAATGGCTACCCAGACTATTTGCATTGCCCCCCACCCCCCTCTTTTACGCCGCTGATACTCTCTGTTATTATCTATGCATCGTCACTTTAATAACTCTACCTACATGTACATATTACCTCAATTACCTCGACTAACCGGTGCCCCTGCACATTGACTCTGTACCTGTATCCCCTGTATATACAGTTGCAAGAAAAAGTAAGTCAGCCCTTTGGAATTACCTGGATTTCTGCATAAATTATCATCAAATTCGATCTGATCTTCATCTTAGTCACAACAATAGACAAACACAGTGTTAAACCAATAACACACAAACGATTGTATTTTTCTTGTCTATATTGAATACATCATTTAAACATTCACAGTGTAGGTTGCAAAAGTATGTGAACCCCTGGGCTAATGACTTTTCCAAAAGCTAATTGGAGTCAGGAGTCAGCTAACCTGGAGTCCTCAATCAATGAGACGAGATTGGAGATGTTGGTTAGAGCTGCCCTGCCCTATAAAAAAACTCACAAAATTTGAGTTTTCTATTCACAAGGAGCATTGCCTGATGTGAACCATGTCTCGAACAAAAGAGATCTCAGAAGACATAAGATTAAGAATTGCTGACTTGTATAAAGCTGGAAAGGGTTACAAAAGTATCTCTAAAAGCCTTGATGTTCATCAGTCCACGATAAGACAAATTGTCTAGAAATGGAGAAAGTTCAGCACTGTTGCTACTCTCCCTAAGAGTGGTCGTCCTGCAAAGATAACTGCAAGAGCACCGTGCAGAATGCTCAATGAGGTTTAGAAGAATCCTAGTGTCAGCCAAAGACTTACAGAAATCTCTGGAACATGCTAACATCTCTGTTAACAAGTCTACGATACGTAAAACACTAAAGAAGAATGGTGTTCATGGGAGGACACCACGAAAGAAGCCACTGCTGTCTAAAAACCATTGCTGGCCATCTGAAGTTTGTAAAAGATCACCTGGATGTTCCACAGCGCTTCTGGCAAAATATTAAGTGGACAGATGAAACAACAGTTGAATTGTTTGGAAGGAACACACAATGCTATGTGTGGAGAAAAAAAGGCACAGCACACCAACATCAAAATCCCTTCCCAACTGTAAAGTATGGTGGAGGAAGCATCATGGTTTGGGGCTGCTTTGCTGCCTCAGGGCCTGAACAGCTTGCTATCATTGGAAAAATTAATTCCCAAGTTTATCAAGACATTTTGCAGGAGAATGTAAGGCTATCTGTCCGCCAATTGAAGCTCAACAGAAGTTGGGTGATGCAACAGGACACCGACAC